>NW_004955412.1:29850063-29993380 GCF_000276665.1 Chinchilla lanigera | reverse complement strand
TAAAAGAGCATTTATAACACAAATACCATAAATTAAGTCTTTCTCTCATGGGGCCAGTTGTTAAACAGTGACCAGCATACTGTGGGATACAGTAGTGTCTTGTTTTTGTTTTTGTTTTTTTCCGGTACCGGGAATCTAACTCACGAACTTGCACTTGCCAGGCAGGCGCTGTGCCGCTGAGCTAAATCCCCAGCCCCTACAGTGGTGTCTTGGCTGCTTCTCACTTTATGTCAAAGACTTGAGAGAACATTACCAAGGCCCTCACTCTTTCCTATATGCCCATATCTCCAAATTGTTCATTTCCTTCTAGCATTAGTCACATTTTTGTTACTGGGACAAATTGTATGACATGCGTAAGTAATTTAAAGGAAGAAAGTTTTATTTAGGCTCAAGATTTCATAGCTCCAAGTCTGCATTCAGTGGGCATCACTGCTTTCCAGCCGGTGGCATAGCAGAAACATCATGGAGAAGGACATTGCAGGGGAAAGCTGTTCATCTCATGGCAGACCAGAAGCAGAGAGAGGGAAAGAGCCTGATAAAAGTTAAACACTTCTTAGTCACATCCACTCCCTGTGACCTACTTCCTCCAATTAGGCACCACCTCCTAATAGCCCTTTCAGCTATGAACTTACCAGTGTGTCAGCTGATAAGTCAAAGCCCTAGTGCTCCAGTCACTTTCTGAGACTTTGGGGAGATATTTTAGATCAATACCATAACACTTCTATGACCGTGGTTTTGTTACTTGTTTGTCTACCACTGTGGACACCAGGTGGTGGTTATTTCTCTCTCTTCTATCCTCTTCCTAGACGTGATTTCATTTTGACTCAGGAATATCACTGATGATATTCCTAATTCTTCTCTCCCTTTCCACCATTGCTGCAGAAAGATTAAAATATGAAGCAAAGTGATGCAGTTAGTAGCTCATATTGTCAGTGTTTCAGTCACTTTTATCTGTGGACATTTGGAGTTTATCAGAATTGTTTATATTTTATGAAAGGTAAATTACTAGTTTAATTATTCATCAGAAAAGTATAATATTCATTGACTGCATTTTTGGAGTTACATTGTCATGTATAATATTTTCAGCAGAAAACAGTTTCATCTTTTATGGTGGAAATTTTGTAAAAGGAAAATAGATTGACTTTCATGGATTTATAAAACACTTTTAATAAAAGTCCACTTAACCATTAGGAATATTTTTGGCTTTAAAAACAGAGAAGTGAAGAGAAAGTATAGCTGATTGTTACTGTTGAGTCAGCAGCTTAATGATAGGAAAAGCCTCTAAGATTATCTCAGGCTTTTTTTGTTGTGATCAAGTGGTGGCTGCTACAGATCCAGTCATAACATATGCATTGATAGAAGGTGGAGCATTTATAGCAGGAACATAGCCTAGTGTTGCATTTCCATGTACCTTGGCTTCCTGAGTCCAAAGAGTGGGAAACTGGATTTATTAGTTTAGCTAATATTTAGTAGCATTGATCTTAGATGGTAAGATGTTTTGATGCAGAGATGATAGAAATGAGAAGAGGACAGGTATTGCAAGCATGTGAACTGTGTAGGCACAGCTTTGCTGGAGAAGAGGATAGGAGGTTTTAGCCAAGTTGAAACTTTGGCTTAAAGGAGTCAGCAGTTGGTTGAGAGAGGGACCAAGGTGCTGCTCACAGAACAGAGAGGAGTAGGTGTATCAGTTAATGCTTGCTAGACAAATATTTAATGCAAGATATACAGATACATAAGAATTTAAGAATATGTAAGATTGGCTTATAATGACCACCTACAGAGTCAGGTATAGAAGAGTACAAAAGGGCTGTCTGTGAGCTGCAGAGCTGAAGGATCCAGTCAAGGGCCTGGATCTCACTGTAGTGTCCTGTGCAAGTCTGTATCAGGAGGCTGAAGGATCTGCAGTAGAGAGTAAAAGCTTTGTGCTGGAAGCTGAAGAATCTGCACTGGAAGTCAGGAGACAACATCCAAGGTGAAGGTTAAGACTGGAAGTCCTCTGAAAAAACAGAAGTGAACCTTCCTTCATTATTTCCTTTTACTCCATTTAGGTGGCAAGCCTATTGGTTGCTGTCACTCAGACCCAGAGTGGGTCTTGTCTTCAGTAAGTCTCTTCAGCCACACTCAGAACTGTACTGATCTAATTTAGTTGGTCATTTGTTACTCAAGTTGACACAGTTAGCTGTCACAACAGGTTTGATTGATTTGCCAGAGTGAGCTAAAATCTGGTAATTTTCATTGGCCAGGGGCATGGTTTTAAAAGGTATTTCTTCTTTTGATGGACTTGGACTACCAGGTGGTCACAGCCAACTTGTCTGAGAGGCTGTTGTATTTTTATGTATCTGGAAACATTATCCTGTGCGAAGCTTGCCAGTCTTGTGCTTGGTGGGCTAATTGACAGTCAGCTTTGTCCAGGAACTGCTGAGTTACTCTTGCAGCTGGTGTCATCATCTTGACTAAACTTGTGAGAGAGCTACAGGGTGTTCAGTGCTTGAGCTATTGAGAAAGCACAAGAGTAGAATACAAGAAACACATACATGTCGGCTCCCACAGTCATTAGGCTAAATTAGCCCTATATGAACTCTTGGAGAAACATTTCTTAAATGATAGCATGCCTACATGCAGAGCTGAGTGAAATATAACTCAAAGGTTGAGACAGCAAAGGGAACAGGTGCGCTATGAAGATAGAGATGCCAAGCCTTTTATCCCATGTTAGTCCCCATTAGATATCTACAAGCCCAAGTGAAAATAAAGTGTTGTCGGCAAAAGTGGCATTTAGGTCTCAGGGAAATAACCTCGGAAACTGTTCTCATAACCCCTACATCAGAGGTGTTATCTACAGCACCTCCAAAATTAGTGATTTTAGTTGGCCAAGAGCAAGTGAAGCTAGAGGGCATTTCTATTCCACCTTTATGGTTTGATCAGGATCTCATGATGGGTCTTTTGAAGCATTCCATGTCACAAAGGCAAGTTTATTGTGCCCAGGAGTTTATTTTGTCATTCCAAATCTTCTGTCCCACCATCATGGTGCCTAACTGTGTCACTATTATATGACATAAGAAAGGGAAGCAAGAGGCCAGGGATTAGAGTTAGGCATTAGATGTACCCACTGTAGCTCTCCTCATAGTACAAAATAGCTCTCCTCCAAACATCTAAAACTAATGCACTGGGACAAATTTAAGAGATGAAAATATAACATAGATGATACAGTTTCCTGAGAAGTTCATTAAGCTTTATTCAGTCTTTGTGAGTAATGGAAAATTAGTTTTTATTTGCTCAAAGATACTTGAAATTAGAAGCTAGGATGGGTGCTTTCCCATAAACGCTTGATATGTATGTAGTGTATTCTTAAACTTACAAATTAAGAAATTAAGTAGTTTGTTTCAGCTAGCATAGCCTAGTTTAGGAAATGGATGGGTCAAGTTTAGAACCTGATCTTATCTCTGTGGCACTTCATAGATGTTTATAAATTAAAATGAATTAGGATTTTATGGAAATACACTATTTGAGAGTGAGGAAACCTAAGCATACACACCAAAAAGATGGGAAGCATTATGTGTCCTATCCATTTGGTGGGGAGGAGCTAGAATCTCTAGGTCTTCTGGTATCCAACATACTAGGATAGTGACAGATAACATTGAACAAGTGCTTACTATATATACTTTATGTATGCAAATCCATTAAATTCCTATAAAACCCTTATGTGGGTAGCTATTATCATTATAATATTTAGACAGAGAAACTGAATTATACAGATGCTAAGTTCTACAGCTTGTCTAGTAAGAGGCAGATTTAGGATTGAACCCAGGCCTCACACTTTTCAAGTCTGCACTGTTAACCAGTGTACTTCATGCCCTTTGCTAGGACCCATTCAAGAGAAAATGGGAAGAATTTTTCAAGTTTAGTATTTCCTGGTTCCAATCAGTCTTAGAAGACTTCTGCTTGTTTAGTGAAAAAGGAAGTCAAATAGAATATGTTATAAAATTTCACTGGTAAAACATATACATAAAGCATTTTAGAAGACAGTGCAAATAGGAATGTTATGATTCCCAAACAAAAATCATTTCAAGCAAAACTGATATTCTCACAATAAATCCCTTTCAGCTGATAATTATTCATTCCATCTTCATAATTTTAAGAAGTACCATAGAATATTGATCCAGGAATTGAAATAAGAAAGCAGCAAATGGATATGTGAAAATAATCCCACACAGATGGAAATTATACAGCTCAAAACTTCTTGATGAGTCACGCTCTTGGAAAACTGTCTCATTCTTTCCCAGAGTGTGTCAACAGAGGGAAATACAACGTGATGCAGTTTTCATGTTTCAGCTTTAACATCTGCTGCATGGCAGCCCAGTTATGTCCTATCTAAGGAAACATCTATAAATATTGGTAAAGATTTCCTTGTTACTTTTTTCCAGGGTGTTTATCTCTGTATTTATTCTGTTGTCCGCACAGTATCTCTAGATGATCTGGAACTTCAATATTTTCCACATAGTCCTCATTAGGATTCTGACTGAAGCCATCCAGGCGATTTTTGCTGTGAGGTCAATGTGATACGGTTTTCAAAGCCAGGGGCCGTTAGCACTGCTGAGATTGGCCATGGCCTCCTGTGTCACTTTTGCTGTTCCCATGCTGCTGCTCTTGCACAGCAGGGATCACCAGCATCTTAAAAGAGTGTTTGAGAAATTTGTTTAATTATGTTTGTTTGTTTGTTTTTTTCATAAAACCTATAGGAGACTAAAGAGAAAATTTAGAAAAAAAGCTGATTTTTGGTATAGTGTTAATTTTTTTAAAAAATTACAAAGAAGACAGTAAGCAATAGTTGATAACCGAGATGGCTATATAACTAGATTGAGATTTCAGCAAAGTAAATTATTAAGCAGTAAGAATATTACTGAGTGCATGTCTAGCTTGTCACACTAAATAT
Source organism: Chinchilla lanigera (assembly GCF_000276665.1). Classification (NCBI taxonomy): domain Eukaryota; kingdom Metazoa; phylum Chordata; class Mammalia; order Rodentia; family Chinchillidae; genus Chinchilla; species Chinchilla lanigera. Next base: position 29,988,450 of record NW_004955412.1, on the reverse strand, counting down.
TTTCATTGGAATAAAAGAAAGTTGAGAAATTAAAGACTGAAACTAAAAAGGCAGACCTAGATATTTGGATAGAACCCCCCACATAACTTTAGATATGCATAGCAACAGATTGTTTTATTATTTGTTTGTGTAATTGGCATCATCTGCTATTGAGAATCTTGGAATAGTAGAATCATTTGGGAGGGTCTGTGGAGTACATTACTGGAATTGATTTGGCAGTGTTCACATACTGGTCTTCTTGCTGGTTTGAAATCCTCTGTTTGTTGCTTCTCTTTAGGTGGGACTCTTCCCTGGACATTGTGTTGAGTTAATTAACCAGAAAATTCCCCAGTCAGTGACCAACTCAGTGCCAAAGCCAGGTAAGTATGCTGTCTCATTGGTGTGTTTCTGATGAACTGATCAAAAATGCAGATGTTCTCTTCCAGTTCTCTTCACTTTATTTTGCCCTTCTTTATATTTATTGGTATAATATGCATTCTTAGTTTTATATGGTTTTGATTTTTAAATATCTTATTTCTCTGTTGATCATTTCACAAGGGTTTGTATGCATTCAAATTCTTAGGCAATTTAAAAGAACTGTGTGCTCTGTTAAGCTTTGTTACTATATGCTTTTATAATGAAACAGTTGGAAAATAGTTTATTATTGAATAAATTGACTTAAAGTTTTAAAGAACTAATATGGGAACAGTATGATTAACTAGAAATTAATATTTGAAGGCAATGTATATTTTATCAGTGCCTTTGACCATCAAAACTATTTTAAACAGCATTTCTTGTTACTTCTATTAAAGCAGTATTGCAGAGTATTATATAAGAAAACTGGAATTTTTATATTTATTGGTATGATGTAATCTGGGCAAGATTCTGCAAAATACTTCGTGTAGAAATGTTTGATCTGAAGTAAATTTAAAAAAATAAAACAAAAACTGAAAAAATTTAAAGGGAAGAAGTAATCGAATTTATTTTTCTTAATTCCATTTCTTCTGTCCTTTCCCTCCCTGCAAGTAAAAGGAGAAAAAAAAAAAAATTTGGACCTCAGAATTTGTGTTGCTTTTCCTTACTATATATTTAGGGTATAAGACCTATATATAAGATTGAGGGAGAAAAAAAGTTTATTCTTGCTTATTCAATAGTTTTCCACTTTTGCTCCCAAATGATACACAGGTCAATCCTCTTATAGACAATTTAGGTAAAAGTAGAAGGTAATAACCCTTTTCAAAGTCCATTTCTTCATATAATGTTGGGGAATTGTTCCCATTTCTCTCATAAGAATTTATTTTAGGAAGACTAAATTTATTGCTCTGTAAAGAAAGTACTTTAGGGGCTGGGGATATAGCTCAGCACCACAAGTGCCTGCTTGGCAAGCGCAAAGTACCAAGTTCGATTCCTGCAACCACAAAGAAAAAGAAAGTACTTCAAAACCAAGTTCTTTGCCCTTTTACTTGAGCCAAAGATTCTCAGTTATTTTTAAGGCAATTTTATCCTGACTTGGGTAAACTAGTAAGTTGTTTTTTTTTGTTGTTGTTGTTATTGTTTTTTTAATAAAAAGACTTTCTATATGGGTTTTTGCTTGGTAAGTGTTCATTAGTAATTGTGATGACTGTAGACTTCTTTTCTAAAATATGGCATTAGTCACTTTCAAATTACCACCTTAAATAATTGTGATGTAATTCACATACAATGAAATTCACCCTTTTAAATTACATAATTCTGTGTTTTTTAGTATATTCAGAATTATACAGCTATTATCATGGTAAATTTTAGAACATCTTCATTACTCTAAAAAGAAATCTGGCATTCATTAACAGACATTTCTTCTCATCTGCTTAACCACCACCACCACATGCCCTAAGCAACCAATAAGTTACTTTCTGTCTCCAGTTTTCCCTATTCTGGATATTTTGTATAAGTGCAATGATACATTATATGGTTTTGATGACTAGCTTCTTTCACATATTGACAGTGTTTTTAGGGTTCATCTATGCTATAGAACGTTTCTTTTTTAAAATGTCTGAATGCTGTTCCATTATATGCATATATTGTATTTTATTTGTTCATTTAGGTTGTTTCCATTTTGGGCTGCTATGAACATTTGTGTATATTTTGTGTGAATATATGTTTTAATCTTTCTCAGGTACATGTCTAGGGAGTGGAATTGCTCAATCATATAAGAACTCTAAATTGAACTTTTTGATGAACTGTGATTTGTACCATTTTGTGGTCCCACGTAAAGTGTATGAGAGTTCTAGTTGCTCCATTTTCTTGCCAAAACTTACTTAGCTTTTTTTATTGCCATCTTTGCAGGTGTGAAGTATCTCACTGTGGTTTTAATTTGCATTTCCCTGAGAGGTGTTATTGCTCAACATCTTAGTGTATGTTTGTTGGCAATTTACATATTTTCTTTAGATAAATGTCTATTCAGATTCTTTGCCCATTTTTAATTGGGTTATTTGACTTTTTACCGTTGAGTTATAAGTTTTCCTTATATATTCTAGATGTAAGTTCTTTACCAGATAATAATGATTTACATGTTTTTCCTCCATTTTAGGAGTTGTCTTTCACTTTATTGATGGTATCCACTGAAGCAAAAAAGTTTAATTTTGATAAAATCCTGTTTATTTCTCTTTTGTTGCATATGCATTTGGTGTCTTCTAAGAAGATATTGATTAGCCCAAGTTTATAAAGATTATCTTTAACATTTTCTTCTGAGTTTATAGTTATAGTTTTTTACAAGTTAATTTAAGATCCGTTTTTTAAAACTAATTTTTATGTGTAATGTAAAGGCAGGGGCTCAACGTCGTGGAAATTCAGTCAGTTGTCCCAGCACTATTTGTTGAAAATATAATTTTCCCCCCGCTTAGTGGTGTCGACATCCTTGTAAAAATCAATTGACCTTAGACACATGAGCTGATTTCTGGACTTTCAGTTTTGTTTCATTGATCTATATGTCTGTTCCTATGCCAGTTCCACCCTGTCTTACTTATTGTTGTTTTATATTAAGTTTTGCAATCAGGAAGTATAAATCCTGAACTTTATTCTTCTTTTAATAGGTTAGGTAGGCTTTTTTGAGTCCCTTGTGATTCTGTATGAATTTTAGAATCACCCTGTTAATTTTACAAAAAAGTCAGCTGGGGTTGTGATAAGGGACTAAATATTGTATCTGTGTATAATTTTCAGAAATGTTACCATTTTAACAATATGAAGTCTTCCAATTCCCAAACATGGGATATTTCCCCATTTATTTAGATAATCTTTAATTTCTTTCAGTGTTTACTAATTTATTTTTTATAATAAATTTTTATTAGTGTATGTTTGTAGTACATGATAAATACGTTCAAAACAGGAAATTGACACATGCACATATCACAACTTGATGCTTTTTACTTCCCTTTCCCTTTTCCTTCCTGCCATTTCCTACCATCTAGTTTTGCATCTTTCATTAAATTTATTTTTAAATATTCTGTCTCTTTGATGGTACTATAGATAGAATTGCATTTTTAATTTTATTAATGCTCATTGCAGGTGTGTAGAAATGTTTTTTGTATTGATTTTGTATCCTGAAGCCTTACTGCATGGTTTATTCTGATTGTTTAAAAATGGGTTCCTTGGGATTTTCTGTACACAAAATCATGTTATCAGCAAACAGAGTTCTTCCCTTTCAGTCTAGATACCTTTCATTAATTTTCTCCCTGCCGCATTGCCCTGGTGGGATCCTTAGTATAATGTTGTGTACAACCTCAAGCACAAGCCCCCTTGATTTATGTCTAATATTCAACAAAATCATCTACTGTCTCAGCATTGAATGAGATGTCAGCGGTGGATTTCATAGATGGTCCTTATTATAAATGACTGAAGAAGTGTCCCCTTCTGTTTCCAGTTTGTTGAGCATTCTCATAAAAAGGGTGTTGGATTGTTTTAAAAAGGCAGTAGGTGTATGTGTTGAGATGATAGGTTTTTGTGGTCACTGTTTTTGAAGTGACTAAAATTGTCATCAAAAACTGCAGTTTCTAGTGAACTGTTTTAATCCGTCTTCCTGTAGTATAAACTTAACTTTTATTAATCATCTTTGATAGCATTTACCCAGAGATCTCCTGTAAATCTGCTTTTTTAATGCTTAGTTTTATATTGGCATTCAAAGTGTATCAATTAAATACTTTCTCATGTTACAAAGGGGGAAATGACACTTCTAATAAAAATAACCCCAAAATCATTGTTAATTCTGTATTAGTAACTAGTATAAAAACTTAACACACCTTCAAAAGCTAATGTTTTTTCTTTGATGAGCAGCATTTTAGGGCTGGCACAGGGAAATATGCATTCTTAGTATATTTTTGAAAAGGATGATGTAAATTCAGTCAGCTATGGGCCTGTTTCACACTTTAAAACTGTCTTTGCCTACAGTATAAACAACTTGAATGTTCTATTTATTTTTAACATTGCCATCTGTGACTGTTAGATTGCAGATCTGAAAGATGCAGCTATAGTTTGAGACTAAGAACTTAAACCTCCCCTATACTATTACACAACGAGGGTAATAGGAAAATTTTTCCTTTTAAAGCTGTTCTTTATGTTCTCAATATGTTCAATTATTTGTGTATATGAAAATAAAAATGAGTCACCATATCCTGAGATAGCAAATATCTATGATGCCTTAAAGAAAATAAAAAAAGAGAGAGGAAAGGCAGGTGGAAGACAGAAAGGAGAGAAGAAGCAGCAGCAGCAGATCCATAAGAAATCGTTTAGTTTGTCACCACGGGATATGGTTTGATGGAAGAATGTGAGACTGATGTTGAGAATGGGGAAGAAAGGAAGAGAAAGCAAATGTTTTTCTTTGTATATATTGCTTAGAATTTACAAAGGATCTGTTTATTGATATCTTCCATCAAGTTTTGGGTGTCCTCAGCTCTTATCTCTTCAGATACCTCTTTTTGTGTAGGCATTGCTTTCTTCTTCCTTATACACCAGTTACATTCCTTGATGTTTTCTCATGGATCTTAGGAGATCTCCCCCTACAGACACACCCACACTGACCTACCTTCAAGTTCAATCATTCTTCTGCTATGTATAATCTTCCCTTAAGCCCATGTAATAAATTCTTCAGTTCTTACATCATAGTTCTCATTGCCAGGACCAATGTTTGGTCTTTTTTATAATTTCCATGCTGGCATTCTGCATCTTTTGACACTGTCTACCTTATCTATTAGGAAGAAAGAGGAGGGGGAAGAGGAGAGAAAAGAGAAGTAAGCTTACCTTGGAGGCATGAACTTCTGGAAATTGAAGACTAAGGATTTAAATAGACATTCTCTCTTGAGAACAGTTAGAAAAAATGGACAGAAGTATAGAAAATACTTCTTTTAAGTTTTAGAGAATTAATAAAGCTCTAAACAGTTGTTGAGCTAAGCGGAAAAAGAACAAAGCATCCTGGGATGAATGGTGAGATCCTAGCATACAGGGATATTATTCCAGGGTATCTGCTTGTGGGATAGAGGAAGTCACAGTGCTAGAGGAACAGAAATAGAAGGACAGACCTCAACAGGGCAGATTTCTAATAAATGTCCAGGCTTTGAGTTGGGATTTTTTTTTAGAAATTGATGACTGGTTCTAAACTGATTCTAAAATTTATAAGGAAATGTAGAGTCAAGAACACCTAAGACAGCTTTAAAGAACCAGTAAGTGGGAAACTTACTGTAATAGATACAAAAATTTATTTTTAAAATTTCACTAATTAAGACACTGGTATGAATGCAAAGATAGACAAATAGATCAGTGAAACAGACTAGAATCCACAGATATCTTTCACTTATAAGTAATTTTTATAGATATTTGATTAATGGCAGTGTCAAAAGAACAGTCACTTCATTAAAGAGTTCTGGGTCAGCAGATATCTGAATGTAAACAAAAGAGAAGTCTGATTCTTATTTAACTCCAGGCAAAAAAATACTTTACAGGAGAATTATAGATCTGTACAACTTGTATGTGAAGGGAAAACAATAAAACCTTTAAAAGTTGATACAATAGAAAATTTCTGTGACCTTGGTCTAGACATAAAAAGGACTTATTATAACTGAAAGCTTAATAATTAAACTTAATTAAGAAATTCATCACAATATGCTATGTAAGGGCAAATCATAAAGTGGATAAGATATTTACAGAACATATATCTCACAAAGGCCTTGTAATCACAGTATGTAAAGAATCAGTAAGAAAAAGAAAAACTTTTTTTAAGTTAGGGAAAACTCAGGTACTCTACAATAAATATCCAACATTCTCAATAAACATATGACAAGGTGTTCAACATCATTAATCTTTAGGAAAATGCAAAATAAAGCCTAAATTCACTACCTGTTACATAACCACCAGAATGTTTAAAATTTAAGAATAATGGCACCAAAGGTTAGTAAGGATGCAGATTCTCAAGTACTGCTAGTGAGCACATGCTTTGGAACAATCATGGTTTGGTACTGTCTGCTGAACTTGACATACATGTATGTGCCCAGAAGCCCCTGTGGTTCCAGATACAGATACATAGAAATCCATATATGTGTGTTAAGAGACGTGCACAGGAATGTTTACAACAGCTTTATGCTCAGTTATCGAAAACTCGAAAAACTCAAGACTATCCCTGGTGGAATGCAGAAATTAACATTAAGTGAATTCCTTTAAACCGATGAGAATGAGTTAACAGTGTATCTCCAAAAAAAAAAAAAAATAATAAGCTGAAATACCAGACACACACCCTTCCTTTCACTGTATCGTTTCATAAAAACATGCTATAGTGTTCAAATCCTGACTTGAAGAAGGTTCTGTGGTGTTTGAAGTTAGGGTAGTAGAAGGTACAGTAGGTTATACTGCTCCACAGTGTTTTTTCTTTTAACAATTTTCCTGGCTAAGTCAGACCTCTACTTTGTCCTTTTTGATGGTTGCAAAGTATTTACAGTATGAAGATGAAATGTATTTTGAAAGTGTTATTTCTAACATTTGTGTGTTAAAGCAACGGTGCAAAGAATAGTCATGGGCATAGGAGGAGTATTTTTAAAACTGCAGAGTGACCAATTAAAACAGTGGCAAAAGACTTAAATAGATTTTTCTCTAAAAAAGATATACAAGTAGGCAACAAGCAAATGAAAAGATGCTATTCCTGTATAATCACTACCTGTCAACAGAATATTACCAGAAGTCATTTTCCAGAATTTTCTCTAGCTCATGCCAATCATCTACTCCCAGTTGCTCTGGAAACATACTACTACCCTAACTTCAGACACCACAGAACCTTCTTCAAGTCAGGATTTGAACACTATAGCATGTTTTTAATGAAACAATACAGTGAAAGGAAGGGTGTGTGTCTGGTATTTCAGCTTAATTTTTTTTTTGGAGATACACTGTTAACTCATTCTCATCGGTTTAAAGGAATTCACTTAATGTTAATTTCTGCATTCCACCATGGATAGTCTTGAATTTTTCGAGATTTTGGTAACTGAGCATAAAGCTGTTATGAACATTCCCATATATGTCTCTTAACACACATACATGAATTTCTATGTATCTGTATCTGGAACCACGGGGGCTTCTGGGCACATACATGTATGTCAAGTTCAGCAGACAGTGCCAAACAATGATTGTTCCAAAGCATGTGCTCACTAGCAGTACTTGAGAATCTGCATCCTTACTAACCTTTGTAGGTTTGTAAATTTATAGAAGGAAATCTGGAAAGATATGCATACCTAACTAGGAAGGAGAATGGAACTATTGAAATAATGAGACATTTTATTTTTTCTTCTCTTTGCTTCTGTATTGTTTAAATCCTTTACAGTTAGCATGTATTTCTTTATAAAATATGAGCAATAAATTGTAATCTCCTAACTCTTCTGTGTCCTAATAATTAAATGGAGGGGGTCATTCTTAATACACCCTTTCCATAAAGTGGACAGCTTTGTAACACTGTCTTTAACACAGATATTTAATTTGCATAATTGTGTAAAAAGCAGTACAATTGAAAAGAGGAACTCAGGTTTTCTTGGGTTTTAATACTTGTGCAGATTTTACCTGTTTTTATATGCATTGTTTGATTTTCTTCTCTTATTTTGAATTTCCTTACCTAAAAGGTGAGGTAAGATTCTTTCCAGGCTTGAAGATAAGGCACTTAAAACTCCTGGATATGTCAGTGGTTATTATTCATTAATTTCTGTTTATCTACTCCTGAAAATCATGAATGGTAGAAATTAGATCTATTTAATTTATGGAGATACTGTTTTATACAAATCTACATGCTGATGTATCACAGTGTACCACCTGAAAAAAAAAACATAGTGGGAGAAAAAAATAGTGCTGTGGTGGGAGAAAGGGATTTTTTGAGTGGTCACTTAAATAGAGCTTGCAACATGTATTTTTCTCCCCCCCTTTTTTTTTGAGGGGGGGGTGATACCGGAGGTTTTTTTTGTTTTTGTTTAGCAGACATAGAAATGGCTGGGATTTTATTTGGGGGAAAGGTTTAGTGATTAAAATAACTAATGAAAAATATATTTATTCAAAATTGTGTGTGTATGTACTGCTAGGGATCAAACTTCAGGCATGTTAGGTAAGTACTTTATCTAAGCGCCCCATCCCTGCCCCATCTAACCCAGGGCCTCAGGCATTCTAGGCAAGGGCTCTGCCTCTTGACTACTTGAGCTACTTTAGATAAAAAAGGAAAAAAAAATCATGTTAGTGTTCTTTCAAGCAACTGGTCCTCTGTTACCTTGTTTCCTTGCAGTTTTGCCTAATGACAGCTTTTCTATATTTTTATTTCCTTGCTTTTGTTTTTCCTTTGGTTTTCCAGCCCTTTGCTCTTTCTTAGCCATGTTGTTTGCATGTCACTTTAGTAAGAAGTTACTCACACACACATACACACACACAGAGTTGAAGAGATCAAGGTTTTTGCTCTTCCTTTTTGGAGTGTTATATTGAATGTTTTTCCCATTGCACATATGTTTACTTGTATTCTAGAAGCTAATACTTTTAAGAATCAGATACTAAAATCAGTGTCCAAGGAGGCCAGGAAATACGAACATTCAGGAATGCCTGGGGAAGTTTTCTCCCTGGATGTGTTTCAAAAGGGCAGGTCAAGATAATATTTACTCCTTCTATAATGCAACATATGTGTAAAATGCTTTAGAGTTCACGAATACTTGTGATAGTTTAATTGGACTTCAGTCTCAGTGCAACTCTGTGAGGTGGTAGAGATAAGGAATGTATTTCCATCTTATCCCATTCTACCCCTTTTTAAACAAATGGAGCACAAGGCTGAAGAGACTTGCCTCAGGCCTCACAAGTGGGGCTTATTGAAATCTTCTGAACCTAATAGTAATCATGGCTAACATTCATTCTGGCCTTACTATGTGCCAGGCACTATTCCAGGCACTTAACATAGTTAATTCACATGCAGTTAATTAGTTCAAACCCCAATTTCTTCTCACTATAGAGTATTGAATAGAGATGAACTTTGTTCTCTCTCACATACACACCCCCAAATACATATGTAATACAGCAGGAGTAAAAAAATATGCATACTTGAATTTTTACCAGGGCAATATGAACAGAATAGAAATTGGGACCAAAAACGGGGGCTAAAGTGAGTGAGGATAAAGAGAATTGCTTAAGGAATCTACTTAATTTTCAATTTTTTTTTCGCCATTCTTTCTAATTTTTCTTTAATTCAATCATCTTTTGGCCTTTCCTCGCTGTGTATAAAGCGTAACTCCAAACTATTTTATTGTGGTGTTTCTAGCTGTCCTTCCTTTCTGCACTCCTATGGTAGTCATTTTCCCTGTGCCCTGGGACAGAATCTACTCAGTGTTCTGAATGTGTCACTTGGCTTCAGAATTTGCCCTTTGCTCCTGTTGTTTCTAGAGGGTGAAATGCCCTCTTCCTTATTTTAACACTTGAAGCTCCCTTTTTATTTCAGGACTCAGGCCATAATTCACTTCTTTTTTTTTTTTTCTGGTACTGGGAATTGAACTCACGACATCGTGGTTGCCAGGCAGACACTGTGCCGCTGAGCTAAATCCCCAGCCCCCATAATTCACTTCTGTGAGAACTTCGCTGACCCATCTCTCCCTAACCCTGGGCAAATCTAATAGGAGTTATTTCACATCACCAAATTTTGCTCTCTTATAGATGGCAAATAGTCTCATTCATCTTTATCGCCTCACAGAATAATTGCACAGTTAATGCCTATTGAGTGAATCCATCCTAATAATTGCTACTAAATAAAAATGGTTAGAATACAACTTATATAACCCTTATCTTCAGAAAACTTTAGTCATTTGCCTCTGTGCCAGAATTATGTACAAAATCATTATTAGTCTAGGCACATAGATAATTTTAAGTAATTATCTTTGTGCCCTATTTCTTTCTTTCCTTTTTTAAAATCTGTAATCAACTTTAGTAACATACTTCCTTACTCTTCTGCCAGAATACTTTGAGTTTCCCCTTCCCTTGCTTCCCTACTTTCCCCTTCCTGAAGTGCCTTAGGATGCCTTTGCTTCACAAACTTCATTGTGCATTCAGCTCTTCCCGAGAGATCTCGTAACACTGTAGGTCATGATTCAGCAGTTCTGGCATGGGACCTGAGGTGTGATGATGCTGTTCCCAACTGCACCTTGGCCTACAGGAGCTGTTGTTTGTGTCGCTCATTTGGAAATGGTGTATTCTGGTGACTGATCTCATTCTGAAATGAAAGCAAGAGAGATGACAAACAAGTATAATATACGGCATGATGGGTAAACGCTATGCAGAAAAATAAAACCAGGAAATGAATACAGAGACTGGAAAGTGCTGGGATGTAGTTCATGCAGGGTTTTAATTCCAGGAGGTCCAGATGGTCAGGGAAGGGCTCATTAGAAGGCTACTTCTTTCTGAGCAAAGACCTGAAAGAGATGAAGTGAGGACATGCACGTAGCTGGGAAAACAGCCCTCTTGACAAGGAGTCAGGAAGTAGTGAAATACTGACTTGGATATCTGTCTAACTCTTTGAAAGATCAGTGAGTAGGAGGGCCACGTCAAGCTAGAGGGAGATAGAATGATGAGGGTGAGAAGGAGAAGTGCAATTCCCTTGGGGGGCCTGCTGATTTACCTTGCTCAAAGGGGCATTTTCGTTGCTGAATGAAGAACAGGCAAGGATAGTTTGAAGAATAGAGACTGGGAGTGGGTACTGAAATGAGCCAGGCAAGAGATGGTAGTGCATTAGCCCATTTTGGGATCTGTGAAAGGGAAAAGTGATCTGATTCTGGATGTTGGCTGTGGAGCTGGAAGAATTTGCACAATGTAAACTCCAAATCTCTAGGGTTTTGTACCTCTCGTTTTCTTACCATGCATTTTATATGCCATAGAGAGCAGTCTTTTAGGTATTAGGTGAGAGTTACTGTCATTAATTATGCAATTCTTTCAAATGCAAGCAAACTGTTGTGAAGTTTAGTTATTCCAATCTGTGTTTATCTCAGGTAATATGAGGAGCTCATGAATTATACTAAGTATTCCCAGAGTGGCTTCTGTACATTCTACATTTATACATTCAAAATTGTTTTCTTCTCCCTTTCCCTACTTCTGTTCTTTCTCTTTCTTCCTCTTTCTCCTTTCTTTTCTTTTTCCCTTGCTACCCCTTATATGTGTTTAGTATTGACTGAAGAAGGGGTTAGAAGGAAGTGGTGTTTGAAATTACAGAAGTGTGGGTTTGCTTTCTCCACTATGAATACATTTTAAGAGCCTCATTTCTAGGTTAAGAAATTCCATAAATCCACAATTGTTCCAGTGGTAAAAAATTAATGTTTTGTTCCTGCCACGTAATGGAATTCATTGTGGTCTTTCATATTTTATAATCACATTAATTCCTTATTTTCTTTATGTGGCCTACCATTTATCAGCAATGTTACATTCAGAGCAATGTTCAAGAGAGAATAAATTTCAGTCAGCAGCATCAGACTTTGGCATGGCATACGATGAATTCTCCCTGGGTATCTCATCCATGTCAGTTACCAGTTGTGCCATCTTGGCAGTTGCTTAACCTCTCAGCCTTCATTTCTTCATCCATGAAATGAAGTAGTAATAGAATCCATTTCTAGGTTTATGATGATTTTTTTTTCTTGAAGTACTAGAATTGCACCCAAAACCTTTATACTAAACTGTATTCCAGCCCATTTTTAATTTATTACTTTGAAACACAGTTTCACTAAAATGCTGAATTGCTCAATCTGGGCTTGAATTTGCAGTCCTCTTGCCTCAGCTTCCCAGAGTACTGGGATTACAGGTGCACACCACCATGCCCGATTTGATGAATAATTGAAGTAGAATAATACCTGGCATATATAACAGTATAACAAAAATGGAATAGCATTATTTTGTTAAAGACACACTACCTAGAAGTAGAATTTACATTGGAATTAGTAAAAGGTCATTTGGAACCAAAAATACATGTGTTTTCTAGTTCATTTGTTTCTTTAATTCTAATAGGGTTAGCACAGTTCAGTGATATTATTTAGTGTAAGTATTGAATCTCTTGAATGTGTTGCATTTATGCAGAAAACTAATGTTTTAGAGAGTCACAGTTTAAGACTGGCTTGGCGTGGTTACCAAGGATGTTTGCTTTTGCTAATGTATGTTTCTCGTGGTGGAGAAGCACACCTTGAGGCCCCATGAGTGAAGTACAGATCCCTGTTTTATACCTGGGCAGTGGGTGAAGTGCATCCTCAGGAACTTGATTTCCTTCTGGATTTTCAGTTGCATAGCAGTCTTTTCCTCTAAGAGATGCAGTAAGAGATTATCTTTCAGTTTTCGCACCAAGGCTGTGTAAATTGATACTTTTTAAAGAACATGTTAGTGGAATAACAATCATAGCTTATTATCAGCAAAGCTACTGAGTGGGTTGTTTACTTAGCCTGTTGCTGTTAGTTTCCTGATTCAACCTTTTTCTACCAATACTTCCTCCTTGACCACTTACCTAATTTTCTCAGGGGCCTAAAGTGCGGTCATTTGTGTCTGAGACACCTGTCTTCCATAGACTTAACAAATACAATAGGAAGCAGCTGAATAGTAACTTTTGGAAAGGTGCAGGACGCAGTTGTATGTCAGTTTCAAGCTTCACTGGGGCGTTTCCTGCACAGGAAACGCTCACCTGGTGTGAGGCTGATGGGCGGAGCCGGGTGCTGGTGAAGCCGGTTCTGCAAGCGTGAGCTCCAGGCTTCCGAGAGTTGCACAAGCAGTTCCTGCTGAGAGAGGAGGATTGAGCTCTAGAGGAAACTCTTGCACGCCCTGGCTCCTGGCTTCTGGCTCCAGCCTGGCTGGCTGAAATCTGGGCTGAGAAACACGCTGCTGACAGAGGGGCTGAAACAGCTGGCACCTACTCCACGCTACTTGGGGGGACCTGAGCAGGAGTCGTCTGTGCTGGGTAAGGTGGGGCAAAGGTAACTGAGATCCATTCTCTGTGCTTCTGCACAGAATGCAGAGCTGTCCTTTCCTGTGGAGTTTACTGCTAAATATAGCCACTTAGGATAATTTTACATATTGATCCTAAAGCTTGTATAGAAGCAAGAGCTAAGGAGACCTCAATCAGTCATTCAAATATTTGATTCAGGCAACATTTGGAATATTTCACTGAGTCTATTTTTAGATTATATTTGGGGCACGGGTTACCTTGGTTACTCAGGTGAGTGGTTCATTATGTAATTATCTAGAAATTGGATAATTGAGCTTAATATTTGTCTCATTTGTTGAAATAGGGTTTTGTTAATTGTACCATGTAGGTATTGTTTTCCTAGTCAGTTTTATGCCTGTTTTCCTTTTTGCAGTCAGCTTATTTCTTAATGTTTTCCAGACATGAGATTAGTAAAAGTTTTTATGATTAAAAGAACAGTGCCTTTATGTCTTAACCAACGTATATACATTTTTATTTTTTAAATTTTTTTCCTGGTGGGCTAATAATATTTCAGTGATTAATTAGAGGAAAATAGGCAGCACTGATTGACTTAAGAGAGTGCAGCAGACTGTAAAAAGGCTACTTAGCACAAGGAAGTAACCCTTCTGCCCTTTTCCTTCAGGCATTGTGTACCCACCCCTTTGGCATTAGCAAAAGTGGCCATCTCTGTCCATAAAACATTTTGTATCAACTCTCAGGTTTTACTACTAAGATAGTAATTCATATTTATGTGGTTTTTCTTTAGATCTTGGTGATAAATGGCTTTCATTCTGTTATGTTATTAAAATAACACGAAGGACCAATATTTTTTCTTTACTCACAAATGCCCTATTAAGGAGTTGCATATTTTTCTTGTTAAGAAATTGTTGCATTGCTTAAATAATAATTAATATTTTTAATTTTCAAAACCACAAATATAGGATTTCACAATCTGGAGTTCTTTTTCAGAGGCCAGCTTTTTAAAAAAGCACCTGTAAGATGATAATGCTCTGAAAACATCTAAGTATTGTAAAGTATTTTATGATATTCAGTAGAAGAGAGCAGAAATCTAAAATCACTTAGGTTAAGTTTACATTTAAGGAAACTACACGAGGAAAAACTTGAAATGGTCCTGTGTTTGTATACATCCTTAGTGAGCCCAGTTCTCAGTTGGGGATGTATAGCCAGACTTAATTACATTTGGTCTGGAAAACTAAATTTGTTTCCTAATTAGCCCTGTCCCAGGAAGGCATTCTCAAAAGGAAATAGTACTTAAGAATGTTACCTTCCATTTGGCCACACTTACATGTTAAGTGCTTGGCTGCTTACATTTCATGTAAGCGTCATAGAAATCTTGAGTGACAACTGTTATGGTTGTTCCCATTGCAGAATGAAAAGAGTCATGATTTCAGTAAATAATTTGCTTGAAATCTTGCAGTTAGGAAGTGATTACGGGTGGGACTCTAACCCCTAGGTCTGAGTTCAAAGCCTCTACACTTAATTTACCATGCTAAGGGTCAGATCTTTGGTAGAGAAAGATTCCAAGACCTTTGCCTTTACGAAACTTTCATCATTAGTACTATACTCTGCATATAGACCTTTTCCCCTTCACTTCCTCCAGAATTAAAAAAAAATACAAAAGCAAAAATCCCCCACAAAAACCATCTATGACCATATCAGTATTCCACACCAGACTTTGTAGTAATAAAATGCAAAGGATTATGTGGTGCTAAAGTCAATATGATTGTATTTTAATCTAATTAAAAAATAATTTACAGAAGTTGTTACATCAAGATTAAAGTTCTACAGTTTCAGATTTCTAGAACTTAATGCAGTATTTTAAAGGTCCTGTTACATTTGATGTAAGCTATGTGTTTACTATACTTTAATTTTTATGAGCAAATATGTTATCATCTTCCTGAAAAATACTATATTTTAAGCTTCTTAGGAAATACTACTAATTTGTGCTGGAAAAATGAGAACCCAGACAATTTAGAAATGCTTAACAGGTTTAAAGATCTATAATGTGTATATTATGTCCCATTATAGTTTTAAAATACTTCTAGCATCAGGAATTTCTAGACACCTTATGTTTCCTCCTACTTGCTTCTGGTAAAATGCAAATCTTCCTTTTGTTCTGTTTTTAGAAATTAAATTAGTCATAGTCTTTTATATAATAACTGAACTGGTAGTTGCCAAATTAAAAAAAAAAAAACACTTTACTTTGTTTTTGTAGTGTTGAGGAGCAAACAACTCACATTTACTTCAATTTGTAATTACATTTTTAAAATAAAAATCAGTTAACACTTTGAGGAGAATAAAAAACTATAGCTTATTCATACCAACCTCAAATCACATAATATAAATTTGAGCATTCTTTGTAACAAAAGTCTGTAGGTTCTGGAAAAGTAAATGTCTAAACATTGATAATAAGAGGGTCTTATCTTAACCTATGAACCACTTTCCCAGGGAGCATGAATTTTAAAGCTGCAGTACATTCAGGCTGGGTGTTGTCATGATTTGTGTGCTCCTCTGAGAAGGGAAGCAGCATGGTGTGGCTTTGGTTTCGTTCTTAACCTTGGAGAAGAGAGAGTTTTATTTAGATATCCAAGCATTTTAGGCATGTTATTCAGCATGAGTTGTGCTAGGCAGTCTACAAAATGAGTTGCCTGTTCTGTGCTTTTTCTTTTTCTGATTGAATTGTTCTTCTCTCTTCTGTGTCTGAAAGTTTCTTTTCTAGAATTTACTTCAGATTTATTTTCTGTAGCCCTTTTCATTTGTATTTCAGTCAGTATTGCCTTTTGAAATGGCTTTTCCTTTCCCTCATCAGTAAATGAAAGTCTATTGGGCTTATGTAACTGTCAGTAGCTTACCCATTTTTCAGTCAAGAGTTACCACTGCCAGTGCTGTTTCAAAAACCACGTCCAGTGAACATGGCATTTCTGGGATACCTGGTTTCCTCCCTTTGAGGTTGGAATGTTCACATATCAAAGTGTAGCTGTCCACATTCCAGAACCTCATACTGCTCCCAGAGATTTTCTCTGCTGCAGCTTCTTACAGCTGTTACCTGTATCACTTACTTAGAGAACTGTGTTTTTTCTCTTACTTCTAAAATTGTTTATAGTATGTTGAGCAAAAGTGATTGTGTACTTTCCTGTTCCTCAGTAACTTCAACAGAACATGAATGTTTGAGGCTCAATATATCTAAAGAATATCTTGGATGTATACATGTATGTAAAATATATACACACACACTTGGGGAAGAAGGGCATGAAATACAAAACTCAACAGCTATTATATTCCTCATTTTAAAAATGAAAGCTAAATTTCATGGTTCGTAAAGAGAAGTAAGGATTCTGATTTTTGAACAAGCCTGGTAGAATATATAGTGTTCAGAAGTTGTGAGTTTTATAGATAAAATTGACCTTTTTTTTTCTTTTATTACACTGAATTCCTAAAACTTAGATCAAAAATTAATCTTTATAAAGTCTATAATGGCAGGTCTAATAAACGCAGTATTACAAATGACCGTTGTACTGCTGTCCAAGAATCTGGAGGTAAATAAACAACAGCGTATCATATGGCATGATCAACAGCTGTGAATGTCTTTTAACTATTGAAGATGGTCCAGTTATGTATCAAGTACTGGATGTAGTTATATATAGTTATATAAAAACTCCTTATTACTATTTTAAACATTCATAGACCAAAGTAATTTAAAAAGTGCTAAACGTAATATACTATACATTAAGTAATAACCTTTAGTCGTAATCTTTTTGTCTTAAATTCTTATTGCCAGCCTTTCCCAAAATGATTTAGAAGGCCTAGTTTCTTTTTTACAAGGCTCTCCATGGAAGTTTAAATGTCTCTTTATTCTCCTGATAAATTGTTATAAAACAAATATAACTCTATAGAGTAAGGCTTTTTATCTTGTTTGAATGTTGTTTTCTCATTTACTTAATGATTTCTCAAGTTTTTTGTTGAAATCTAGAATTCGTATTGCCTAGTGAAACTTCTCATTTTTCATATTGTTAAACTGAAATCTTGCTAGGCATTGTGATACAGACCTGTAATCCCAGAATTCAGGAGGCTGAAGCAGGAGGATCACCATAAGTTCAGGGTCAGTCTTTTTTTTTATTTATTTATTTAGGTTTTTCTCCGGTACCGGGAACCGAACTCACGACCTTGCGCTTGCCAGGCAGGCGCTTTTGCCGCTGAGCTAAATCCCCAGCCCCTCAGGGTCAGTCTTGACTACAAAATCAGTTCAAAGTTAGCCTGAACTCCAAAGTGAGGCCCTGTTGAGAGGTGGGGGCAATAAAGAGAAAAAGAAAGAAACAAAGAGAAAACAAAGAAAGAAAACTGTGATCTAAACTTGTTACTTTCCTTGCCTAAAATCTTATGATGAGTTATTTGCAGAATTATGACTAAAACCTTATGCCCTGTACATGCTTAGCAAAAAAACATGATGCATGATGGGATGGATGGCCTTGTTCTGACTGCAGACTGAACATCACTATAAAGAAAAACTCCAAATTTTTGAGCACCAAAGGGATGACATAAATGGAAAATTTCACACCAGCCCTCATGTTGTGAGTTGCAATTAAAATCTAGGTGTACTATAATATTGTATAAAATTATCTTCAGGCTATGTATATAGTATATGTGAAACATAAGTGAAGTTTGTGTTCAGATTTATGTTCTGTCCTACAAATTGCTCATAATATACATGTATATATCCTAGAATATGAAAAAAGTGAAATCTGAGATACTTCCAGTCCCACACATTTTGGATAAGGATTAATCAATCTATATCTGTCTTATCATTGGAAAGCCAGAAAAGCATTCAGTTACTGGGTCATTGGTTCAAATATGTATTTTTAAGTCTGCAGAAAGAATTGCCAACATTTTATGCTTATTCTATATTTTTACTTTATATAATCTATACATTTAGATATAGGATAGTACCAAATACCCAGTAGTATAGGAGAGCAGCAAATACGCAAAGTTGAAATTTGGGTACTAGATTATCATGATAATTAGACACATATATCTAGAAGTGAGGAAAGGTATAAGGTGTCTTTCTACTGGGTCCAGGGATGCTCAATGATGAAGAGTGCTTCCCTAGTATTCATGAAGCTCTGGATTTGAGCTCATTGCTGCAGCAACAGCAGCAACAACAACAAAAACAAAATAGTGTCATTATTCTGCTAACTCTTAGTACAGTTAGGTCATTACACAGAATGTAGTGCGGAGGTCATTATATTTTATACCCTATAACTGATCTGACATGAACATTTAAGGCCAGTGGGGGAAGAAGAAGAGAGGGCTGATCCTGGACAAAATAAACTAGAAAATGTACAAAGAAAAAGTTGAGACAGCAGTGGAATTTCTTGGGCGTGACCTTATTTTATCAAATAGAACTTACTCTGAAAAAGCAGCATACATATCATTGATACTCATATTCTATCCCACATATATAATCTTTGACATTACTGTGCATTCTCTCATTCAACAAATAATGTAGTATACTTCATGTATATGTCTCAGAGTACCAACTGCTTCAAAACAATGGCCCCTATTTGGTTTTTAATTTTGTTTTGTATTTTGAAGAAGGTGAGGAAGAAGTATATAGATATAAATACAAATCTAACAATCTGTTTCATTGAGTTGGAGAGATTATGGTTCTTTCCTATGTATGTTCAGTTTGGCAAATACGTATTGAGTATTTATAATGTCAGTATATCTTCAATATAGCTTTGTTAAATTTTATGTTAAAATAACCATGTTATTGCAAGAAACTCCTTCACTCTGATGTGGAGGATATTTTCTATAAAACTGAAAAGAACTTTTCATCAAAATTATTCATGTGTATTTTTAGTCATTCACTTAATAATGATATAAAGAACTTCTGATATAACATTATTCATCCTAGAGGCTTTATTTATATTAAGGCCACTTAATACTATAAAAGAGGAAAAGTTATAAGAAATTCTATATCTCAGTTATTGAAAAAAGTTATAAGTTCACTTTCTTTAACATTTGAGTCACATTAGAATTTTGTTGAACTATCTAGAAATTTTTCTTTACCCAATTTGTTTGTAGAGTCAATAAAAGTGAATCAAAGCTTCCTTTGAGTTGAACTATTTGCAAGTCAAAGTTTCCTTAAATTTAACCCAATTTAATGATATGTCCAGAGTTATAGACTAAATAATTGTGTTTCCTAGCTACATGCTAATTAAATTTGTTCAAAGCTTTATCTCTTTGTTGCCCAAAAATCCTTTCAGGGTATATGACAAGATGTGCTAAAAGTAATTTAATTCTTGTGTCTCCTGCCAATATCCTTTTTAATAAATTTAAAAAACACTAACACAATTTACCCATTTAAGACTGTAATTGTTAATCTCTGTCATTTTCTTTTGCCACTATTTAAGACATCTGCCACCCACCATAGTTTTTCCATTTTTTAGAATTCCTTTTCATCACTTGCACCCTCTAAAGTTCTCTAGAAATTCAATTCCAATGTTTACATTTTCACTTCTTATGTTGTTTCATATTGTCCAGTCCATTGCACTTACATCTCTAAAAAGAATACAGAGGAAGTAGGAGTAAAGAGGATTTGTCAAATAAATATAAAATCAAGAATTTTTAAAAGTGACTATAACTGTAGTTCACTGAATTCAAAACTTAAAACTTAAATAAGGCACACTAAAAGATCATTTAGTAAATGCAGAGAAGTCACTTATTGAAAGTCAACACTGGTTTATTTTATGTATATCTTAACAATCAGGAAAAAGGAATTTCTTTATATTTATGGTTTCTACCCTCCAAAAACACCAGTTTTGTTCTTTGGAGACATAAAAGAAGCAATCTACTTAAAAATCAGGAGCAACATAAGCATTTTTTTGGAGAGCCAATAAAGTTAAACAAAAATAAATCAATAAATAAATAAATAAGGGAAAGATAAAATTTCTACTCTGTGTATCTCTATTAATTTTAAGAAATAATCCTTAGAAATAATTCTAAGAAGTAATAACATAAGCCAACATATTTTTAATAAAAGAAAAATACAATGATAATAGCAGCTAACATTTATTTTTTCTGCCTAACACTAAGTTCTTTATATTTGTAACTCATTTAATTGTGATAAAAAGTTATTGAGCAGTTACAATTTTTAACTTTTTCATAGATAAGGAAAATGAACTACTACAAGTTCAGTTACTTTGTATACAATCACACAAGCTAGAAGCTGCAGAGGTAAGATTGGAATCCTGGAGAGCTGACTTCTGAGAATACTTTCAGCCATTATGGTATTTGTATTTGTATATAGAAATAAATTATTTTAAAATGTAATTTAGAAAATACATACTATTTATAATAGAAATAAAAAATTATAAATTTCCTAACAATAGTATGTAGACCTTCATGGGAAAAAGCTAGAAAAATTTATTGACAAATATAAGAGAATCTTAAGTAGAAAGATAGGCTATTTCATGAATGAGAAAGCTCAAAATAATCTGTAATTCAGTACAGCTTCCGGTGACATTCTCAAAGCTTTTCACTCCATAATTTGACATACTGATTCTAAAATTCACATAAAATGGTAAAGGGCTAAAAATATCAAGATAATTTTGAAGACTGTAAGAGTAAGTGGAGGGACTCATCTTTCCAAATATTAAAACATATAAAGTGGTGGAAATGAACAAAGTGAGGGGTTGATGCAAAGAAATAATAGAACTGAGAGATCCTGAAACAAACTCCTTTCATGTAAAATAGAATCAATTTTACAAATTAGTAGACAAAATTGTTTAATTTTTCAATTAAAGGAGATGTACTAATTGGTTATACATATGAGAAAATAGTAAAACTATATCTCTACCTTATACTAAAGACATAAAAACCATTCCAGTCAAGAAATAGGAAAGGAAACTAACATGAAAAAATAGAAATTTTAGAAGAAATAGGGTAATATGAGTATGACTTTGGAAAAAGAAATCATACTAAAGAACATTTTAAAATTTGTACAACAAAAGCAATTCACAGAGTTGGAAAAGATTTTTGCAGTGTAAAAGATTGCAGAAAAGATTTTTGCAGGGATAAACTGACAAAAGTATTCAGTTTCATCCATGTAGAAGGAAAAGACAGCCAAACGGAAAACTGGACAAAGGGCATGAAGAGTTTTTCCATTAAAAGGGTAAACTGAATGATCAATAAACACATGAAACAATGCTTACCCTAACCATCAATCACAGAAACGCATATTAAAGTGAAATATATTTTCATACTCATTGTCAAAGTGAATCAATCTGATAGAACAAAGTAGAACAAAGATGTGAAAAATGGGAACTTAGAAATACAACCTGTGGGAGTGTATTATTGGTAAATCATTGGAGAGACTATGAATATGGTAAAAAAAATATGCACACACCACAGCCCAACAGTTTTCCTAAACATGGGTGCCAGGGAAGGCCTCTCACTTGTGCCCAGGGAAGCATTTATGTCTTGGTTACTTTTCTCTTGTTGCTGAGACAAAATACCTGACGCCCAAGATTAAGGAAGGAAAGGTATATTTCACTTACAGTTTGTGGAGGTTTCAGTCCATACTTGGCAGGTTACAAGGCAGAGTGGCACATGGTGGAGGGCTAGAGCTCATGGCGGCAGAACATAGCAAAAGCAACAAACACACAAGGGAGGAATGGCCCCTAGCAGCCTCTTCCTTTCCCTTATGTATGCAAACTGTCCACCCCAGGGCGGGTGTAGCTCTCACACCCATAATCAATCAAACTCTAAAAGCCTGCCCCATGACTGTATGAGGCTTTGGAGGGATACCCAGACACAAACCATAACAACTTACTAGGTTGCTCAAGACAAAATTGAAACACAAAACCTTGGAAACTATATGTAACGGCAGGAGATTGGAAATTTAAATGGCAGTGTATACTTACAAAGGAAATACCATAATTAAAATGAATATATTGAGGCACAAATACTGTACCATGGGTAAATCTCCAAATACATAATGTAGAGGCTGGAGGTTTAGCTCAGTGGCACAGCGCCTGCCTGGCAAGCACAAGGTCGTGAGTTCGATTCCCGGTACCGGAAAAACAAAACAAAACAAAACAAAATACATAGTGTTTCAGAAAGTTTGATATTGCATGATTCAATTTCTGTGAATTTAAAAAAATCACACAGAATGATAATTCATTGTTTATGGCTTTGTACTCATGTAGTCGTAGTATAAAAATATGAATGGGGATGATAAATACTAAATTTAGGATAGAGGGTCTGCATGGAGATAATAAGATTAGGGAGAGATACACAGCTTCAGCTATACCTGTGGTACTTTATTTTTTAATTTAAAAAGAGAATATAAATCCAGTGAAATAATATGGCAGAATATTAAAGGTTGAAAAAACTAGATAATATCCAACATGTTATTCTTTCAAACATTTGTGCATATAAAATTACTGAGTGGTTTTTCAAAGTAAGTGTACTTACATTGGGTTCCTATAACTTCCATCTGTTTCCTAGCTCCTTATTCTCTGGGACAGTCATACCCCAGGCCTACTTCTTGTAATGATGTTTTCCAATTAGCTTGTCCTGAACCACTACTCAAGACTTAAGTTAGTACAAAGCTAACTACACATTAGGCCAGTGGCTTTCAAAATAATAATACGGTTAAAACTAAGCACAGCTCAGTGGACTTTTGTGTCAACAGTTTGTTGTTGTTGTTTCCTCAAAATTTACCTAATTTTCTTTTGAAGAGCACAATTTTTAGAACATTAGTCCACTTGATCAATTTAACATTTGTGTAGAGGAAAATTCTCTCTTTGTATTCACTGTTGAGGATATTGTTACACTTTAAAGGAATGTTTATAGAATTTCAAAGTAAGATTAAGATCTTTTACTATAAAATTTTAAAGCATGAAATAGTAACAGAATGATAGAATTTGGGGAAGTACTAAGAACCATAAATATCATGTACCCCAGTTGCTTATATTTGTATTCCTCTCTATTGAATTTCTACCAAGTGGTCATCCAGTCTGTGTTTTAGACCGAGTAAAAGACAGGCTATTGTGTACATTGTATGAAAATTCACTGGATTCTAAACATTACGCTCATATGTCATTACACCTTCAATAAAATGAGCACAATCTCCACAGGTATTATATATCTCCACTACTTTCTCATTTTGTCTTCTTGATTTTCTGAATGTATTACAGCTCTTACAACTTTATGCACATGATCAAACTTAATGCTAAGGCCATTATCTCAACACTGCCCATCTTCCTTTATACCCTCAGAAACTAATCCATGCCTGGACTTGTCTTAAGTTAGTCTAGAAGATTTTTGAGAAACCACTTGAAGAACTCTCCTTGAGAGGATGTATTCTGGGAAAGCAAGACTACTTTGGAATTGTTTGAGAAATATTCTGCTTGTTTAATTAAAAACCCCAGTGTCCCACCTCCCTGCCAAGGTTCACTGTGGCTTACAGAACTGTGTGTTTTTAGTATCTCCCTATAAACTGCTTATTGGTATCATAAAGATCTGCATTGGAGATACTCACTTGTGTGTCATACTGTGAAAGCTTGTAACTGCTAGAAAGACTGGTCTGGTAGGGTCTGTCTGAGGTTTATAAAAAGATTGCAGATAAAAGATCTCTGATGACTCCATAATATGGAAGAAGTTAGTATTGTGGCACAAGTTGCATCTCAAGGAAAATAATATGATTTGCTTTTGTGTAGGTACCATTTTGTGCTTTATTTGTGATACATTTTATCTGTAGATTCCATTGTTATCATTTATTGTCTCTAACCCAGCATACTTGGTAGACCTTACCCCCCACGGCTTCCTTTCTCCTTCTGCATTACACTGTTTCTCAACAGAAATGGGTTTTTAAGCACTTAACTATTAAAACCAAACTTCACCTTCCTCAGTAGAAGCTTCTCCTTCTCAAAAGTTATTAACAGGTAATATTGCATAGGAAGGTGTGTGTGGTGGGGGGAGGTGACAGTGCCCACATCCAAAATAAGTTCATTTTGGCCACTTTAATGCCAAAAAAATGGAAAGGAAGTTTAAAATGAAGAAAATTAGTATGACAAGATATTTATATTTGTATTTGGAATTGTGACTAGATTTTCAATTCTAAGTATAATGAATTTTATTAGTTTAAATACCCAATACAGTGAAGTAATATGTGGAAATGTGATTACTTAATCATGGATGCCAGTGCCTCTCACCACTACTTTACCATAGTGAGAGTGTCAAATATATTAATAGCATCAACTCCAAAACTCTGCAGAACACAGTTTAATCTTCCTTTGAAAGCTTAGATACCACTAAAGGCTATGTGTATTGGTAAATATCTGTTATTTTTTTTTTTATTACAAAAAGAACAAAAAATAAAATAACAACATAGACAAAAACAAAACAAAGCAAAAACAATAAAAATTATACAGGGTTTCAAAACAAAATGATAGGAATTAACAGTGGTTGTTATATTACCTATTGTTATCTTCAGTGAAGTTGCTCAGATTACCAGATGTAAGAATGCAAGATTGATCAAACCATTAAAGAGAATAAAAAATAAAAAAATTAGAAATGATACAGAGCTTCACCAAACAAGATGGTAGGAATTTACCAGTGGTTGTTTTATTGCGTATTGTTGTCCTCAAATTAGTTGTTCAGATCACAAGCTCTGTTATTTTAGTGTCAGATTGGGGTACAGACTGGCAAGAAGAGACTGTCATCTCCCATTCTCATTCAAGTTTGGATGTGAAGTTCTGATTTATTTAGTAATGTTTTTAGAAGGATATTGGGAGCAAGATGGTGACATGGGGTAGAAGCAAGGGGCTCCTGTACATTAGCAGTATTTGCCAGACCCCTTGAGTGCCAAATGGGGCACAGCCTTGCTAGCAACATCCTCCACCATCTTTTTTTTTTTTTGGTTTTTCTTCGGTACCGGGAACCGAACTCACGACCTTGCGCTTGCCAGGCAAGCACTTTTGCCGCTGAGCTAAATCCCCAGACCCTTTCTTTTTTTTTTTTTTTTTTTTTTTTTTTTGTTTTGCATCCTCCACCATCTTAATCTTGTGCTTTATTGCAGCTCTGAATTGGGTCTCCTGTCACTATTTAGGAAAAAATAAATGTGAACAGTCTTTACTGTTGTAGAGAAAGATAGCCAACTTTCTTGAGCCAAAGTTACCAAACCAATAAGCAGAACTAAGGCAACTTAATATCCTGGAAACCAGTTGTACATAGGCTGTTCTCTGCCAGGTAAATGGGATTTTATTGCATATGAGAGTTTGGTTGGAGGATCATAATATAAACATGTTTCCATCAAGTTATCAATGCATTGTGAAAATCAGTGTATAATTCTAGTCAGTAATTCAAGTCATAATGTTGTTAATTGATGTAAAACATTAATATCTCTGCTTTTCTGTCAAGGAGCCCAGTTCAATATGTAACTACCACAGTTTTTTTAATTTCTTGCTTCACTTTTACTGAAAATTGTCACTTCTTTCCTTCTTCCCTTTTGAGGAATGTTGCTATGAACTTGGGGACTTCTTTGGTGTTTTATAGTCAAATATAGTTATTATTTATGGTATTTTAACTGCCCCAAATCTATACAGGAGGTTCTGGCTGCCTTGACCCTTTGGCATGGTCCACAAGGATTCGTCCCTTTGCTTCCCGTACTGTTGCAAAGTGGGCTTTTCTTCAAAGAGGGGGCGTTTCTTCAAAGAGTCCAGGTTATTTCAGTATGAAGTGTTTGGAAATCCAGAGCTGAGCCCAGGAGACTTTATTGTAACTTACACATCATTGTTGCTAAGCTTTCTCAATGGAAAGAGTTTAGGGAAGTGTATACTTTAATTGTGAGTTCATGTTGATGTTTCCAACTGAAAGGTAGCATTACAGGGACTTTCCATTAATTTATTTGATTTTATTATTGTATCTTTTCTCTCACATTGAAAACTTTGTTTCTAATAATATTTTTGTTTTGTCCCCCAGTACATGTAAAATTGTTTCAGATGAACACTACCAGTATTGTTATCAGTTGTAAAACAGTTCAGTGACATTCTTTCATCCTTAGACTATATCCACTAAGCACGTAGTCAGTTTACTGTTTATGAATCATTTAAAAGCTATTTCTTTTTTAACTATGTTACTAATATTACAAGATACATATTTTTCAGTATTAGGATTTGTTTTTTTAATGTTTTAAATTTATTTTTGATTGTATAGAAAGAACAGTGAGCTGGGTATGGTGGTATATGCCTGTAATCCCAGCCCTCAAGAGGCTGAGGCAGGAGGATTGCTGAGAGTTTGAGGCCCGCCTGGGTTGCATAGTGAACTCAAGGCCAGCCTGAGCTACACAGTGAGACTCTGCCTCAAAAGAAAAAAAAAAGAAAAAGAACATTGATATAATTCAAAAGCCAAGCAATATTAAAGGTATACTCAGAGTTAAATCTTACTTCTATCTTTACTCTTCACCCTGTCCCCTCCCATATATTTTACTCATTGTATTAGCTGCTTGTTTCTCTTTTTAGTGTTATTTTTGCAACAATTAGCTCTGTGTGTGTGTGTGTGTATACATATATACACATACACATATATATGGTGTATAAATATATATTATATATATAAATTGGTGTATATATGATTTATATATTCCTGATCCTTTTATATGCTGAATATACTGTTCTCCATCTTACTTTTAGAATTTAATGTGTCCAGAAGATTTCCCTATATCAGTAGGTAGAGATCATTTAGAAACAAAAATAGTCCTCTTGGGAATATAATAGCTTATTCAACCAATTTCTCCTTTATCTTCTTTTTGGATACATAATACACTTACTGGGTTATTTTTAAAGTAACCATTTTAAAGTGTTTAAACAGTATAGTGTGGTCCCACTGCATAAAACCCAAACTCTCTGATACATCCTGTAATCCTTCTCTCACCTACCTCTTTAACCTCAGTTTATACAACTGCCTTCCTAGTTTATTTACAACCTCGTGGCTTTTAGCTCAGGTATGACCTTCTCAGGAACACTGTCACTGACCGTCCTATGTAATGGAGTTTCTTCCCTCTCAAGTCACAATCAGTTCACCCATTTATTTCCTTATTAACTACTGAAAACAATCTGATAATTACCTTGTTGTTTTCATTTAGGCAGTATCATCTAGTAGTAGCTGAGAGATTGAGCTTGGGCTTTGAGCCAAATGGCCTGATTTTGAATCCTGGTTATATGACCTTGAACATGTTAATTTAGCGCTTTGTGTGTGAGCGTTTCTTCATCTAAAAAGAAAGATAATTAATAGTATTTTCCATACAGAGTGCTATGAAAAATGGTTAATAAACACTTACGCAGTTACTTTCCAAACTAAGTATAAAGTAAATGCTGATTGAATCTGTATTACTGTTTAATTGTTCATTATCTCCCCTAAATAAACTCTGTGATACCAGATTCTGAGATACAGTTGGCACTTAGGTGTTTGTTACTGAATGATTAATACTCAAACTTCAATTCCCATTCTTTTGAAATATTCTTGTAAATTATGTGACAGAAGAATGCTTTTCGTGTACGTCACATGCATTTGTTAGACTCAATAGATATTTTCATCAAATTCAGCATTAGAATATGAATACCCATTGTTAACATGAATATTAAAAGTTCTGGTTAACTAATAAAATCTGAAACACAAATCACAAATTAGTACTATCTGAAAATGGCTAGAATTAGCACATCCATGAAATTCAAAGGAATCTACTCAAATCCTAACAAATTTGTTGCTCTTCTAGTGAATTATGGATTTGAGCTATAAATGAAGGAATTGTTTTCTAGCAGATCTGTAAGCACTGGTTGTGACCATAATTAAAGAAAGGTATTACTCTACAAAAGCTGTAAAAAAATAAAAATAAACAGTAACATCTTTAACAAATATGTGGACTGTGTCCTTTAAAAAAGAAAACTAGAAAGTTTTATGAAAAAGATAAAACATTTAGAAAAATAGCATAGCCTGTTTTCAAGTAGAATTATTGAATATTGTAAAAAATGAAATTCCAAATTATGAAATAGTCTTAAATTGCCACAAATCAAACTTCATCATTTTGGAGGGAAATCTTATTAAAACTTTTTTTGAAGTTCATGTGGAAAACGTTTGAAAGTGATGAATAGAAATGATTTAGTGGCTGTTCTTCAACGAAGATTGTTGATAGACAAGCTGTTAGCAAATACTGCAGAAGAAACTTCATACCAGCTCAGTATTACAATATATGTGACAGACTCTGAAGTTAACTGAGTGTGCTATAAATGTCTCACTTATAACTATGAAGGTACATCATTTAACTTTACAGCAAGGGATTTTAGATACAAGAGAGATCATAATTTACCCAGGGTTTCAGAGCAGTCTAAGATGGTGTCAAGATTATTGGAAGGATTCTAACTGTTAACTTCAAACAACTGGTATGGGAAAAGAGTAAATTTCTTATTTAATCTGTGTGCAATGTAGAGTGACTGCTCTATTGCAGTTTGCTTGGGACTTTTCTGAGTTTCATGTATGTCTCAGGGAACCTCAGTCATAGTACAACAAGAATGGCTGGTCACTCTCATGCAGTCTGGGGAAAGGATGTGTTGTCTGCAAGAATGGAAAGAAGTGAATAGCAAATACCTCATCTGGTCTGGAGCCCCACGTTTAGCAGCTCTTGTGGGCCATGGGTTGTTCTTAGTGCACAGAGTTCCCTCAGGAGCCACCATGGATTTCTTTAAGAATCTACAGTAGGGTTCAGTAGGGCTCCAGGAATCATCTCCAAATTGTGTAGAATTGCTGCCAAATGGCATGGTCTTCCATCTGGTAGCTAATAGCAGAGCTTATGGAATTTGTGTTGACTTTTAGAGTAATTATCTCTGTAGGCTGCCTTCTCAGCAAATTATTTTTCCTGGCATTTGTTTGCTCTTAATTCTTTCACTGTTGTCTTTCTAATATATCAGTTAGTGGAAATATTTTAATTATTTATTTACTTGTATTTTGCTTGATCTACAAAGAGTTTAAGGTGACTGACTTAATATAATGTAGATGAATTTTAATAGTAGCTTGATGTTTGTATGGTTTTGTATTTATATAGCTGTTAGGCTGACGTGAGATTGTCTTTATAAAATGTGAAGGAGGGTTTTTTACCCAGTGTACTCATAAAATTACAGTAATCATTAAGAACAGTATTTTAGAAATTGTCTAGAAATGCAAACTAGCTATACTTTTTTTTATTTTAAAGAGAGTAGTAAATGAGAAACGAATAAACAAAGAAATAGAACAGTAGCAGCATACCAGTATCATAAACATAAACAAAGCACAGCAAGAACATTCAAAGTGATACAGAGTCTCAAGACAAAATAAGACGAATCAACAGTGGTTATATTACATATCATTATCCTCAACTGCATTGCTCAGATTACCAGATGTAAAAATGAAAGATTGCTCAAACCATTATAGGGAATAAGAAAATAATTCTTCAATAAAACAGTAGACATAATACAGAGTTTCACTAGACAAGATGGTAGGAGTTCACCATTGTACTTCCATTGCATATTTGGTTTTTTTTTGTTTTTTTTGTTTTGTTTTTCTCCGGTACTGGGAACCGAACTCACGACCTTGTGCTTGCCAGGCAGGCGCTTTGCCGCTGAGCTAAATCCCCAGCCCCTCCATTGCATATTATTACCTTCAAGTCAGTTGCTCAGACCACCAAACACAAGCATGCACAATCGATCAGAACATAAAAAATTATAATCATTAACTGTTCATTTCAATACACCATTAGACATCAGCAATACAATTATTGCAGCTATTCATATATGTATTTATATTTTGCCTTCCTTCTTTCTTTTTTCTTCTTTCCTTCATCCCAGTCGTTCCTTTCTTTGAGCACCCATGTTTATAGCAGCACAATTTATTATAGCTAAATCTTGGAAACAACTCAGATGCCCATCTACTGAGGAATGGATAAAAAAGATGTGGTGTTTTTGTACAATGGAGTATTACTCAGCTGTTAAAGATAATCTTGAGGCTTTTGTAGGTAAATGGATGTAACTAGAGACCATACTCATAAGTGAAATAAATCGGACCCAGAAGGGTAAACATCATATTATCTCCTTGGTGTAGGAACCTGAAAGACTAGGTAAAACTCAAAACGTACAATAGATGATAGGAAAGGGAAAGAATTTATTTTCTTTTAAGATTTAAGTCTTACCTCTTTTAAAAATTTCCAAAATGATACATTAAGAGTAAAACTCGAACCCTTCTTGTATCCTGTAGCATCCTTTAATATACATTAGTGAGATAGCTGGTTTAGCAAGCTTGATTTGAGAGGCATTGGTTCAACACTTAAGTTTTCTCATAATACCATTGTGTAAAATCAGAGGCTTACTTTAGAAGAAAATACAAAATTATGAAGTTTTTATAATGCAATGTTAGGCAAATTTCTGTTGATATTTTCCTACAATTTATAAAGTATATTTGTTATAAATTATCTTGCAGTTAGCCTGTTGAGATGTCTGGGGTGGTGGGTTTTTTTTCTTTTTTGGTCATAAAAAGTAAAATATAATCTCTTACTACAACTGAGGTATTTTCTCATTATTATTTTTTTTAGTGTCTAAGAAGCACGGCAAGCTTATTACTTTTTTACGAACATTCATGAAGTCTCGTCCAACAAAACAGAAGCTAAAGCAGCGGGGGATCTTGAAAGAGAGGGTGTTTGGTTGTGACCTTGGGGAGCATCTTCTCAATTCTGGTTTTGAAGGTAAAAGTAAAATTTTTAAGCTTATAACAATCAGCTTCTGAGCTCTCCCTGTTGGATTTTTAGAACCAGTTGTGAAGAAAACTGGCAAGTGGTACCTGTTTTGTTTCAGTTTTATAATACATTCTGAGATTTCTCAGGTTCTGGGTAGAGGTGGGAGTGAAAATATACCGTGGCATGTGGTCTGTGTAGGAAGAGCACCCTGAACACACAGAGAACACAGCAGCACTGTTACTCACTTTGCATTGTTTCTTTTATCTGTCCAGATACCTTCGTTAGCTGGTTTTCCTCCCTTCATTTGATTTTTTTTTTTTTTTTTGTGGTGGTGGTGGTGGTGGTGGTGGTACTGGGAATTGAAACCAGGACCTTCACAATGAGCTGTGTATCTCCAATCCCATTTAAATATTTTTGCTTTTATTTCTGTTTGTTGTTTTTTGACACAGAATATCACTAGGTTGTCCAAGCTGGGCTCAAATTTGTGATCATTCCGTCTGAGCCTCTGCAACACTGAAAGTATAGTCATGTGCCACCATGTACAGCTAAGGAATGTTTATTTTCTAAGTTAAATTCTGAATTAAGAATTTAGTGATTGAATAAGTGGATGGAAGGAATGGATTGGTAGAGGGAAGGGAAAATGTTTTCTTTTGATATTTTAAAATAGCATTTTCTGTACTATCTGCTTTAGGGATACTGGAATATTAAGGAGTTTTCTGCCACGTCAGAATAAATGATTTATGAGATTCTATTTTTTTTTTTGAGATTCTAAATTCTGATGGGAAAGACTCATTTTGGCTTTTTAGATAACTACTGATGGAAACCAGTGGTAAATACCTTCTATAATATTGTGTGCAAATTGAGACCTTACTACTCATTGTTTAAAAGATTTCTCATGGACTTATTATATGAATTTAATGCAAAGTATACTGTGTTTGTGAGAGTAAGGAACATATTATTTTAAGCAAGTGTTATTCCCAAATTAATATCAACTTAATATAGTTTCCTGAAAAAAAACAAAACAAAACAAAACAAACAACCCTTGGAAACTCTGAGGATTATTTTTGCAAGTAGTTGAAATATACAATAGAATAGTCATTGTGGGGGGAAAAAAAATACAGATAATATGGGAAGTATCTAGCTTTACCACATATTGGAGCAGCATTCAAAACTAAAGAAGAGCTTTGTGCCAAGAATGAAATATGAATGAGATAGCTTAGGATAGTCAGAAATATTTATTACTATCAGTCAGGAAATTATGGCTTTCAAGTCATGTTATGAACAAGTCTGTTTATATATAATAATAATATAGAGATAATTAAAATGCAGTTTTGAAGAAAATTAATTCCCACTTCATGACACCAGAAATCCCTCTAGATATGTAGAGAGTTAACTGTTTTAAATGTATGGAATTACCAATATGAATTGATCTTGTTTGGAAGTA
Source organism: Chinchilla lanigera (assembly GCF_000276665.1). Lineage (NCBI taxonomy): Eukaryota > Metazoa > Chordata > Mammalia > Rodentia > Chinchillidae > Chinchilla > Chinchilla lanigera. Next base: position 29,955,804 of record NW_004955412.1, on the reverse strand, counting down.
AAAGACAAATACTAGCTTTCTCAGATTTAAACAAATATAAGGAAAGAGGTGGCTTCACATACACACTTTTCATGTAATGAAGATTGCCAAGTGTTGAAGGGAGATACCATATAATAGGGAAAATCCTTTTTATGGATATTTGTTTGTTTGTTTTTGGTACAAGGGATCGAACTCAGGACCTTGCACTTGCCAGGCAGGTGCTTATGCTACTGAGCTATATCTCCGGCACTTGGTTATGATGAAATAATATAATATATGAGAATATCATTCAGACTTTTAATATAAATCCCAAAGTGTGCTTGCTTTGGCAGGACATATACTAATTTAAATTCCTAAATTAAAGAATAAAGAGAAGAGATTGTCACAGGGTGATAGTAAACAAAATACAGAAGCTCTCATTTGTAATCATAGAAGTGTTCTTAAGGCAGTTTTGAGGTACTCTTTTTCATTGGTAAACATTAAAATAGAAAAGCAGTTTTTCTAAGTTATGTCCAGTGCCATTAAAGATAGTAGTCATTTTTATCAATAGCTAAAAATTGTTGGTTTCATACAGCTCAGAATTAATGTAACCTTTTTGGAAAACATTTTGGAACTTTATAGCAAGGGGCATAATAGACTTTATAGTTCTCCTACCACTTCCCTTCTTAGAGATTTATCCTAATATTTTAATTGAATAGAGCCAAAAGTGTTCATTAGAGCCAAAAATAGTTGAATATTCAATTTTTGAGGGAATTTATACATTACAGGCCTATTAAAATTATAAATTTTAGTACAGTGAGAAATTTGAAAATATTATATTCATGAATGGGAATTGTAACTTTTTAAAAGTATGAATACATAGGGAATACATAAAATTAATATAATTGTGGTAAAGTACTGGATACTAGAATTTCTGTGATTTTTTTCCCATTAATTTCTTGCTTTTTCAATTAAAAAGAAAAAAGAATATTAGAAATGAATTTAATAGTCTTCAAAGATAAAATTCTCTGTTGATAGTCTGTTCAGCAAAGAAATTCTGTACTTAAATAATTAGAAAAACAAAAATTAACGTATCCCATTAGCATGTAATTAAAATTTGCTAATCCATAAGAGCCTGAAACTTTGAAGGCTGAGGTAGATATATTCTAGTTGTCATATTAAAATAATTTTCCATTTCATCAGGGATGGTGAAAAAGGAATATTTGTGTGAAATATACCATTTACATATTTAAATGAAGACTAAATCTGTTAGAAGAGAGAAACTATTGATGTTTATTAACTGAAATTTTAAAGAAAATGAATTTTTAATATCAAAATTATTTGTCTTTAATAAGAATGTAAGGAATGCCCTTTTCAAAGTTTTAAACTTCGCATATATTATATGTAGTCTTATACCTAGTTATATCATATATCTGTCTCTATATATATTTACACATACATAAATGGAGACTGACTATTTTGAAGTCTAAATAAAAGAATTAGAAATAAATATATACTATATACAATATTTTAAAATCTCTATTAGAATAATCATGTGAAAGAATTATATGCATTAATTGTAAAGAGAAAGGCAAAAGATATTTGTAAAATAAAGGAAGATATGTCATGTGTGTACCTTATAAGTATTCTGTTTTACTTTAAGCTTTAAAATGTATCACATACTACTGTTTCAGTCAACAATGGACCACTTATAGGACATTCATTCTATAAAATTATAATTCAGCTGAAATATTCCTATTGCCTTCTATAGTGTGGGCTTCAAAAACTAGCTCAGGGGTGAGAGTGTAGCTCAGTTATAGAACACTAATTACTGTGCATAAAGCCCTGGATTCAGTCCCCAGCACCAGCAAAAAAAAAAAAAAGTCTAGTACAACACATTACTTATGTGTTGGTGATGTTGGTGTAAACAGATCTACTCACCTAACAATTGTGTAAAAGTATAGCACATACAATTATAATTATGGACATGATACTTAATGATATAAGTGGCAGTATAAATGTTTATGTATTTACTTTTTGCTATTTTTAAGAATGTTTTCCTACTTATTAAAAAAAATTCACTGTAAAACAGCATACCACTTCCTATGTTATGCTGGCAGCAACCTCATACATCTCATATTCAGTGTCTCTTGATTGTGTCATACTCTTTGCTTCATTCAGTCATGTGTTGTTTTGTTCTTGGCTTCAAAGTAAACAAAAGCCACTGATAAGTCATCAGTGAGAGGCCACACTGATTGACATGGAAACAAAATTAAAAGTAATAAAGGATTCTGAAGGGTGGATAGTGGTTATAGCATGCCAGTCAGGCATGTCCCATTCCGCCGTACCTATAATTTAAAGAGGAACAAAGTGATGGAAGCTGTTAGAGGGTCTGATTCAGTGAAGACAGCAAACTAACAAAAATTCCAAAAGAGCTTGTATCAGATAAGGAAGAATTTAGTAATCTGGATTGAAGACCAGGCACAGAAGCATATACCTCTTGGCACGATGATGATCACAGTCAAAGCAAATAGTGTGGTTGTGTTTTTAGTACTGAAAGAAAAGGATCCACCTCACTACAGTGTTGGTTTACTCCTAGCTCTGACAAGTTGAAGTGATTAAAGAATCATTATTTGTTACATAACGTGAAAGACAGTAGTTCAGTGAGTTCTGATGTAAAATCTGCTGAAGAATTTCTGGAAAATCTAGGTAAGCTGACTGTAATTCACTATGGAAGAAGCATCCCTGTTCTGGAAATGGATGCTTGAAAGGACTTTGATTCATTTGGAGGCCAAATCAGTGCCAGATTTCAAGGCTTGTAAGGATAGGAAAACAGTCTTGCTTACGAGAATGTTGCAAATTGAAACCTGTGGTGACCTAGCACAGTGAGGATCCAGGGTGTCAAGCACATGAATAAACACACACTGCCTCTGTGGAACAGGGGCAGTAAAAAGTCATGAATGACCCAGTTACTCTTCCAAGATGCTCTCCTGAATATCTGTGGCAGCCAAATAGAGAGGTACTGTTTGGAGAATAGCTTATCTTTGAAGATGTTACTTAATGTTACTACAAATGTACATCCTCTTGTTGATAATTCCACCCTGATAACAAAGTGGTGCTGCTCCCTCTAAACATCACCTCTCCAGCCAGTGGATAAAGGAGTAGTAGCAGTGTTTAAGGTTTAGTGTGTGAGGGGCATTTGGTCAAACGATTGCAGTGACAGAAGAAGACACTGAGAAGACACCATTGCAGTTCTGGGAGGTTCAAAACATCTATAATTGCAGTAAGAACTTGCTGGAGGTGGGGTGATTTTCACCAAGGAATATATGGGCACCTGGAAGAAGTCACTGGAGAGCTTTATCCTGAGGATCCAACGAGGATGAGGAGATTGCAAAAACCAGCAAGGCTGTGGCTGAAATGGTCAATAATTTCACTTGAAATGGATGAGGATGGCATTGAGGAGCACCTAGATGGGAATCTTGAGGAACCAGTTAGTTGTTGGAACTGGAGGAAGACTAACATTGTTATCATCACCCTGTGGAAGCCAAGGCTGATGTGTTTATGTCTGCATTTTTAACAAAAGTATTTAAAAGGTAAAAAAAAATTTAAAAGAGAAAAAATTTATTGAACAAAGATAAAAAGAAATTTTGTACAATTGTATGATGTGTTTGTGTTCTTAGCTAAGTTATTATGAAAGTCAAAAAGGTTTTAAAAATTAAAGTTTATAAAGTAAAAAGTTACAGCAAGCTAAGATTAATTTATTATTAAAGTATCTTAATAATAAGTGCAGTTTACAATGTTCAAGTAGTACGGTAGTGACCTGGGCGTTCATGTTCCCTCACTGCCTGCTGACTTGCCAGAGCAACTCCCAGTTCTGGAGCTATATAGGCTCACTGTTTTTATCTTTAATACTATATTTTCACTGTACCATCTCTGTGTTTAGGTAGTAAGTGCCTGCTGTTGTGTTACAGTTGCCTGTGTTCTCTGCTACACTTGCATGCTGTGCAGGTTTGTAGCCACAGCACAGTAGACTCTCCATATGGCCCTGGGTGGAGTAGGCAGTACTGTCCAGGTCTGTGATATTAGTACAACAGTGAACTCCCCTCACAGACACAGTGTGGACCTGTTGTTAATCATATGACTGCAGTGTCATTACCCTAAACATGTTATCCACTGAATTTTTCAGAGAAAGAAGCTCATATCAGATTAATGTTTTGCTCAATGACTCATTCTCTTGAGTTGTATTCCTGGGAAATAATAAACTTTGCACAGGGATTATCCTATTACACTTTCTAAACTTTTGAGCACCTCCCTGTTGGAACAAATGACAAACCTGACCTGTTTCTTCTAATGAAGAGTGTTGAAAGAAATCACATAGGATCCTGACAAGGCAGTTTTTTTTTTTATTCCATAAGTTGTGGTCCCTGCTGCTGGGGTTCACTCAGAATGATCTTACAGAGTTTCAGCATCATAGTGTTCATAATTGAGTTCATTAAACATTGTATCACAGATATCTATAGAAGTGGTTCTTTAATATTCTACTTACCATGTATTTTTATGCCTAGATTAACCACTAAATAGTGTATCCTGAGTGTTAACTCTGGCAGTGTGTTTCTGTACTGACTATCCCAAGCATCACTAGGGCAGGTGTTACTTCAACCAGTCAATTCTTGTATTGAATAACTTCCTTAAATTTTAATTTTTGGTCATCTCATATTTAAATAATTGGACTTACAAGTGGTTAATTTGTCATTTACATGGTCATCCTTAATTAGGATGTTTTATTATTGGTTTTTTTTTTTTCTTTTTGTACCTTACTGTTGCACAACCTTGTTGTGGTGAGATCATTAATACGAGCAAGCATTTTCCATGTTGTTCCACCATGCTCATTAGCTTTGAAACATCAATTCAGCAAGTGTTAGTTGGACTTTACAAGTTTCAGGTATGTTTCCATTCTCAGAATGAAAGGTGAAGAAAGATGCCAATACATCCTTTTTTAGGTTATCTAAGAGGTTTAATTTCAGTGTTCATACATTCCCTAATTATAAAATCTGATCAAATGGAACAGTTTTCATTGTCACTGTTTTCATAAGACTTGTTTTATTTGCTACACATATTTAAAACAAAATTTCCTTAAAAGTTTGAAATGAGATTGCTAATAAAAATACAGAAAACTTTGGTGAAAGCAGATAAAATTATATTTTCTATAAAATGTAAAAATATTTTAAACCCCAGGAAGAAAAAACTGTTTTCTGGACATATTTTGGTGCTTTGAAGTCATTTGTTTCTTTCAGCAAGAGACCTTCTTTTTAAACTTATATGTATTTATGGCGAGCACGGGAGGCAGAGGTGCGTGGCCATGGCCTACCAGCTGAGCGAGGGGGCCATTGCAGCTATAATGCAGCAGGGGGAGACATCCATAAAACCCATTCTCCAAGTCATTAACATCCGCCCCATTACCACAGGGAATAGTCCACCCCGTTATCGACTGCTTATGAGCGATGGAATAAACACTCTATCCTCTTTCATGTTAGCAACACAGATGAACTCTCTTGTTGAGACCGAACAATTGGCCAGCAACTGTATTTGCCAGATTCACCGTTTTATTGTTAACACTCTGAAAGACGGAAGGAGAGTAGTTATTTTGATGGAGTTGAAAGTTTTGAAATCAGCTGAAACAGTTGGAGTAAAGATTGGCAATCCAGTGCCCTACAATGAAGGACAGGGGCAGCCACAAGCACTTCCTTCTCCAGTCACAGCAACCAGCCCATCGACTGTCAGGCCCCAGCAACAGAATGGGAGCTCAGGAGTGGGTTCCTCTGTACCCAAGGCTTATGGTGCCTCAAAGACATTTGGAAAACCTGGAGGGCCATGCTTGTTGCACCCTTCTGGGGGAACACAGTTCAAAGTGGTGCCCATTGTCAGCCTCACGCCGTACCAGTCCAAGTGGACTATTTGTGCTCAAGTAACCAACAAAAGTCAGATCCGTACCTGGAGCAATTCTCGAGGGGAAGGGAAGCTTTTCTCTCTAGAACTCGTGGATGAAAGTGGCGAAATCAGAGCTACTGCTTTCAATGATCAAGTGGACAAGTTCTTCCCCCTCATTGAAGTGAACAAGGTATATTATTTCACAAAAGGCACCCTGAAGGTTGCTAACAAACAGTTCTCTGCTGTTAAAAACGACTATGAGATGACCTTCAATAGTGAGACTTCTGTGGTGCCCTGTGAAGGTGATCGTCATTTACCTACAGTTAAGTTTGATTTCATAGGAATTGGTGATCTGGAGAACAAGTCTAAAGACTCACTTGTAGACATAATTGGGATCTGCAAGAACTATGAAGATGCCACTAAAATCATAGTAAAGTCTAACAACAGAGAAGTTGCTAAGAGAAATATCTATTTGATGGACATGTCAGGGAAAGTGGTGACTGCTACTCTGTAGGGAGAAGATGCTGACAAATTTGATGGTTCTAGACAGCCTGTGATGGCCATAAAAGGAGCCAGAGTTTCTGATTTTGGTGGACGGAGCCTCTCTGTGCTGTCTTCAAGCACTATCATCATGAATCCTGATATCCCAGAGGCCTATAAGCTTCGTGGATGGTCTGACGCAGAAGGACAAGCCTTAGGTGGTGTTTCCATCTCTGATTTAAAGAGCGGGGGGCTATGAGTGAGCAACACCAACTGGAAAACTTTATGCGAGGTGAAGTCAGAGAACCTGCGCCAAGGCGACAAGGTGGACTATTTCAGCTCTGTGGCAACAGTGGTGTATCTTCGCAAAGAGAACTGTATATACTAGGCCTGCCCAACTCAGGATTGCAATAAAAAAGTGATTGACCAGCAGAATGGATTATACCGCTGCGAAAAGTGTGACCGTGAATTTCCCAATTTCAAATACCGCATGATCTTGTCTGCAAATATCACAGATTTTCAAGAGAATCAGTGGGTGACTTGTTTCCAGGAATCTGCTGAAGCTATCCTTGGACAAAACACTGCTTATCTTGGGGAATTGAAAGAGAAGAACGAGCAGGCATTTGAAGAAGTTTTCCAGAATGCCAACTTTCGATCTTTCACATTCAAAATCAGGGTCAAACTGGAGACCTACAATGATGAGTCTCGAATTAAGGCCACTGTGATGGACGTGAAGCCTGTGCACTACAGAGACTATGGCAGAAGGCTGATCATGAACATCAAGAGAAATGCAGGGATGTGAGGACTGCAGCACTGACTAGGCAGACGTTTGAAAGCAGAGCTGAAATGGAGCTGATTTCTTCCCACCCCATGCTACAGTCCCACCTCTGCCACCATTACAGAGCCTCTGGGTGGACCTCAGTTTCCCCTCTGTGAGTGCCTTGGGCCGGTCGGTAGGGAGAGGATGGTGCTCAAAGAGTGGTAATGTAAGCCATCAGCCCTGGGAGTCCACAGCAGGTAGCAGAGCCCCAGTCCCTCCCTCTGACTTCAGGCTTCTGTCAATTTTAGTAAGATTTCATTATCTTCAAGCAGGAATTATGTCACAAGTAATTGACCCTAACTCTTCAAACAGTAAAAAAAATATGTCGCCAAGGCTTTGCTTCTCCAGTGGTGACACCTTTACGACTGGACTCCTCCTGGGGGGCTCTGGGAAGTGGTGGTGGGGACCCATACCGAGAAAGGGTGTCTTCCTAGAATTCAAAGGTGCTCTCTTTCTAGAGGTGCCGTGTAGTTGTTAATGCTTGGAATGGCAATAGGGTAGAATTATTAATCAAAGGCATATCTTTATATCTGAAGACTATCCTTCCTTCAGGGTTTAATAGATTTAACAGACTGAGGCAGATAGGTCTGATATTAATCAAAATTGTCTCTTCTGAGGATGGCTGATAAGCATTGACTTGCTGTCCCCTGGAAACATGCAGGCAACTACAAAGCATTGCTCGAGTTTTCACTTCAGTATGCTGCATTTTGTTTGGTGAATGTACATTTTTCCTACCTGTACATACTTCTTGCCTTTATGTTTTACTTCTTGATTAAAGGTATGTTAAAATAGGAAAAAAAAAAAAAACATATGTATTTATAAGGATTTTATAATCTGAGGACAGTAGAAAGAAAGAAGGTCCAAATCACCCCTGAAATTAACCCTTAAGGTACTCACATATGTTCCAAACCAAGAATCATGATGCACATTGTAAGTGACACTTATTCCTGTGTTTTTCTCCTGGAACCTGGTCTTTCTCATCTGTGTCTGAAAATGCCTTCTTGGTGCCTGGAAGATAGAAGAGGTTTAATCAATATATGGTTACTGAGTGAGTGAAGGAAGGGGAAAGGACTGAAACGAAATGGGAAGTGTCAAGAAAATCTGGACTCAATTCTTGAGATACTTATTTCCCACTTTAAAGCCACAATTCTAATGTTACGAATCATCACTTTTAATATAAATATTTCCACATTGTCTTGTGATCATGGTAAAAAAAATAAGAATGTTAAGTAAAAACATCATTTGGAATGCATGAGGAGCCATGTTGGGCATTTCTGATGTTATTTTGACTGGGGCCTCATCTTATCTGTATTTCATTGGTTCATTGGATGGTTGTGGGCAGGAGGGTGCTAATCAGGTGCCTTTTGAAACAAGTCCTATTGCTTTTCTACATAGTAATGAAAAAAAGAAATTAGATCTTTTTTTATCTTTAGTACTGTTCTTCAGTTTCTGATTTTTCTTTTAAAGGTTTTGTTCTGCTTTTTGTTCATTTTTTCTAGCTATTTATCCTGCTTAAAATTATAAGCAGTTATTATGCAGTTTATTTATTAAATCTTATTAGGTGATTTTTTGTAGACATTTAACCCTTACTTAGGGGGCACAAAATGAGTAGATCTTCCCAAATGGGAAGGATCAAGAGATGGAGGGTGAGCTGGAGGGAGTGGAGGGGAATTAAAAAAATAATTAACATGTGTTATGTACATGTACCACCTTGACACCAGGAATAGAAGCATTATGTACTGCAAACATGTACTAATAAAAATAAATAACTAAAACCAGTTAGTAATCATAAAAAAAAGAAGAAGAGGAAGAGGAGGAGGAGGAAAAGGAAGCAGCCATTCAGATGTTTTCTAGCAAGTATTATATCTGTAAGGAAAAACCCTTAATTTACTGTATTTTCAAATTTTTCATTATTATTCAGGAGAATATAAGCAGATTTGACTTAAGGAATGTAAGAATTTAGTGAAAGTAATATTTTTTATAGGTGGGAGCTTATTTTTATGAAAATTTTATAATGTACTTTAGGACAGCATGATATAGAAATAAAAGGGCTGGGGATTTAGCTCAGTGGCACAGTGCCTATCTGGCAAGTGCAAGGTCGTGAGTTCTATTCCTGGTCCTGGAAAAAAAACAAAAATAAATAAATAAATAAATAAAACCTGGTGCTTCAAGAGGTTTCTTCCAAGACCAGTCTTTTATGTGCTTTAGTTGGGTTAGCAAGCTAATTTTGAGTATAAATAATGAGAAGCATCTTAAAAAAAAAAGTCTCACATTCCTTTCATTTTTAACTGTGTCAATGATCCCAGTAGTCTCTAAATATATTTCTTTTGAAATAGGGGATAGAAATTTTTTAAGCTCTAGTTTTATTATTGTACTTCTGGTTTATAGAATAGAAACACAAGACATGAGTTTATCATGTCTTATGTAAATAGGGAGTAATAATGTAAATAGAACCCAAACTCTTCTAAAGATGCTTTATACTTACATTACCTCTCACCAAAGCCACTCCACAGAAACACCCAACAATTCTGCCTACCTTCATTTCCACTACACAGACATATCTCTTTTCTGTTACTAGAAGTACAGAATGTTTTTAGAGACAGAAAACACAGTTGAGGGAGCCAAGCTCAACCTTGGAGAGCTTCATCAGGCTCTGTGACTGCACCCTCATCCTCCCCCACTGGTGTGGAAACTGGGTTGGGTCCCAGGCACCATCTGAAGCCTTGGTGACAATAACCCATCCTCTCCCCCACCTGGCACCCTTGCAGAAGCTGGGCTGAGCCCCAAACAGCTTCAGGAAACCTGGTGAGCTGCCCCTGTCCCTCCACCTCCAGCATGTGAGCCAGGCAGAACTCTGGACAACTTCAGGGGCTTTGGGGGCCACTGCTCACCACCCCCACCCTTGGAGGAGCCGAGCTGAACCTCAGATAGCTTCAGCACCCTCGGTGACTGCGCACTCACCCTCACCTACCACCCACTGGCATGTGAACAGGGCTGGGTACCTGGCAGTGTCTGGAGCCTCAGTGACCATGACCCACCCACTCCTACACCCTTAAAGAAGTGAGGCTGAAACCTGGACAACTTTCAGGAACCCTGCGTGGGAGCCAAGCTGAACCTGGAGAGCTTCGGGAGCATCGGCGACTGCACCCTGCTCACACACACAATCATGAGAGCCATGCTGAGCACTGGGGACAATCAGGTCCTTGCCTCACCATTCCCACATCATCGTGGGAGTGAGGCTGAGGTCCAGGGAACCTCTGGATCTTCAAAAATGACAAAATGAAGGAGCAAAATGCAATCTCAGGCCTTCATCCCACCCAGAACAAGTCCAGGAGACACTGACACAGAAGAGCTTGGAAGTCGTACACCTGAAATTTCTGAAATGATAGTAACTGAAGTGAAGAAACAACTCCATCAGGCCATAGAAGACATCATATCAGAAATAATCTCTCAGGTAAAAATAGAGATGACCAACAATGAAAGAATTGCTTAGCACATCTAAAGAAGACATAGATAAGAAAATAGAGGAGCATAGAAAAATGATAGAAATGTTGAATGAACAATATAGGAAAGAACTAGAATGTATGAAACAGATTCAGACAGATATGCAGGAAACTAAAACTTAGACTGAAGGCTAGCAAACCTGCTTGAACAAAGCTGAAGATAGACTTTCAGACCTTGAAGACAACATTGCTGATAATGACCATGAAAGGAAGACTCTCTCTTTTTTTTTTTTTTTTTTGGTTTTTCTCCGGTACTGGGAACCGAACTCACGACCTTGCGCTTGCCAGGCAGGCGCTTTGCCGCTGAGCTAAATCCCCAGCCCCAAGGAAGACTCTCTTAAAAATAACAAACCAGGAAATAACAATTCAACACCTGAAAGGTGAAGCAAAGAAAAGCAATGTAAGATTAATACGTGTCAAAGAAACAGCATATGTCAACACAAATGACAGTAAAAAAAGACTCTTTGGAGAAGTAATAGCAGAAAATTTCCAAAGCATGGAAAAAGAATTGGACATACAGGTAAGTGAGGCATTCAGAACTCCAATTAGCCACAGCCAAAATATATCTACACCGAGACATACAGTGATCAGATCCCAGAAATTCAACAAAAAACCAGAATATTAAAAGCTATTAGAGAAAAGAAACAGATCACCTATAAAGTAAAGCCCATCAGAATCATGGCAGATTTTTCAACACAAACCATCAAGTCAAGAAGAGCTTTGAGTGAAGTATTACAGGTCCTGAAAGAAAACAACTTCCAACCCAGACTGATGTATCCTGCAAAACTATCCTTCAAAATTAATGGGGAAATAAAATATTTCCACAATAAAGAACAACTAAAGAAATTCATGAATACCAAACCAACCCTACAAAGAGTATTAAAAGATATTCTAGAAAGAGATGAAAAAGACTACAACTTCAAGAACAGAAAGGAACCACCAAGCAGAGCAAACAGTTAAACAGGGAAAAAGGAGGCACCAACAGCAGGAAAATAACATGACAGAGATAAGCCAATACATACCAGTTATAACCATCAGTGTAAATGGTCTCGATTCCACCAATCAAAAGAAACAGCCTGGCAGAGTGGATCAAGAAACAAAATCCAACAGTGTGCTGTATACAAAAACCACATTTAACTCAAAACGAAATTTGTAAACTGAAAATGAAATGACAGAAAACAGTATTCCACGCAACAGGAACCCAGAAGAAAGTGGGTATAGCTATTCTGTTTGCAGACAATGTGAACTTCAAACCAGGAATGATCAAAAGAGATAAAGAAGGTCATTACATACTTGTGAGGGGAAAATTTCAAGAGGAAGAGATAACAATCATAAACATCTGTGCACCAAATAGAAGAGCACCCAACTATATAAATTTTAACAGACATGAAAGATGAAATAAGCAGCAACACAATCATAACAGGGGTCAGGAACATGCCATTGTCACAAAGAGATAGATCAACTAGATAGAAAATCAGTGAAGAAATAACAGAAGTAAACCAAACCTGGGAACAAATGGACTTTGTAGACCTTTACAGAGTGTTCCACCTAATAGCATCAGAATAGACATTCTTCTCAGCTGCACATAGGACATTCGCTAAGTAGACCATATACTAGCCCATATAAATCACAAAAACTCCATAAGCACATGGATTTAAATAATATCCTCCTGAACAACCAATGGGTCACAGGTGAAATCAAAGAAATTAAACAATGTTTATAATCAAATAAAAATGTAGATACAACTTATAGGAATCTGTGGGACACAGTGAAAGCAGTCCTGACAGGGAAATTTATAGCAATGAATTCCCACATCAAGAAAATAGAATGAGCACAAATAAACAATCTTATGCTGCACCTCAAGCTTGTAGAAAAACAAGAGCAAGTCAAGACCAGGCAGGAAGTTATAAATCTCAGAGCAGAAATTAACACAATGGAGACAAAAAGTACAAAGAATTAATGAATGAAAGAGTTGGTTCTTTGAAAGAATAAATAAAATTGCTTATCAAAAAAAGGAAAGAAAAAAACTGAAATAAAAGCAACAAGGAATGAAAAGGATGAAATCACTACAGATCCTGTAGAAATTCACAACATCGTCAATACCTACTTTGAAAATCTTTACTCTCATAGAAAGGAAAACAGAGGAAATGGACAGATTTCTAGATGCTACAAATTACCAAAGCTGAATGAAGAATATATAAACATGGTGAATAACTCAGTATCAGCAAGTGAAATTGAAAATGTAATAACAAACTTGCCAATGAAGAAAAGCCCAGGTCCTGATGGATTCACCACTGAATTATACAAGAAATTTAGAGAATATTTAACGCCGATTCTTCTCAAACTCCATAATGAAATTGAAAGGGAAGAATTCTCCCCAGCTCATTTCTAGAGGCAAGTATTATCTTGATACCAAAACCAGAGAAAGACCCAACCAAAAAAGAGAACTACAGATCAGTCTCCCTGATGAATATAGACACAAAAATTCTGAGCAAAACACTAGCAAACAGAATGCAACAAATCATCAAGAAGATTATACACCCTGACCAAGTAGGACTCAGCCCAACAATGCAGAGATGGTTCAATATATGCAAATCAATTGATGTAATACACCATATCAATAGAGCCAAAGAGGAAAATCACATGACCATCTCAAAGAAAAAGCTTTTGATAAAGTCCAGTACTCATTCATGATAAAAACCGTACAGAAAATAGGAATAGGTGATCCTTACTGTGCTCTGATAAGAGCCATCTATGACAGACTGGTGGCCAACATCATACTAAATGAACAAAATTTAAATCTTTCACTTTAAAATCTGGAACAAGACAAGGATGTCCACTGTTATCACTCCTATTCAATATAATTCTGGAAATATTAGCTAGAGCAATTAGACAAGAGAGAAATAAAAGGAATAAGGATAGGAAAGGAAGACATGAAATTATCATTATTCATAGGTGACATGTTACCATATAGAAGACCCCAAAACTCCACCAAAAGGCTTACAGATTTAATAATCAAATTTAGTAGGGTAGCTGGATACTAATTCAGCACTCAAAAATCAATGGCATTCCTGTACACAAACAACAAACATACTAAGACAGAAATTAGGGAAACCACACTTTTCACAATAGCATCTAAAACATTGAAATACCTAAGAATCAACCTAACAAAAGAAGTTAAACATCTATAAAGTGAAAATTACAGTACTCTGAAAAAAGAAAGAAGATTTCACAAAATGGAAAGATATTCCTTGCTCATGGATAGGAAGAACCAACCTTGTGAAAATGGCATACTCACAAAATTGTTATACAGATTCAATGCAGTGCCAATCAAAATACTGTTAGTATACCTCACAGATCTAAAGAAAACATTCCTAATATTCATCTGGAACCATAAGAAACCCAGAATAGCAAAAGCAATCCTGGGCAACAAAGGAAAGGCAGGAAGCATCACAATTCCTGACTTGAAATTATATTATAAAGCTATTGTAATAAAATCAGCATGGTACTGGCATAAAACAGACCTGAAGATCAATGGAACAGATTAGAAGATGCAGACAGAACTACAAACACACTCAGACACCTTATCTTTGACAAAGGAGGCAAACATGTTCACTAGAAGAAAGATAGCCCCTTTAACAAATGGTGCTGGAAAAACTGATTTTTTACCTGCCAAAGACTAAAGTTAAACCCATGTCTATCACCATGCACTAAACTAAAATCAAAATGGGTCAAAAATCTAAATATTAAAACAGAAACGCTAGATCTAGTGGAAGAGAAAGTAGGTAAAAATCTTGAAGACATAGGAGTAGGCAGAGAGTTCATGAACAGAAACCAAACTGTACAGCATATACTTCAAAGAATCAACAGCTGGGATCTCATCTTATTGAATGTTTTTGCACATGAAAAGAAATCACCAACAGTGTAAAAAGAAAACCCAGGAGTTGGGGAAAAAAATTTAGCCAAATGCCCCTCAGACAAAGGACTTCTGTCTGGAACATATAAAGAAATGAAAAAAATCAGATTCCCAAAATTGAAAGACCCAATCCAAAAATGGGCATCTGTGATGAATACACACTCCTCTGATGAAGAAATACTAATGGTGAATAAATACATGAAAAAATGTTCAACATCATTAGTCATTCGAGAAATGCAAATTAAAACAGCACTGCAATTCCATCTCATCCCAGAGAGAGTGGCTATCATTAAGAAATCCACCAATAAGAAGTACTAGAGAGGCTGTGGGGAAAAAGAACCGTACTCTGCTGGTGGGAGTGTAGATCAGTGAAACCACTGTGGAAATCAGGTTGGAGATTCCTCACAAAACTAGGATTAGAAGTCCCATTTAACCCAGCTATTCCCCTTCTGGGTATTTTCCCAGAAGAATTAAAAACATCATACCACAGTGATATATGTACACCCACGTTAATAGCAGCACAATTTGTTATAGCTAAATCTTGGAAACAACCCAAATGCCCATCCACTGAGGAATGGATAAAAAAAAAATGTGGCACTTTTATACAATGCAGTATTACTCAGCTATAAAAAAAGATAACACTCAAGGCTTTTATAGGTAAATGGAGACAACTAGAGACCATACTTGTAAGTGAAATAAGTCAGACCCACGTGTAAACATCGTATTGTCTCACTAGTGTAAGAACCTGAAAGAGTAAATAAATCCCAAAATATACAATAGATAATATGAAAGGGAAAGAAATTGCTCAAAGGAGGGAACAACTGGGATGAGGGAAAGAAGAAAAGGAAAAGAAGGCAAAAAAGATAATTAATCTAAAAATATATATATGTAAGGATAGCTGGGGTAACTACTGCTGATGTCTGGTGGTTCTCTGAAAGGAACAGTTAGTGCTTAATTTTTTTTTTAATTTTAACCAATTTTGCAAGCTTATATCTGGTAATCTGAGCAACTGATTTGAAGACAGCAGTATGCTATATAACAACCATTGGTGAATCCCTGCCATCTTGTCTAGTGAAAGTCTGTATAATCTTTAATGTTTTTTAATTATTATTTTTTATTCCCTTTAATGGTTTGATGAATCTTGCACTTACATCTGGTGATCTGAGCAACTTCCCTGAAGATCACAATATGTAATATAACGACCACTGTTAATCCCTATCATTTGATTTGAAACCCTGTACCATTTTTAATTTTTTTGTTTTGTTTTTGTCTGTGATGTGGGTATTTTGCTATTCTTTTTTTACTACTCTTTTCTAAATAAAAAGAAAATAAAGCACAGAGTTGAAAATAAATGCATTTCATATGAAAACTGTGGCAGGTCCCTGCCCTGATACCTTAATCAGATAAGTTTTTCAGGCCCTTGGGTATCTATAAATTAATTCACTTGTTGATTACAATTCAGTTAGAGTTGTCTGTCAGGACAGTGCTCCTGAGTGTTGAGTGTTCAGAGATGAAAGAATCCTGGTTTTTGTTGTTGAAGAGTTCATGGTGGATAAGGGTTAATGATATAAAACAAATAAATAGTGCTTCAAAATGATACCATTCTGTGAGCACTTTGTAGAACACAGTGCTGCAGCTCCCCTAACATGTCAGTATTCAAAGAAGGATTAAGAGTCATAGTTTAGCTGGTTTTTGACAACAGCATAGCGTTTTCTATATTTCATGGATAGGGGGCAGGTAGAAGATATTGGATAGAGGATATTGTTTTGTGAAGGAGTCATAGAACAGCTAGTTTGTAAGACAAAAAGTGGGATTTCAGTTGGCCTAGAGTTTGAAAATAATAATAAAGTGTAAATTGTGAAGACTCTTCTGTACCAGGCAGGATGCTACAGTAATTTAAAGTTTGGCTCTGTGCTTGGACTGCTTGGGCTAGAATCTCATTTCCATCACTGTTTCCTTGCTCTTGGACAAAACTTATCTCTGCGATGTAGTTTCTTCTCTTTAAAGTCAAGAGCATGCTAGAACTTTATTATAGGATTTCTGTGATGATTAGAGGATGTCTGTTTTAAAGCCTGACGAGCCTGACTTATCTGAAGTATACAGTGCTATCAGCTGCTGTGTTTTGTTTTTAAATCAAAGATAAAGAGTTTAATTTTTGAATATAAGTTACAGGATCTAACAATATAAAAGACTGCAGGAGTATAAAAACAGGAAAACTAAGGAAAAAAATTCACAATAATAATAAAGGAATGACATAGGAATGTATTGCAAGTGAAGGTCTTAGGAAAATATCTTGTGTCTCATTTGGCCCTCTGAGTGTTTCACACCAGCACTGTAGCTCTTTAAGGAGCAGATGTCCTTTCAAGTATTATTTTTTTCAGTGATTTTAACTAACAAATGACCATAGTAAACTGACCAATCTGCATTACAAAATAATGTTCTTATCTCTGCTATTATAAAATTTTGAATGTTTATAACAGTCCTATCATATATTTTGAAAATTATGTTCCAGATTATAAGGCCCCAGAATAGTTGTCCCTTTGTGTATGTTCACTGACCTAAGAGTACTTTTTTGCTTTCATTTTTATTCTTAGGGCATCTCAATTGTGATGAAGGGATAATATCAAGTTAAGATGTCAGTCAGTTTAATGTAAAGATGAGCAGAAAATTAAAAGATTTATTGATTTGAAATTACTTTGACCTTGGCATTATGTTGGTGTTTTATTAAACAAAATTAGAATTAGCATTAACTGTGAGAGAAAAACTTCTAGAAGTGGAACATTGCAGCCCTTACCAGTAATTGTTGTTCAGGTAAATATTTGACTTTACAGATTAATTCACTCTGTGTGAAATTGAGCTGGACAGATATATTTGAAACAGTCATGATGTTAGGACTGACCAGTTCGTGGCTTACTGGTGTAAGATGATATCGATGCCTTCATGACAGAAGACTATAAGATGTAAGAGACTGTCCTAACAGTGTAAGAAATCAAACCAATCTGATTATTGCTCAGGAGCTAATTATGTAGTTTCAATGTCAAATTAAGTAAACATGCCTTCATCAACTTTTAGTGGATACCCAGCCCTTTCTAATTTACAAATTTTATTTAACTGTGATTCTACTGAATATTACTGATTGAGTTGACATCTTTAAAATTTCTCTTCAGTTCCCCAGGTTCTTCAGAGCTGCACAGCATTCATTGAGAGGTATGGCATTGTGGATGGAATATATCGTCTCTCTGGAGTTGCCTCCAATATCCAGAGACTACGGTAAAATCTTCTGAGGCATTTTCTATTTTATCCTATTTAGCTTATTAAAGTGAAATTGTTTCAAAATTGACTAACTTACTTTGATGACCTAATTTTCAATAAGATAGTTAAGATAAAATAGAAAACAATATCCATACTGTTCTTCCTGTTCCTAAGTGACATTTGTACCTATGCGGTAAAAGGGAACTATGCACCTTAACTTCTTCAATACTTCTGTTTTATCTCTTTAAAATGTTTGAAGATTGTAGCAAAATGATAGATAAAATTTACATTATAATAGATTTACTTTTTGGTTCTTAACTAAAATCAATAGGAGTGAAACCTCTTCTAAAACCTCCCTTGACCCTAATTCTGTTTTGTGTACCTAAGTGTGCAAGGACCTGTTATTCCACATCCCTTCTGTGAGACAAAAAAATGATGGTATTCTCCTTACCAACAATAGAAATTTTATTTTTTGCTTAATCTCCTGGATTCTAGTCTGAGCTTAATATGCTATTATCATTTCTTTTTTCACTGTAATGCATAGTAACTACTGTTATTCTATAAGAATTTTAATGTTTTAATTGACCACAGTGCTCACCTTTCTTTTCAGAAATACATGTTTAGAAAATACTGTTTTTTTTGTTTAAGCCCAAGATCTTGTGCATGGCAGGCAAGTGCCCTACCATAGAAGTACATCCCAGCCCTTAAGTTGGTTCTTACACTAAAGACAGTTTCAGACTTAGTAAAGCAGATGTTCACATTATCCACACACATTAATCCTCTAGAAATGATAAATGACCTCATGACTGCGGATTAATATTAATCTGTCTCCTGGAGAATGAACCTAATCTGCGTTAGTATTCTGGATCCTTATATTTCATTATATATTCTAATGCTATGGAATCTAATCTAATCTAATCTAATGCTAGGATTATGTATTCTAATGCTACAGATTTTGCTATTAAAATTTAGCATTAGTGAGAGATTCCTCTATATTGTTTCTGGCTTTCTTGTTCTGCTTCAGTGTAACATTCCTGAACTGTACAAGTTGTATCTGAGGAATTTTTGTATATAGTTGTTCATGGACCAGTTGCTACTCAATGCTATTTCTTGCCAGTTGCCAGACTATTAGATATTCAAAACATTGGAAATTAGGTGTTTTATGTTCAAGCTGATGTGCTGTAAGAGCTGATTATTCATACACATTTTGGGATTTATTGTCCATTTAAAGCTGTGCCCTTAATTTTCATATAGATAGATACTTGCCTGATTATAAGCCATCCAATTACTGCTGAAATCCAAATATGATTTATATGAAATATAATTTGAAGAAACTCACAGCTGAGGTAAAGATAAATCCTTTGGGCTAGAGGTTATTTCCATTTTAATATTAAACCTGTGTCCTTAATTTCCATATAGATACTGAGTTAGTGATAATATATCAATTACTGGTGAAGTCCAAATAAAATTTGCATGAAATATAATTTGAATAAAACAGTAACTGATGTAGAGGTAAACACTTTGGGATGTTGCTTTCCAGTCATGTTTGCTTCCCTTCGATAAATTTTGTTCTGTCCTCTTCTGTCTGGAATAGCCATGAATTTGACTCTGAACACGTCCCCGACCTGACAAAAGAACCATATGTGCAAGACATTCATTCCGTGGGCTCCCTCTGTAAGCTGTATTTCCGAGAGCTCCCAAACCCTCTGCTCACCTACCAGCTGTATGAGAAATTTTCTGTGAGTATTTGTTACTTTTGACTCAGGGTCTCCTGTGGAGTTTCTCCATGTTAGCAGTTACAATCGTGCTTTTTTACAATTAGCATTGAGGAAATTAAGCATTCACATCTTGTGAGAACAAAGAGCATGTCTAGATGCTGTGTTGTATTTCCTCTTCATTTAGCATTAGAGAGAAAAGTGGGTTAATCTCAGAGTGAAAACTGAATTTTAAGTGAGAAACTCATTTTTACCAACAAGCCTGCTGGTTTCTTTTATGTTATGACTGTTACAGGATGCTGTTTCAGCAGCAACAGATGAAGAACGGCTGATAAAAATTCATGATGTCATCCAGCAGCTCCCCCCGCCGCACTACAGGTAAATCACACATTGGTGAACAGCAGCCAGGGCAGCGGTCAGCCCTCGTGTGCATGTGTTTTCTCTTTGGGTTTCAGGTTACTTACACTTCTGTGAAGTTCTAGCTAGTTAAATCCCATCTTTTCCAGAATGAATTTTATTCATACTTATATTTGTTTTTGGTTTGGGTTTTGGTTTTTTTCCGGTACTGGGAATCAAACTCATGACCTCTTACTTGCCAGGTAGGCACTGTGCTGCTGAGCTAAATCCCTAGCCCCTCATACATATATTTGTATCTGTTTGTTTTTATATACCCAGGCCCTGGCCCAGTACTTAATGTCCAGTAGGTAAATGTTGAATGAATGTATGAATGAATGAACAAATGAATGGCCAGCTAAACTTGGGGTTTTGTTTGTGTTGTGTTTTAGGATTTGTTGTTTATTGGTTTTGTTGTTGCTGCTTTTGTTTTGTGTTTTGGTGGTGCAGGGGATTGATCCCAGGCTCATGCATGCTAAGCAAACGCTCTACCCCTGAGCCTCATTCGCTTGGTGCTACTTTTTAAAATACATGTTGATTTGTATGCTAGTTTGGACTTTCAGAAATAATTTTGTTTATGTCTGAAAAGGTCAGAATAAAAGAGGATGACTGCTATTTAGTGAGACAAAGAAAACAGTAGAAACCATGGATTATAATATACAAAAAAGCAAGAAACATTTAAAAAAAATTTAATAAGAAATTAAATTCAACAGTAATTTAATGCTTAATTTAATGTTTTTGAAAATAACATTGCTATATATATTTAAATCAGCACTATATTCAGCACTAAATAAAACTCTAATATTTTGATCAACACTAACGTCAGCACTTTTTTAATCAGCACTCTAGATATAAATGCATAGTAGTCTTGAACTGAAAGATAACATCAGCTCACTGTCCCATTAACATAGCCTCTCAGGAGGAATGTGATGAATTTAAAGGAGTTTAAGGACCCAACAAAGAGTGAAAAAGAAAAACTCAAAGAAAAATTAGAAAGGCTTTTTGACATAAGCTCATAGAAATTAAGGACTGTAGCCCTGAAAAGGAAGGCCCTTAAGACAAATCTGATCAGTAACAATTATTCAAAGTGTATCTTATGGGAGAAGAGGACATTATCTACTTACCAATGAAAGAAACACAGTATAATCTGAAGAATATTGCCTTTGACAGATAGAACTGGCTGTGTATTTCCAAGTCTGTCTCATACTCCTCAAGTCTCTAAGCTTCATTTTCCATGTCTGTGAGCAGAATACTGACAATACTTTCTGAAGAGGACTTTTTTTTAAAATGATAAAATGAGACAATGAGGCTGGTCCTTATTTTTTTAAAATAAAGCATAGCAAGACAGAGGAGTAGATTTAATAATGGCCTTGGTAATTTTATTCATTCATTTTGTGGGGTAGAGATCAAAGCCAGGACTTTAGGCATGCTACGTAAACTCTACCGTTGAGCTATACCTGCAGCTTTTGGCTTGGTGATGTTACATGAGGTATGATATGAATATGTCCTTTTTTTCTACATTAGAAATCCATATAACATATATACACAGTGTGAAAAGTCAAGTGGCATGCAAAGTTGATACTGAGACACTGCAGTCACTCTCCATTTCACATTTCTGTCTTCTAGAAGTCAGTGCACTCAACTCTTTCTTTTGGGATTGAGAACCCACCCATTTCTCATAGCACATTGGCATTGCTCCTTCTCAAGTTTTCATTTTTTGGTGTTGTTACCTTCTTCTCATAGTACGTGAGGATCTCTCATACTCTTTCCAGTACCCACAAACACACACTTCCTCTTCTCTCCTCTTAATAGTCCAGGTATATGAGCATTTACAGTTAAATATGTAGGGTCTACATTGTAATAACTGTGTAGCTGTTATTCACAGCTCTACCTAACGGTATATATTCTTTCAGGGACAACTTTGGTGCTTTCTGAGGAGCACTTGGCTTTTGTTTATCACTGAGTTTCTGTTGATTTCTAGTTTATTCCTAGGTCCTTTAACAAGACTTTTTACTGTTCTCGCACTATGTTCTCACATAGCAAGCAACATTTTCGTTTTTTCTTCCTGAAAAGTAACTTTTATAGTCTTTTGTCCCCCTTGCTTCAGTTTAGTCTGGTTATGCTTTTGATCTACAGTGAAGTGGTCAGTGTCACCCCGTACTTGCTCACTGAAAGTTCCTGTCACCTCCTCTGAGTTAAACTGTCTTTTCTGGATCTCCTGAATCTTCCCTGTTTTTATTCCCTGCTTTTGTAACATGCGTCTTTAATATCTTTTTGAGAAAGACAGGGGAGCTAAATTTTTTGAGACTTCGATGCCTGAAAATATTCCTATTCTATTCATGCCTTTGATTGTACAATCTTAGAATGTAAATAATTTTCCCCATAATTGTGATGGTATTACACCATTGTTGTCTACCCAAAAATGGTGCTCCTCAATCTGATTCCACTCTTTCTATGACATTTTGGTTATATTTTGTTTAGTTTTGTCTATTTAAAACATATCTTGTGGTGAGTTTTCATAGTCACATACCTTGCTGCTGTGGGTTCTTTTCATTCTTCATTATGGGGACTTGATGGGCTTTTTCCATCTGGAGACACATGATGTTCAGTTGTGGAAATTGTCTTGCTCTATCTCTTTGATGGGTCTCATTGCAGTTTAAACTCTTGATTCTCTTCCTGTAATTATTTTAACTACTGAACTCTCTTTCATTTTCTCATGTTCTCCTCGTCAGTTTCTTTCTTTTTTTTTTTGGTTTTTCTCCGATACCAGGAACTGAACTCACGACCTTGCGCTTGCCAGGCAGGCGCTTTGCCGCTGAGCTAAATCCCCAGCCCTCCTTGTCAGTTTCTACCCATGGATTTTTTCCAGACCCTCTGGGTTTTTAAAAATGATTTCCAAAGGCAGACCTCTTCCCTCTCTTCCTTGCATTTCTTACTATTCCTGTTTTATAACATGCAGTTCTTGTCCCACACAGAGTCTGTTTTCACTGAGAAAATAGTATTTGTATTTATACATTTTGTTCTACTTCAAATTGTTCTTTTTCCTCAGTGTTTATTTCTTTGTTTCTCATGTATTTACAACTTGCTTGCTTGCTTTGTTTACTTATTTATTTCTGTATTGAGCATTGAACCCATGGCCTTTGCACTGGGCTGCATCCCCAGACTTTTTAAAAATTTTGAGGCAGGATCCCCCTGAATTGTACAAGCCAGGCTTGAATTTAGGATGCTCCTACTTAGGCCTCCCAGAATGCTTGGATTATAGGCATGTACCACTGGGGGCATCTACTTTTTTTTTTTTTTTTTTCAAATTTACTTTTAACTTAGCAAAACATTCAACTGAGGTTTCATGAAAACTGAAAAGAAATCATAATAAATAAATATATATATGTGTATATATATTTGTAACATAATAGTTATTTCCTTTATTAATTATGCATAGAGAGAACTCCCTTGCTGTGTAGTCTTTCCTATTGCATATTATGTATTGCTGGGTGTGGTGGTGCACACCTGTAATCACAGCATTCAGGAGGCTGAGGCAGGAGGATTGTTGTGACTTTGAGACCACCCTGGGCTACAAAGTGAGCTCAAGCCCAGCCTGGACTGCATAGCGAGACCCTCTCTCAAAAAAAAAAAAAAAAAGAATATTATGTATCTTTCCTGCTACATATTATATATTGAACATATATGACTATACATTTTCATTTATACTGTATTAACCATTTAGTATGCAACCTTTTTACAATGTAAACTCCTTGATATTATTCTGTCTTATTTGTATTTTCAGAATACAGCCTAGAAAATAGTAAATGTTCAATTATATATCACATATGTTTATATATTTTATATACTATGTACCTAAGATTTTAATATTTACATTACTTAACTTATTAAATCTTATTGGAAGTGTGATTTTTAATGGTGTTCTCTCATGTTCCCCTAATTTTCATTTTTCACCTACATCTATGCTATAGGGTTTTTTATCCCAGATTTTGAATAATATTGTGAGGATCATCCTTTTACACAGTCTAGAATATTTTTTGGGTAAAGACCTGGTAGTTGAATTGTCAAAACCAAAAGATACATTTTTATTCTCAATATAGATTACCCAGAGTGTGCTCCCAGGAGGGTATGCTATTCCATGTTCGCCTGCTGAATATGAAGCACTCACTTCATGGAATTCTGACTAAATTCTACACTGACTTTCAAGAAATTTTTATAATTAGACAAATAAAATAGATACCTCTGGTTGTTTTAGTTTGCATTTCTTATAAAGTACATTTTTGAAGTTCTTTAATATCCCCCTTCTAATAATAAAATGGCACTGTCTTCTGAACATGTTTCTCAGGCTCCCTGCCTCCCGCATAGCACCTAGGAGAACTTCACTGTGTCTGTCTGTCAGTCTGTCTTTCCTATGTACCAGTGGGACAGACAATACCATTTTCCCTGCAGATCCACCACAGTAGATGCCACTGTAGGAGCAGGTACTTCAGAGCCAGGCCAATGTTGATTTATATCCCAGCCTGCTTACCACTGCTTGTCTATAACCACTGGCAGGCCTTGACTTTCCTTTCCTGTCAGGGATGGAAATACTGTGTGTAGTTCACCTACTGTGGAAATTCAATGAGGCTCCCCTTAAAAACATAGTGCTTAGGCTAGCTGCTGTCTTCTTTTTCCTCTCAAGTTCAGAGTAGGCCCATCTAAACCACTGTGGCTCACACGTAGACCACAATTCAACATTGTTTACTATTCCTTTTGTGTCTCTTATTTATTGTCCTTAGCAGTTTTAGGCCCTGTACAGTTAGGTAGGGACACTGAGACATGCGGCTGACAGGTAATGTACGTGTACTTGCAACTGGTTTAACTTACATTTAATATGATGATGTTTTATTTTCAAAAGCACTGCTCAGTTATTTAATCTTGGTATGGGTGGACTTGTTTAAATAAACCTATTTTGAATGGACAAGGTAAACTTATTACAATTTGAAATAGGCTCTTTATTTCAAAAATACATTGGTGGCTTCAATGCTTATTGGGATTTTCTTTTTAACCATTTCATAGGTTTGTGAAATACTAGTATTTTTTTCTTTTATAGAAGTATTTAAATCCTTTCTTCTTAGCTATCTGCTGCAAGTAAAATAGCATAACTTCCAAATAGCACTTGGTCCACAAACAAGCTTTTGTGGAGGACTCACTTCTAATATTTAAACTTAGGCAGCAAAAATATTTATGGGTTTGTATGGTCTCTTTTTTTGTTTTACTGTTGAAAACTTATAAGCCAATGAGTGGCCTTTATGTTCTACACTGTTGCAGAATGTATTTTTCTGCTAATATGTTGTGTTTCATTTTCCAGAACACTGGAGTTCCTCATGAGGCATTTGTCTCTCCTAGCAGACTATTGCTCCATCACAAATATGCATGCAAAAAACTTAGCAATCGTCTGGGCTCCAAACCTGCTCAGGTAGTTTGCATTTGACTTATGACCATCACTGGAACTAATTATTTTAGTTCTACTCTTTAGATCTAAAAATACTTAATTAATGTTCCATAATCCTTCTCTTAATTAGTCTCATCTCCTAAAACAGGCAAATGGGGCTTAGCTAAGGGACTGTAAAAGTATGATTTCTTCCTGATTTGCTTGTGATTTATACTTTTTTACAAAATACCTTTTAATAGTGCTTATTTTGTGACTGGGAATATTATTTTCCTCACAGATCAAAACAGATAGAGTCTGCCTGCTTCAGTGGAACTGCAGCTTTCATGGAAGTGAGAATTCAGTCTGTGGTTGTGGAGTTCATCCTCAATCATGTAGATGTGCTCTTCAGTGGCAAAATCAGTGCAGTCATGCAGGAAGGGGCAGGTACGACTCAGGCAGATTTTACTTGCTACAAACATGTTTCTCTATTTGTAAAGGAATAGAAAATTTTGCATTTCTCATCTCAATTTAAAAAAATATGTCATTGGTATAAGTTGGCAATTTATGTCTGTTTTTGAAAATGCACAATTTAGTAGTTTATTTTCTGGGTACATAGTGGATGCTACATATCAGATTTATTGTGATCTAAGTTCAGGACACACTGAAAAAAATTTCAAAGAATGTTGATATCTATTAAGGTATATGTGGAAGAGAAGAAAAGTTCCTTTGAAAACTAAAAATGTCTGAATCATCAGCTTTCCTGGTATGTTTTAAGAAAGGAAAATAGTTATGAATGAATTATATACACTCACATATAATTGTACAGGGAATTCCACAGGAGAAAATGATATGCTTTCACTATATGGGGTTGAATTTTCTCTCTGAGACATGTTATTTAAAAATTTGTTTAGAAATAATCTGGTTGGAACAGCTTATTCAGAAAATAATTACTTTAAATTATGATGTTATGTAACTGTTTATTACATAGGGTACACACTGATTTTTGCCGCTTAAAAACCTGAAGAAATTTGAAACAACACTGATAGGTCGGAAGGTGGATAGACAAACAGGTTAATAGACACCTGCACATAGTTGACTGTGTTCATTTCTGTTCTTTTCTTTTTGAAGCGTCTTTATCTAGGCCCAAGTCTCTGCTGGTATCCTCTCCATCTACCAAACTTCTCACTTTGGAGGAAGCCCAGGCAAGAACACAAGCTCAGGTCAATTCTCCAATTGTGACTGAAAATAAATACATTGAAGTAGGAGAAGGACCTGCTGCACTTCAAGGGAAATTTCATACCATAATTGAATTCCCACTTGAAAGGTAAAATTCATGAAACCTGGCATAAAAATAGGCTTCTCATAACCATGTGTCATTAATTCCTTTTAGTTTTCTTTTCTCCCCCCATTACTGGGAATTGGCCCCAAGGCCTCATGAGTGCTAGACAAATGCTCTGTGACTGAGCTCTCCTGATTCCTATTTCAGTTTTAAATTTATATTTTAGTGTTTATATATGAAATTCTGGGCTAGTACAAGAAAAATTTGTTGACTTGAATAAGGGTGCTGTTTAACACTTCATGGGGAATAATAAAAATAATTTTTGTAAAGTATTACAATATCACCTAATTTTGTAAAAGAAGAAAATCTACTGCACAGGGGAAAATGATACACTTTAACTATATGAGATTGATTTTTGCTGAGATACATTATTTAGAAATTTTCTTAGAGGTAACCAATGTTGAAACAGCATATTCAGAAAATAATGCATGGACAGTGACTCACTTGATATTAGTTCTGTTCTCTCTGTTCCTGACTACAGCCTCACATTATCTGGTAGGTGTTAGTAGGCAGATCCTCCAGCCTACCCCACACCTACTAAATCAGAACCTCTGTGATAGGTTCTGTCTTCCATCAAGTCTTCCAGGGTTGCAGAAATTATAGTGTGACCTCTCAAGGTCCCTGTCAGCTCTGACATCTCTGTTTCCCTAAAGAAATGACAAGAACATCATTTGTTTGTCTTCTTTACTAGTTCATAGTTAGAAGACTAATGTATGTAAATGTTATTTTTTTATGTCTCTGCTACTTCTTTGGGAATTACACATGAATGTAAGGATCTTCTCTGCATTAGGTTTTACTAATATACCTTAGAATGTCTTTTCCCCATATTTTAGTACAGTCCTCTAGCTTTCTTTCACCTCCCATAGCGAAAACAAGTAAAAAGTTAAAATATACTGTGAGCATCTTGGTTTTATATTATAGCTCCATAATTTATTCAAAATCTTTTTCACAGAATAGTGATTTTAAAAGTAGATATAAGTATGCATGTAGACTTGAGTTTCAAACCTGATTCCATCACTTACTAGTGTTATAACTTCAAGGAAATTTTTTGAACTTCTTATTCCTTCAGCCATAAAATGAGAATAATAGTACCTGCCACATGTGGTTATTTCTGATTTAAAAGAGGCACTACATATAAGGTAAGGTACTTAGCACAGGCTTGGCATTTAATATATGTTAGTTATTATTAATACTTCTTTTTTTGTCCTTATTCTCTTTACTCACACCTAAAATCAGTTTCTTTAACTCTGTTTTATTTTTGGAGGCTTAATTAATATTAAGTTCATATTCCCAGTTATGCCTTACTCCAAACTTATTTTGCAGATTATGAGGTTGGATCTAAATACAATGTGTATAAAATGATCTTGGTTGTCAGTGTTAAAATCTGCACGTTGCATTTCCATTTCATGCTCTAGCCATACTATGTAGAGTGTGCTGTATGGAAAGTGGAGGTTTGTTCACTATTTCACCTGGGCCTCACCAACTGTTTGGTTCTATCATTTATTCATTTTTTTCTATAAGAAAAAATAGACTCTTGGCTGTCTTAATATTGTCCATTTTTTCTCTCATAGAAAGAGGCCTCAAAATAAGATGAAAAAGTCCCCTGTGGGCAGCTGGCGTTCCTTTTTCAACTTGGGGAAGTCGTCATCTGTCTCTAAGCGGAAGTTGCAGCGCAATGAGAGTGAGCCTTCAGAGATGAAGGCCATAGCTCTGAAAGGTGAGTGCCATGCAGCCCTGTCTTGCTGCTGCAGAGCAGTCTGAATGACAGGTCCCCCATGTCTTTTACTGTCACTATTGTAGTGGCCTTCTGTTGCTCTGGGCATTTACTCCATATATTGTCATCATAGACCTCATTATAATATGTGCACAGGTGGATTGTCTTCATGATGAATTCCTTATTCCCAACTTGAAAAATGATATAAATTTTGCATAACTATGTAGAAGGTCCCAATTTCTTAAGGAAACTGTAAAGATTACAGAATGTGATTGAAAGTCCAAAGCATATTTGTAATATAGCTTGTACATTGTTTTTTTTTTTTTTTTTTGATTTTGGTTTTTGGTTTTTCTCCGGTACCGGGAACTGAACTCACGACCTTGCGCTTGCCAGGCAGGCGCTTTGCCGCTGAGCTAAATCCCCAGCCCCCTGTACATTGTTTATAATATATAGCTTCTCTGTAGCTGGACACAGTGCCCAGCACCCACAATTTAAAATAAGAGAGGTTTAATTTGGCTCATGGTTTGGGGCAGATTTCAATCCATTGTCAGCTGGCTATAGGCAGAAATGGTACAGCCCAAAGGCATGGTGGAACAAAGCTGCTTAGTTCATGGAAATAAAGACTAGGAATAGTGCCAGAGAGGAAGGGGTAAGAGATCAGACATAGATCCCATGCCACATCTTTACAGCCTGCTCTGTGCCCAACCAATCCCCAAGGCAATCTCAAAGCTAATTCAAATTCACACACACACCCTGAGCACCACATCCCACCACTTGTCAACTTGTAACCAAAACACATTTCTTTAAACCACACTTAATCTCCAAATAAAGATAATAGCTGTAATTTCATAATTTTACCTAACATAATACAACTGGAAATGCTGCAGTCCCTTTTCCAAAGTCTCAGTGGTTCTAGCATTTTTCAAAAGTCCAAGTCTAAGTCTGTTCTGAGTCTCAAGTCAAACTCTTATCTATGTACCTTTGTAAAAATTAAAAACAAGTTACATAATCTCAAGGTATGGTTGCAGAGGGTAACATTCCTGTTCTGAAAAGGAGGAACATGAAGTTAGAAAAGAATCAGACCAAAACAAAACTGAAATCTAGCAGGGCAAACATGAAGTCTTATATCTCCATACATAGCATCTAGGGCATGTAATGGTAAAATGTGAGTTCTAAAGGGCTTGGGTGGGCCCATTACTTATAGGCCCATGGCCTTTCTCTTTCGCTGGTTCTATTCATGGCCTGCAGTTTTCCTCAGCAGATTTTCCTGGTATCTTCAACTTCCTGGGGTCTCCACTACACTTTTGGCTTCATCCGCACAGCTTCATGTACTCCATTCAGGGACATCTTGCCAGGAATCCTGTCTGATCTCACAACTCTTGCATTCTTCATGCCAGGAAAGCCAGCATTATGTGGACAGCACCAAAGTATGCTATCGGCACAACCACTGAAGCTCTAGTGGTACAATTGGTTAGCGCATGGTACTCATATATCAGCACAAGCAGTAGCCTGGCTTCTGTGGACCATGCCTGTAGTAGTTTCTGAGTGCTTTGGTGGCTGAGCACAGTGAAATGAATACTGGGGAACAAATACCAATACCCTAGAGGCCCTTCTCAAGTAGGGGTGCCAGGGACTATCTTCTGCAGTGAAAGTTTAATACTTTTACGTCCTTGAGTCTGCAATGAATGTAATCTTGCTGATTCTTTAGATGCCCTTAAGGCATGTCTGTTCTTGTACCACAAAATACAGTGGTATATCGATTTACAGACTTAATTTGTTTTCTGATTTGGGAGAAGATAACTGCGTTTGTGTTTGTGTGGGAAAGATGGCCCTGGTCATGTTTGTCACCCAATGTGGAGAGACAGAGTTTGCGAATGGAAGCAAAATTTTGCCAAATGTTGTTTGTGAACTGAATTGTTGGCAAACAATTTGTAAACTAAGCTATTGCTATATTTGGTTTCTTTTTAAGGGTGCTAATCTTTTGCAGTGATACCTCATTTGGCCCCAGACTTTCACATATGTTCTTCTAGGCCGAAATTTAAGTTTTTCAAATTTTTCTGCTCTGCTTTCTGCTTTTACTTTACATTATAAATCTGGTTAAAAGCAACCATCAGTACATATGCCACAGCCTGAATTTAGGACTGTGTTGTAATTTCCTTCACCAGATTAGTCTCCCACTCTTATTCTCAGTCTCCTGCAAAGTCTCAAGTTATGAGCAAAATATATATAGACAATTTTTTTACTAGAGTATGACACACATGGCCTGTAGTCCAAATGCCAGTGGAGTCTTGGCTCCTATCTGAAACCTCCTAAGCCTAGCATTTACTGTCTACCAGCATTCTGCTCTTTGGGTCTCCAAGCAGAATCATGCCTCAAGCCCTGCTTACTACATTCTAAGGTTTATGTGGTACTCATCTCCAAACCTGCACATGTTCCCACCAGCTTGAACCATCAGTGGTACATACAGTGGTACATACTTTCTCATCAGTCAGCTTGTACCACACAATGGGATTGTCCCATGCAGCCCCAATGGGACAATTATGCATGTATCACTGGTATTTCAGAGCTAACTGGTAGTGAGACATACAAATTATGGCCGTGTTGTGAACATGTTAGGTATAGTCAGGTCAAGCATAGTCGCAATTGCCTCTTTACTCTAGGTACCAATTTTCTATATGAGTGTGTTTTCCTGTTGCTGAACACAATACCCAACACCCACAATTTAAAGGAGAAAGATTTAATTTGGCTCATGGTTTGGGAGGATTTAGTCCATGGTTGGCTGACTCCAAGGCAGAAATGGTATTGCAGAAGAATGTGGCAGAACACAGCTGTTAGCTCATGGCCGATGGGAAGCAGAGCAGGGGAATAGTGCCAGAGAGAAAGGGACAAGGGATCAGATATAGACTCTCAGGCCACACCTACACAACCTACTCCAACAAATTCGGAAGTGCAGCTCAGCAATTCCTGGGACAAATTCCAAGGCCAGTTCAAGTTGACTCTTTGATAAGAGTATTTTATTTGACCAAGTAGATCTATTACTATTGAAAAAAAACTACTCTTTCAAAACTAGTTTAAAACCCATGTTTTGGTAGTAGCAACTTCTGGATCTAAAATGGATAGTAGTACTTTCCTTCTTAGGTAATATTAGTGTGATGTTTCGTTCATTTAACTCACTGATTATGCAATCATGTGTTAGATATATTGATAGCAGGCCCTGCAGAAAGAAAAAATTAAGATAGTACATATGTTTTCAGAGTCTGAATGGGAAGTCATATATATAAGAAAATAAATTTTACTGCACTATGATAGCTTTTGAACTAGTTTCATATAAAGTCAGCTCTTGTGTGGTAGAGGCTGGTAGTCAGGAAAGATAACCTTTCACTTGGGTGTTGAAGGATAAGCAGTGATTGACCTAGTCAACAAGAGACTAAGAATGGTATTTCAGGAGGTGAGGACAGAGTGAGAAGAGAAGCAAGCTGGGGGCTGAATCCTGTGGAAAAGCATTATTTAAGGGAAGAGTCGTCAGAGAGGAGAATGAGAAGAGATAACTAGGACAATAGACAAAGGAGAGAAGAGATGAGTATTGTTTGCAGCAAAGGAGGCCTGCAGTGGAAATGCAGGCACTGTGGTGTACTGCCAGCTGGTGGTAGAGGGAGATGTTCAGCAGTGAGATTCCAAGTATCTAACTAAAGTGACTGTGTGGATTTGTAAGGGTGTGGTAACAGATTACAACAAATCAAGTGGCTTAAAACAACAGAACCTAATGCTCTCACAGCTCTGGAGGCTCACATTAATTTTGGCAGTTGTGAGGCAGGGCTGTGCCCCAGAAAATGAGCCTTCCTTGCCTCTTCCAGTCCCTGACAGCTCCTTACTTTTCTTTTTTTGAGGCAGCATCACTCAGCCTCTGCTTCCATTTCATGGGTCCTTCTCTTCATGTGTCTGTCTTTTCTTCTTCTTTTATGGATACTAGTCATTGATGATGGGGCCACTGTAAGTGCACTGTAGTGTCATATCAGGATTCACGTGGGGGCCAGGCATGGTGATGCACACCCTAATCCTAGCACTCAGGAGGCTGAGGCAGGAGGGTCATTATGAGTTCAAGACGAGCCTGTGCTACATAGTGAATCCCAAGGCCAGCCTGAATTACATAGTGAGGCCCTGTCACACACACAAAAAGGATATGTATTGGTGTTTAGAAAATAAACAGGAAAAAAGTATTTTAGTTCATCTCTCTGCTCAAGTTCATGATCCTTAGAAAAGAGATTTTTCAAATGGGAAACCACTTGAGAACAATGCTGCACTTTATATAATTGGATGGTAAATTGAAAATGTCAAAATATGCAGCTAATCAGTCTTGGGAGTTTAAGCATATTTTAGGAAAAACACTGATCCCTTAACTCCATAATATGTAACAATAATAAAACGTTGTGCTGTTCGTTCTTGGTTCTTTAGGTGGCAGGGCAGAAGGAACCCTCCGCTCAGCTAAAAGTGAGGAGTCTCTTACTTCTCTCCATGCAGTTGATGGTAAGACTAAAAGCATAAATTGCTTTATTCCATGATAGATGGCAAAAGGAATATGAACACAGTAATTAAGTGTACTTTATAAGTAATCTGCTTAATTAATAGGCTAGTCACTATCATTTCTAAGAATATTATTATGTATTTAATACTGTTCAGATTAAAATTCAGTGATGTTTTAATGTGGTTGCAGTATTTTTATCATAACTGCTATTTATTTACATAAAAATGACCAAACTGTTTTAAATCAATCACTTTCATTTATTAGTACCTAGTAAAAACTACTGTTACTACTGTCCCCTTCATTAGATTTCACAATGAGAGGATATTTGTTACAGAGTATAAAAGTAAGCAGTTTTCATGACTGTCTGTTGTCTTGCAAAATTGTTTAACCTGACCTTAAATTTCATAGGTCAGACTGATTACAGGTGGTCTTCATTATCCAAGGATAATTATCACCTGGAGAAGGCAACTTAAAGTGAATCTGCTTAAAATGGGGACCAAAGTTTCATGGTAAATAGTGTGAAAGGTTTGGTTGCAACATAACTTGGAAAACAAACCAAAAATATGAAAAGAGATATTTGTTCTATAAAAGTTGAATTACAGTTGCAACTATGTAGTAATTTTTAGACTAAAGAATTGCATCAGTGTTGATTAGGAAGAAGGTACAATTTTTTTGGACAAACCATGTAAGAACACAACAGAACACCCACCATTTGATGTTTGGTTTGGGCAGCACATTATAAAGGACACTCTTTTTGCAAAAGTGATCAAGAGCTACACTGATTGGTTTTTCCCAAAGACCTTTTAAAATCAATTAATAGTCAAATCATGCTCTTTTGAAGTACTTGGAGTGTCATGATCTTAGTCAGTTTTCTCATGTGCATTTATTATTAGTTCTTCAGACTGCAGATTCTCACTGACCAGTGGCTTTGCTTGTGATTCAGAGCAGTTTGTCTGAACTGCTGACATCCTAGGTATTTGCCAAGATTTTCAATTGAACTACAGTTAAGATAATCTACTGAAACAGTTTAGTGGACAGGGTACATTTTCACTATGGCAATTACAGTAATTCTCATAGAATAGAGGGTTTCTTTTTGTTACTATTTGGGCATAAAATTGTGTAATACTGTCTACCACTCTAGAGGGCTCTGTTTAAGAAACTGAAAGCTATGCTTATTAAAGAAATAAATGAAATCCTTTACTATGTATTTTTTAGAAATAGGGTACTTTAAGGATATTTAACAATCTTCCTGTTATTGAATATGCAAGATGCTATTTAAAGTGATTAGTTCTGCCTCACAAGTCATATGTGAGACCAGTGATACAACACAAAGAAATTTTTTAAAAAGCTGAAAAAGAAAAAAAAATACAAGATAGTCATACTACTAGTTTCTCTTAGTTCATTGAAAAGTTTGTGCTAATATCATTTCGTGAATTTTTTAAGCCCATATCTTGTATGATGATTAACTACTTTAAAGATAGCAATACTCAATGTATTAACTAGTTATTCTCCTATAATTTTGTTATGAAATTTTTTTCCATAAAAAAAAAAACTTACCCAAAGTCACACCAAGAGTCAGTGTTGGATCAGTCACAGAATCTCAAAGTCCTGGGCTGGGGATATAGCTCAGTGACACAAATGCCTGCCTGGCAAGTGCAAGGTCCTGAGTTTGACTCCCAGTACCAAAAAAAAAAAAAAAAGAATCTCAAAGTCCTGAGTCTTTTTTTCTTATTCAGATCATGAAATGCTGCATTTTCTATCTGATTACGTCAGATGTGCTTATCATGTAGCAGTTGATTTGGGGGTTCTGTTATTGTAAGTGTAAATGATTCATGCGCACCCAGAGGCAATTGACAGAAAGAGAATGAGCCATTCTGTTTTCATATCCTAAATAGAAAGTTACTGCTGTACTAAGTAGGTGATTTATCATAATATTGTATATTTGTGACATTCATACAGTGACATTGCTATCCATTTTTGCTAGGTGATTCCAAGCTCTTCCGGCCCAGAAGACCCCGATCTAGCAGTGATGCCCTGTCTGCCTCTTTTAATGGAGAAATGCTGGGAAACCGCTGTAATTCCTATGATAATTTGCCCCATGACAATGAGAGCGAGGAGGAAGTAGGGCTTCTGCACATTCCAGCTCTAATGTCTCCTCCTTCCGCTGAGGATGTTGACTTGAGCCCACCAGACATTGGAGTGGCCAGCCTGGATTTTGATCCAATGTCCTTTCAATGTAGTCCTCCTAAGGCTGAGTCAGAATGTCTGGAAAGTGGTGCTTCCTTTTTAGATTCATTAGGATACTCAAAGGATAAACCATGTGCCAATAAGAAGGACGTAGAAGCAGGTGGTAGCCAGTCTCAGACTCCAGGAAGCACTGCAAGCTCTGAACCAGTTTCTCCGGTTCAGGAAAAGCTGAGTCCATTCTTTACCCTGGACTTGAGCCCACCTGAAGAGAAATCATCTAAGCCATCCTCATTTACTGAAAAGGTCGTCTATGCTCTCTCTCCAAAGATTGGACGGAAGTTAACTAAATCACCTTCCATGAACATATCTGAGCCAATTTCAGTGACCCTTCCATCTCGGGTGTCAGAAGTCATTGGTATCATCTCAAATACCGCAGCTCAGAATGC
The DNA here is from genome assembly GCF_000276665.1 of Chinchilla lanigera. NCBI lineage: Eukaryota > Metazoa > Chordata > Mammalia > Rodentia > Chinchillidae > Chinchilla > Chinchilla lanigera. The sequence continues at coordinate 29,920,218 of NW_004955412.1, read as the reverse complement.
ATCGTCTCCAACCTGGGACAAAAGCATGGAAGACAGTGATGTCACAAATAGATCCCCCACCCAGATAGTAAAGATGAAAGCAAATGAGAGAAGGGCCCAAGAAGGATGTGAACCTGAAATCCAGCCCCTGGACCAGGTGGCTGCTGAAGAAGTAGAATTGCCAGGGAAAGAGGAGCAGTCTGTCCCGAGCAGTCAGAGTAAGGCTGTAGCTTCTGGACAGATTCAGACAGGTACTGTTTGTTTTCCTCCCTTCTTTCTTTAAGTTAAGAGGGATCTTCAATCCTGTGTGCCATCTGTGCCTTCTAACAGAAAATTTGCACCACAGCTAGTCTTTAATCAAAGAGAATGCTACTCTGAGTAGTGCTGATGGCTCAAAGCCCTAAATTAAAATCCGTCAAACAAAACTCCCCAAAGGGCCAACAGTCCTGCTTCAGACTTTCACACAGTTCTCTGTATCTCTTTGGATAGTCAGAATTTGTGGATAATTTTCATACAACTTCATAGCTCTTGGTTCTGTTTTATAATGAATACCATTATGCTAGCCTTACAAGTTAACAAGCCAGCCTACACCACCCCATGTAAAAACTTATATCTAATAACAATCTGGAAGCACTCAAAGCTTTTGTTCTAAGCAGTCTTTTTTGAGCCAGGTGAGGAATCTGCTCCCCTTTCCACTTCTATAGCAATTCAAGAGGCGCTTACAACCTTTAAATAACTATTTTAGTTTACCTTCTAAACCAGTTGTGTTTTCAACAACAGTTGCATGTGGGATAGAAGATCATGGATTGCCATTTGAAATATGGAAGGCATCTGTTTTTTAATGATCATATGGGGAGTGTTTGACTTTCCGTATAGGATAACGTAAGCTACCTTTTCATTCTAATTTTTTTTCCCAATTTCCCACTAGGAGCAGTTACCCATGACCCCCCTCAGGATCCCGTTCCTGTCAGTTCAGTCTCTCTTATCCCACCACCTCCGCCTCCGAAAAATGCCGCCCGAATGTTGGCACTAGCATTAGCTGAGTCTGCACAGCAAGCCTCAACCCAGACACTGAAGAGACCAGGGGCTTCCCAGGCTGGGTATACAAATTATGGAGACATAGTGGCTACTGCTGAAGATAAGCTGCCCAGTCCCTACTCTAGTGTTGCTCTAGATAAGGCCTATTTCCAGATGGATCGACCAGCAGAGCAGTTCCACCTCCAGAACAACACACCAGGGAACAGTGACCAACCTCTCCCAGAGACAGCAGCTACTGGGGATCCTCCCCATTCCCAGACAACAGAATCTGGGGAGCAGCTTCACCAAGTAGACTTACCAGGGAATCAGTCACATCGAAACTATTTATCTGGGGACCCAGAAAAGACCAGAATCACTTCAGCTCCCTTAGCTGACTCAGAAAAGTCTGATGATCTTGAAAGTTTCCCTGAATACCAGGCTGGGAAGCCTAGTACGCTGAGTGTTTCCTTTGCAGAGCAGGACCAGTCTGTGCTCCACTTCTATAGTGGGGATCCGCTTCCCTCCTACCTTGGTGCAAGTGTGGATAAGCCCCATCACCCTTCAGAACTTGCAGGCGAACCTCCCATGCCTTCAAATTTGCCCAGGGACAAAATCTACCTGACTTCTGGGTCCCCTGAAGAGAATACCAGCACAGCTACCCTTGCTTACATGACAGCGACTCCAGCAGCAGCTGAAATGAGCCTCAAGGATGCCAGCAGGGCGGTGGATGAACAGCCTACTGCTGCTGACTTTGCTGCTGCCACCCTCCAGCGCTCCCACAGAACTCATCGTCCCCTCCCTGCACCTCCTTCCCAGAGGCCAGCAGAGCAGCTACCAGTCATGGGGCAGGTACAAGCAGCAACCAGTATAGGAGTAAATAATTCCCACAAGGTAAGAAGGGGAGGAACTCAGCGAGGTGAAATATGCTTTTTTCAAAGGTATGTCATTTTTCGGCAGGGTGTGTTTCTATCTGTGAGTCAGATGCAACATTATTTTTTAAATTGAAATAGTTCCCATTTGAGGTTGGAGTCTACCTGGCTGCTGGTTTTTCACTGTGGAAAGAGTAGTTAATTGACAATGATAGTTTAACCATACCTGCCATCTTTTTCTCATAAGCATCTAGGTCAGTGGTGGCAAACCTATGTCATTCCTGTTACTTGTTTTTTGAGACAAACGATATTAATATATGAGTTGTTTTTCTACATTAAAACCTCAGTATTCAGATTTAATTGCAGTGTTGGCACTTTGCAATAAATAAGTGGCTTTCAAGTTGTAGTTTGGGCACTCAGTCTCTAAAAGGTTCACCATCAAAAGAGTTCCACTATCACTGATCTAGGTCTTTTCTTCAGACTAATGTAATGCAAAGAGATTGTGATTGCATGACACCAGTTGGGCTTTTTAGGTCTCAGGGATGAAGGGTGTTTGTACCTTCCCTCTCTTCCTCTCCCCTCCCCTTCCCTTTCTTCTGTTTCTTTTCTTTCCCACCTCCATCACTGACTTACTGTGACTTTGGGCAAGTTGTTTTACCACCCTCTGACAGTTAATCACATCTGCACAATGAAAATACATCATCCTCAAGACATTTGTAAGACTCTTTGCCTTACAGGCTTTTTAGAAGTGTAAGACATTGCAGGACATCAGGTTTTGTGTTGATTTTTTAACCTTAACCAGCGAATTGTTTCATCACCAAGTACTTGTTTTGATGGGAGAATTTTGTACACAAATCTAAGGGAGTTTTTTTTCTACTTTTCTGACTTTTAGAAAGACACTGCAGGTTTTTTGTGGTCTTCTTAAACCAAGAGGACTTAAATTTCTAGTTCTTCTTGGAGGTTGCTATTTCTAGCAGTTACTTCTCAGGGATGACATCTTTGCAGTCTTGCTGTGAGAATTATATTTGACTTGTGAGTGCACAGATAGAATGGTGTTAAAAGTAGAGAAAGACAATAACCTCTGACCTGAATGTCAACTTGTTGCCCTTCCTTATGTTTGGGGGTTTAAAATTGCTCACTGTATACAATGGTGAGTCACATTAAAATCCTTCCAGATGACAGTCAACTCTTTTCATTGAATAAAATGTTCTTGGTATAAAGGGTAAGCTAGACCAACAGGCTGGGTATTTGTTTTTAAGCTTTACAGTGTTATTTAAATAAACTTTTATTTGAACCAGCATATAAAAGATAATGCCATGGGCAGCCTCCTGTCACATTTCAAATATATCATGTATTAGAAACCTTGATCAGTTCTCCAGAGATGTGATATACCAAACAGCAGCATAGGTCTTCCTTTCCTGGCAAAGGCAGTGGAGAGTTCAAACTGCCACCCAAATATCCTCAGCTGCAAGTAAAAAAATGTAATAGCATTTTACTCCTTGGGAGAGTGTGAGAAAAGGACTCATAACATTGTCATTTTTCAATAGGTTCAAGGAGCAGTTCCAGCTCCAGAGAGGCCACCTGAGCCTCAAGCCATGGATGACCCTGTGCCCGTCTTTGTCAGTGACAGCAGTGCATCTGTTCAGTGTCCCATGGCTGCCACTGCTGCTCTCCAGCCAGGCCTACCGGAGAAGGTTCGAGAAGGCACCAGGGCCCCTCTCCTCCACCTGCGTGCTGAGTCCTTCCCTGGGCACTCCTGTGGCTTTGCAGCTCCAGTGCCCCCTACCAGGACAATGGAGAGTAAGATGGCTGCTGCCATGCACTCCAGCAGCACAGATGCCACCAGCAGCTCCAATTACCACTCCTTTGTCGCTGCTTCATCAGCCTCAGTGGACGATGTGTTGCCTCTGCCACTTCCTATCCCTCAACCCAAGCATGCTTCTCAGAAAATAGCTTACTCCTCCTTTGCCAGGCCTGAGGTTGCTACCGAGCCCTTTGGCCCAGAAAATTGTTTGCATTTCAATATGACTCCAAACTGCCAGTTCCGTCCCCAGAGTGTACCTCCACATCATAATAAATTGGAGCAACAGCAAGTGTATGGTGCCCGATCAGAGCCACCAGCCTCCCTGGGTCCTCGTTATAACACTTACGTGGCTCCTGGAAGAAATGGGTCTGGACACCACTCCAAGCCATGTGGCCGAATTGAGTATGTTTCTTCTCTGAGCTCCTCTGTTAGGAGTGCTTGTTTCCCTGAAGATATTCCACCGTACCCTACCATTCGGAGGGTACAGTCCCTTCATGCACCCCCATCATCCATGATCCGCTCTGTCCCCATTTCTCGGACAGAAGTTCCCCCCGATGATGAAGCAGCCTACTGCCCAAGGCCCCTGTACCAGTATAAGCCATATCAATCCTCCCAGGCCCGCTCAGATTACCACGTAACTCAGCTTCAGCCTTACTTTGAGAATGGACGGGTACATTACCGCTACAGCCCATATTCCAGTTCCTCTAGCTCCTATTACAGTCCTGACGGGGCCCTGTGTGATGTGGATGCCTACAGCACAGTGCAGTTGAGGCCCCTTCACCGCCTGCCCACTCGCGATTTTGCTCTCTACAATTCAAGATTACAAGGCAAGCACTTGTATAGTTACCCTGGTTTGCCTCCACGTCCTCGTACCAGCGGCACTGGCTTTTTCTCTGGTAATGACCATAATGTAGTCAACATGCCTCCGTCTGCTGATATAAAGCACACCTACACCTCGTGGGACCTGGAAGACATGGAGAAATACCGCATGCAGTCCATCCGGAGAGAGAGCCGTGCACGGCAGAAGGTGAAAGGCCCTGTCATGTCTCAATATGATAACATGACCCCAGCCATGCAGGATGACTTGGGGGGGATATATGTCATCCATCTGCGCAGCAAATCCGATCCTGGGAAAACTGGACTTCTCTCAGTGGCAGAGGGAAAGGAGGGGAGACACCCAACCAAAGCTGTCAGTCCCGAGGGAGATGACCGCTTCTGTAGGAAGCACCCAGAGCAGGAGTTCGATAGAGTCCTCCACCACGGGGGCTATGGCAGCACACAGGGGGAGAAGCCATCCCTCCCTCAGAAGCAGAGCAGCCTTAGGAACAGGAAGCTCCATGACATGGGGTGTAGTCTCCCAGAGCATAGGGCGCATCAGGAAGCAAGCCATAGGCAATTGTGTGAATCAAAAAATGGGCCACCTTATGCCCAAGCCACTGGTCAGTTAGATTATGGGCCCAAAGGGATTCCAGACACTTCTGAGCCAGGCAGCTACCATAACTCTGGAGGAAAATATGCCCCAACAGGGCAGGAGTCTTTAAGACTAAACCACAGAGAGGTGAGGCTCTCCAAAGAGCTGGAGCGCCCTCGAGCCAGACAGCTGCCAGCCCCTGACAAACACTCCAGAAACTGCTACAAGGAGGAAGAGCACCTCACCCAGTCAGCGGTCCCACCCCCTAAGCCAGAGAGGAGTCATAGCCTAAAGCTGCACCACACCCAGAACCTGGAGAGGGACCCCAACGTGCTATACCAGTACCAAACACACGGCAAGCGCCAGAGCAATATGACTGTTGTGTCCCAGTATGATAACCTGGAAGATTACCACTCCCTGCCCCAGCACCAGCGAGGCGGCTTCGGAGGGGCAGGCATGGGGACCTATGTGCCCTCTGGCTTTGCCCACCCACAGAGCAGGACATACGCCACAGCACTGGGTCAGGGGGCCTTTCTGCCCACAGAGTTGTCCTTGCAGCACCCTGACACACAGATCCATGCAGAATGAGTCCCGGGAGCAATAGAGTTGAAGCAGCCTCTGCTGGACAGTGGACTGTTCTATTTTTTTCAGTAACCAAAAAGATTTAAAAAAAAAAAGTACAAAATTTCCGAACACATTTAAAAAACAAATGTATTAAAAGTAAACAAATCACCATCTTTTCCTCCCTCCCAAGCTTCATTATCATCCTTCCATCTATAGACTGTCATTTTTGTCTTTAAAAGAGATCTGAATGATTGTAAAGCACTGTGTTGAAAATCTAGTTTAAAAAATCCGTCGCAGACCGCATTTGCCATAGAGGGCTAAGCTGTAAGAGCCTGAGGACTGCCTTTAACTGAATTTGAATTTAACTTTGTCTTTTCTAAGCGTGTGCTACCTAGTTCGAGCAGTTTACATCTCTTTCCTGGTGTTTTTTTTTGTTGTTGTTGTTGTTTTTTTTTTTTTTGGCATTTGTGTTCCTGTTTCCCTGCCAGTGGCTGCACAGCTGGCCCCATTAGAGACTCCATTCTGTTCTCACTTCATTTTCTCTGACCAAGAAAGGGCTTGCAGATTAAATTAGGGTAGAGAAAAATTCCCTTATCCTTCAGATAAGTCACTCACATAATTAGCAGCACTATAATTAAAAAGTAAAGAAACTAAGACTTCAAACATTTCATAATAAATACAGAGTTATAACATATCAGACCATTTAGACTCAGGCAGAACCACACTCTTTACATTCTCATTTCTATACTTGGTCCACACAAGTGAATAAGCTCATATCACTGCAGAGTATTTTTTTAAAGTTAGAATTGAAGGAAATATATTAGGTTAAGACAAAGTGAAATGCTATTGTCAGCAAACTTGGTTAACTCAAGAAAACTGTATAAAGGCTGTTAATGGACTGCCTGTCTGCAGATTTTTCCCTTGAATAATAATTGGTAAATTGTACTTCCAGTACAATGCACTACTTTCCTAAATCAGCAACTTTTTCTCATTAAAAGAAAGCCAGCTTGATTTTACTAGATAAACACACAGTTTCTCATAAATGCAGATTTACATGTTAACTTCTGTTTCTAAACCAGAGTGCAGGTTCCCTGAAGTTCTAAGGTAGTTGTGATCTATCTGTTAGGAAACTGCAAGTTCCCACGATAACCACTGGGTACACAGCCCCATCTCACCGATTGGAGCTCTGGGCAGCTACTGTTTACGTCCTAAGGAGTCGTGCAGTGTTTGCTTCCTTTGTATTTTTGTGATCACAATCTTACTGTAATTGTCATTGACACCAGCATTTCAGTATAGCTCTTTATAACTCTGTAGACATGTTAAACATGTTTAATACCCAGGACTTTCTTTTGAAAGTTGCATTCCTTAAAAGAGTAGGAACAGGACACCTCTCTAACCCAACTACATTCTGTTTCCTCAGCTCCTCCCACCACAGAAACACCAATCTAGAAAGGCAGTCCTGTATTTGTAAAGTGAGATTGTCATTTCATTCCATAACTCATAATAATACTTGAGTTTTATACACTTACATATTTTAAATGCTCAGTTGTAGAAAACAAGAGTTCATTCCATTTACTGGATGGTTGCTCCTCTGGCTTTTTAGAACTTGGAATTATCTTTTATTTAGAGCAAAGGAGGAAATCTTTTAGGAGGCTAAAATGCTGCTATTATTGCTGTGAATTTGTATAAAATTAGAATCCATACCAGTCATTTTTTTATTTAAAAAAAGTCATGTGATTACTTTTTAAGGATTTATATTTAGAAAAAGTTTTAAGAACAAATTTATATATGGAAATACTCTATAAGGTTTTCTTTTGTTCCCAAGAATTGATCAGAGGAATGCAGCAAAGACCAGAGTAGAAATCTTAAAACACCGATTTATGGAAAAGTCTGTGGAAGTTTAGGCCTCATCGTTAAAAGTGCGGATCCAGCCGATGTGGTCAAAACATTAGGAACCTGATAGAATACTTCATCTGGCAGACAAACACATTGGATGATACAGGAGTTGAGCTCTGGTGAATATGCAGCACTATTTTTTTTTAACCTTAATCATCTTTTTATCAAGTAGGCAACCCATTGCCCCTTGGGGACTGTACCAGCCCTGAAATTCTCACCAGCAGCAGTGGAGGTTAGGAAGAAGGGCTGGCATGACACAGCTTCAGTAACTGAGGGCCCCGGACAAAACAGCAGGAGAAGTCCAGGCCAGTTTTAGTATTTGTGGATTTGATCTCACACATTGTTTACTCCAGAAACTAAAATCTATTTTATAAATGCTAAAGTTCATTCCTCAGAATAATTTCTTTATTAATGTCCTATGGGCTTGGAAATAATCAGGTAAATATATTGAGTATAGAATAATGATTCAGATTACTGGTCTAAGTGTGAAAAATAGACTTTAGACCAAGTCTAGAGTTAACATATGTAGCAACAGCCTTAACTTTGGATTCAGCTATTTAACAGACTTTGTCCACATCTTTCCCTTTCTGATACTGTGGAGGTAGAAATTGGATGGCAGATCACTGTGAGCCAGGTTACCTCAGCACTGTCCACCCGGCATGTGGCTTCACAAATGCAGAATTGAATGTTGTTACTTTCAGATGCTGACATGGAGCATTGTGATCAAGGAAATGGAGCTGCCTTATGCATTAACCCATAATTCAATTCAATACTTTCATAGCCTTGTCTCCAGGTTTCATTTTTTTGGCAAAATCCTGATTCCACAGTTAGGTTTGATGAAAATAAATATTCCCTGGATTTCTGGCTAAGAGCTTTGCTAAAAGCCCCAGGGGTGCCATTTTCTTATTAATAAATTTAATCTGAGCCTTATTTCTTAGTGTATTTGATTTACTTTTAAATATATATTCATATGTTTTAAATGCTCAGTTTGAAGAAGTCCCTGGGATGGTCCCAAGGGTCAAACCTGCACATTTCTTACAGTGGCAAAGCATTTTTTAAAAATTTAGGGTCAGGTTGAAAAATTCTAGGACCAATTCTGTAAAGAGGAGGGACTGTGAATGTGAGTGAGGATAGAAGAGTGGTTTGTCATATTTGAAGCAGTAATAAACGCATATGATATAAATTTTGGACTTGCCCCTTAAGTTCAAGAAGGACCGTATAAAGTCCATTTCTCTGTTCCAGCCTTATTGGTCACCCACTCAGAATGTTGGCAGAGTATCTTTCACCTGAGCAGAGGGTGCAAGGAAATAATGAAAGCTGAAGTATGTCAGAAAGTTACTTACAAATGGTTAGAGGCATGTTATCGTCAGTACTGTGTGTTACAGAAATGTCAGGAATGATGTATTTTAACGTGTGCAAGATGATATGTTGGTGTGCACAGAGGGTCTTTTTTCCTTATCTGATTAGTACTGTTAATGTTCAAAGAATAAAAATGGTTGTTTTACAGTTTAGATTCTGAGATAGCAAAACCTGATTTTTCAACCATGACCTGCATGAGAGAAGCATCCTGAAAGTCCTAGATCATACTTTTGAGTTCTCTAATTTATATAGTGTTTTTTTTATGTTTTAATATTTTTGTGAACTGGTGTAAATTGTTAATGCATATAAGCTTGTGTATTTTTGTAAATAGTTTTGTGATTTATTTCTTGCCCCATATGTAAATATTTAGAGCCTCATTTCTTCCAGACTTATTTGAAGCTGAGTTGTGGGTTTTGGGTTTTGTTTCCTTGTTTGATTGGGGGGTGGGTGGGGAAAAGGGATTTTGTACTTGGAGATGGAGATATCTTGTGGTTTAATGCAAATGTCCCACTGAAAGCAACTCAAATATCAACAGAATTATTTCAGGTTAAAACAGATATTTTGTGTATGTGTTTCCTTTTTGACCTACAGTGAATTGTCATGAAATTTATGGGGGCCATTGACTTGGGATATTTGGACTAGAAGACAAGTGCTTGTATGACAGCCTGTTATTGAAGGAAGGGGGTTAAACATTTCACTTCATCTCTCTGCCACAATGTGCTGCCTGGCCAGATTCCCTGTGGCTCAAACCCACATCTCCTCAGGGCCACTGAGGCTCCCTTATCTGTCCTGGAAACCCTAGGCAGATAGAATGTATCTCTGCCCTCTGCTCCTGTGCCTGCCATTGTGCAGCTCCCAGGAAGTTGAATTTGCTTCTTTCAGAATCCTCCAGATGGGGAATCTGAATAAAAACATTTTAAAAGATTTTCACAAAGCAGCATGCATGTCCTGTTTTCTTTTCAGGGTAAAATAACACAAATCATCCCCTAGACTCAGCTACCTGTGGTGAGTTGGCACATGTCATACACAGGGAAAGAGGTATTTCAGTAACACAAGTTGCTATAGATCTGAACCAAGTGTTTGAGTCCTCCAGATGTCCAACAGGCAGTCCAAAGGTTTTTTGTGTGCCAAATTCTCCAGAGAAATATTTTAGTATCAGTCAGAACTTGGAGGGTCCAGGATTGAAGCAGCCACACAACATCTGGTTCAGCAAATGCTCCCAGATCTGTCTATGTGTTCCCATGGAAACCATTCAGATGAGATGAAAGAAAAGGCATGTATGACATTTCCAGTGTGTCCTCTAGTTTTCTGTGGCTTTATTTCACCAAACTTCCTTCATTCTGATAAAAATATAGTACCTACCTCTAGGTACACATACTTGTCACTGAAGACTTGGGGACAAAAACCAGTGGTGGTTTGAGATTTCAGTCATTTATGTTGCTGTAGGAAAAGGAGCATTTTAAAGTGAAACTGACTGCCCATACAGTAAAACTTGCACATCTGGAAACACCAAAAATAAGACTTTTTAATGAGCCCTATGTTCCACATAGTTGAAAACATACCTCTGCAAAATCTGAAGGTTACTTTTTATTTTAAATATTTTAATTAAAATATTTCTAGACTATATTTTAAATCCCCAACTTCACTCCCAATATACTTCAGTATATTTATAGTATACTCCAGTATACTATATTTATATTTACTATAGTATATTTATAGTGATACCCTTCAGGACACACTGAAATAAAGGAATGCTTTTTATTGCAAGTGGTTTTAACACCCTTTTAAAGTTCTTGTGCCTTTTAAGTTTTAAGTTTTTCTGTACCCTTTGCTTTGTGCTGTTATTTCCTGTTACTGTCTACGAGCTACCTATAACCTTCTTTGTCTTTTTGATTCTAACCTTGGAAATCACAGAATTAAGCTTGTCAAAATAGTGAGCAACATGCTCTGAACTGGGGTCCTAAAAGGTCTTCCTGAACAGTATGGACTCTGTTTTTGGTAGTCTGTGAAAAAGCTGTATGATTAGACACTGGCATTTCCTCCTTTTGCTGCAGAAGCCTTACCACCATAAACAAAATGGTAATCCATAGAGGATTTTGGCATCTGTAGTTAAATGAGGAACGTTATGCAGAGCTTACTGCATCAGCTCACAGAATCATTTCTTAACTCCCCAAACTTTTGAAAACATCCTGAAATTTTTCAGTCATTAGTTGATACTTTAAACTCAGTAAATAGTTATCCAGTTTTGGAGTCCATATAAAGCATCTAGAGAGCTAGTTAAATAATATTCTTTGAGCACCCACCAGACAGTCTAACCCACTAGATCTAAGACTGCACTCAAGAATCTACACTGTCAGTGAGAACTCAATAGTCTGGATTCAGATGGTTGAGAAGTACTGATCTAGCCAGTATAGTTAATAAGCTTGTATCTCAGAAGTAGCCCATATCTGGTTATTTAGCCCATACCTGGTTATTCCTATTTGTACATTGGTTCCCCATCACTTTAGTAATACTGGCTCTCATCGTTTGGATCTTGAGCATCCCCCAAAGGCCCATATGTTTGTTAAAAAGCACTGTCAGCCAACTGTGGCGCTATTGGGAGGTGGTGGAAGTTTTTGGATGTGGGGCCTAGTGAATGGAAGTTACATTGCTGATGGATACCCTTGAAGGAGAGAGTGGGGACCTGGCCCTTTCCTCTTTGTTTCCTGGTTGCTGAGGTGAACAGCCTCTGCCCCGCACTCCTGTTACGATGTACTGTGTCACCACAGACCCAGAAGCAACATGATTGATTAACCTTGGACTGAACCGTGAGCCTTTCCTCCTAAATTCATAACCTCAAGTGTGAGACGGAAAGCTAACAAATGTATCATAAATTTCTCTGTCCTCTGCATTTAAATAAATTTTAATCCCAGATTGATTTATAAAAATTACACGCAAAAATTAATAATAACTTGAGCTAAACAGTGTAGAAAACAACTTGCCATTCTCTGAAGAAATGGTTAAAACAACACCAAACAAAGCATTGTTGTCTACGTCTGTCTCCTGTCATATGCTTATATAGCACAGTGAAGTCTCTTTATGATTCCGAGTTGCCACATTATTTTTATTTTTTTATTACTACATGTTTGTGGTACATAATGTTTATATCCCCTGTGTGGAGTTGCTAGATGTACGTAACACCTTAATGTCTTTTTTCATCTCCTTTCCCCTCCCCTCCCCCAGTGAAGTCTTATACATGTGACCCATTCTGGCTGGTTACCAACTACAATTAGTACATATTTGCTTTTTTGGCAGTGAAGTGTTTCAAATACTGTACATGGAAAGCAGAGTTTTGGGAACCAAGATATGTACCTATTTTTAACAGCTAAGGATAAGCAACTTTGCGCTTACTATATGATAGTCTCAGTCACTGTAGCAAGCTCTCTGTTAACTCTTATTCTTTGTGAGCCATCACTTCATAGATGAAACCAGGACAAAAGGGTTAAACACTGCTCACTGTCACACAGCTAGTAATGGGTGTAAGGCTGAGACTGCACTGGCACTCAGTTGTATCATTAAGAATTTAATCAGGGAGGAAATAAATTGAAAGGTATCACATGGTTGCCATATCTTGCAAGAAGAGAATCTTGGTAGGTAGAGCTGCAAGACAATGTAGCAGTTAAGGTGAGACTTCACAGTGAATCTTGGAACACAACCTTTGTTTACCCTGAGGTCTCAGTAAAAATATTTCACAGTTATTCACTTGGAACCTTTATCTAGATAGCACTGATTATGACTGCTGAAAGGTGTCTACGTCCTGTATTCCACCTCTCGGATCTGTGAACTTCGCAGTTCAGGGAAGTGATACCGGGACTGCTGAGCTGTGCCTTGCAGTGGTGTTGCTGTCTACATGAATCCGCTTGTGCTGCTCCAGCTGCTTAGGCACTACACAGTGGCAGGAATGGAAGCAGCATTGTGAATTCTGAAGAATAGTAGGGGGAACAGGTCATTTTTCACAAAACAGTTGCAGAGAAGATGGCTTTAGCTATCCATTTTTGGATGGTAAAACATGGTAAGTTATACAAACTTTTCCATTATTAAACACATACTAACTTTTCCTGATTCAACATCATTTGATTTTTTAATTTTACTTCATTGGTTTTTTAAGACACAGTTTCACTATGTAGTTCAGGTTGGCCTTGAGTCCACAACATTTTAAACAAAACGTTTTTCCAGAGAAGACATTATAGTGATTACACTGATAGTAGCTAATAGCTCCAACAATATACTAATTTACCAGGTACAGGCTAGCCCTAGTGGTTTGCATACATTAATGCTAACACGTTAGTCTTTCTGACAAGTCATGTGAGATAAGTCTTCTTTTATTACTCCTTTACAAATTAAGCGGCTTTGGCCCAGAAAATAAAATTATGTGCCTCAGTCCATACCCCTGAAGTGAAATGGTATTCCAACCCCAGTTCTGACTGCAGAGCCTGCAGTTGGCATCGCTGTCACACTGCTGGTTCACAGGGTCGTCAAAGAACAGGAATCCTGACCCAGGAGTGCCTGGGGGGCTGAGACACTGAGTTGCAGAGCATGGCCCTTCCTTCCTTCCTATTCCTTCCTTCCTGAATAGTCTACTTTGCCCTGTAATAACCAACAAAATCTACCTTAACACACAAACAAGTGCGTTTCCTGCTGTGGACCCAGATGACTCCTGGGTAAGTTCCTCTGTGTGGCATCTCCAGATGGTGTGGCAAGGGAATGGAGCAATTGAGGTTCTGGTATATCATTAAAATGCAGGTCAGAATCAAAGCAAGGCATTTCTGTCTCCAGTGTGCTGTAGTGAGCTTTCCCATTGCTGAAACAAAATACCTGACACCTGCAACTTAAAGGTTTATTTTGGTTCATGATTTCCAGGTTGCGCTCCAGGGTTGGCCAGCTGCAAGGCAGGAGCATCACAGTGGAAAGGCATGTGGACCAAAGCTGCTCACCTCATAGTGTCCAGGAAGCAGAGCATAAGAAAAGAGTGCCCACAAGGAACACTCCAAGGCCTGCACGCAATGACTCACCACCTCCAATGGTCCCCCATCCTAACAGCACATGCAGCTATGAGCATCAGAGAATTAATCTCTGATGAGTCCAGTGCCCCCATGATGCAGTCATCTCTCCACCAGTCTAAATGCAGTGCAGTTGACAAGTTGAATAGGCCCAGTGTGTTGAATAGACCCATCCTCCAGGGCCTGCTGAACCACAGAGAAGCCACCTGATCACCTACACTGGCTGGGTTCCTCAGCAGTACTTCAACTACCCTATAGCCCACACTGCAGTGAAAGACAGGAGATGTGAGAGGGAGGGACAAGCACGAGAGCCAGCCTGTGTGTGCAGAGCTCTCAGAACAGAATTTGGACTTGTTCTGATGGATGCTGAATGATGAAAACAATCAGAAATGCGTGACCACCAAGCAAGGGTATTGTAGGAGGGGATGAAACGTCGTGAGGAACTGGGGCAACCTTTAAAGTTCCTCCTAACCTGAACTTGTGTGATGTTTGTGGGAGCCTGCAGGCTAATGGTCCCATGCATTGAGAAGCCATTTGGGAGCTACCTGCCTGCTGCAAGTGAATGCGCTGTGTCCCCATGAGGAACACTCTTCCCTCTCTCCCTTCTTGGAGTCTGTCCCAAAGACTTCCACTGGCGCATAACTCCAAACTATTCAATCTGACCTGCAGCATCCGCCTTTCAGATTCTCCTTGATCTGGAGGGTTCCCCTCACAGAAGGCTACCTCTTGCCTGAGAGTTCATCATCAGAGACTCCCCCTTAATGACCTAATACAGTACGAGCTAGCCACTTGATCGTCATTCTCTTAATACTATAGATACCACTTCTTAGAAATTATTTATCATAATTTCTTCACCGGTTTGTAAGCTAGTACGAAAGGAGCCACTAGAAGCAGTAACTTTAACAAAGTTTGTTAGTTTTCCTAAACTCAGCCCAATAGTATAGAAATGTCTTTTGTAATCCCGAGGAGCTTCCGATAGATGCTGGCTATATCTACAGGTGAGATCTACCTACTGCATAGAATTAGTATTTTAAGAGGCCACCAGAGGGTGATGTTGTCAGAGTTTTATTCAGAAGCGTCCTGTGATTGGGAAAGATTCACTCAGCTTTCCTGTGATGCTTTCTCATCTCTTTCCACCCACTTTTATAAGAGCAGCTTTAACAGCAATGTTCTGGCAGCAAATACTGGGAGATGATTAGTGACGACTAAAAACCACTTTTCTGGGAATCAGCCATAAAAAAGATGAGTAAGATGAACAGCTTGGATAAAAATCTGAGGAGCTCAAATTTGCTTTCATTATGGGACTCAATAATTTTCAAGAGGGAATTTCATGTATTTGAATTATTAAACAAATATTCTTTATTTTGAGAGGAGCAAGCCATAGCAGTCATAAAAATGAAAGGCAATGGTATGAGATGTGAGACTTAGTCTACTAGCTCCCGGCAACTGCCATCTGCCATCTGTAACAGTTTTTGTTTTTTTTGTTTTTTGTAATGAAAAGAACCCAAAATATTTTGTTTAAAGTCAAATAGGCTTAAAATAAAACAGCAGTTCCCATTTGTTACTTAATTTCTGCCCAGAGTCAACCTTTTCTTTTAGGTGATACTTGTGATATTTACTAACCTCTTTCTAAATAACAAATTTTATTTATTTTAGTTCTTGATTTTTCCATTTTAAATATTATATTGTATTGACCTAAAAAGTAGTATGAGAGTAACACTTGGGCTGGGGATTTAGCTCAGCGGGACAGCGCCTGCCTGGTAAGTGCA
The DNA here is from genome assembly GCF_000276665.1 of Chinchilla lanigera. NCBI lineage: Eukaryota > Metazoa > Chordata > Mammalia > Rodentia > Chinchillidae > Chinchilla > Chinchilla lanigera. The sequence continues at coordinate 29,904,511 of NW_004955412.1, read as the reverse complement.
AGATCGTGAGTTTGGTTCCCGGTGCCGGAAAAAAACCAAAAAAAAAAAAAAAAAGAGGGTAACACTCTCCTCATGGTGCTATGCCAAGTTCCTGCTTCAATGCGTGTAAGCACGCGCGCGCGCGCGCGCGCGCACACACACACGCACGCACACACACTGTTAGCTTTATGCTACTTAACAGACACGTGGGATAATCAGCTTCTAATGAGGACAGTTTTACTGTGGCTCACAGATTTAGAGCTTGAATTGATTGGCTCTGTTGCTTTGGGCTTGTGGTGAAGCAACGTGTCCTGGTAGGATCATGAAGGGGCAGAGCTGTTCACCTCAGGTCAGGGAGTGAAAGAGAAAACGAAAAGACCAGTATCCCACCCTCCCTTCACAGGCATTTGCTCAGCAACATAAAACCTCCCAGAAGGTCCCACCTTTTCAAATTTCAACTACTTCCCAATAGTACCAAGCTGGGGAAGAAACCCTCAACACAGGAGCCTGTGGGAGGCTCCTTTAGGAGCAATGTTCTAGCAGCAAGTAACTGCAGATCCAAACTACAGGGCACACGCATGCACACACAGCACATTTCCATCTCCATTTTCCTGTTTGTGTCCCATGGCCTTGTGGTCAGTATTCAGTATTTTACAGGTACCCATTCAGCCTCAGCCTGTACTGTGGAACTGTAGGTTTTCTCTTGGTGTCCCCCAGTCTCCATTTCTTGTGCTTTTCTCTCTGGAGCAGGTAACGGTGAGCTCTCCCCTAGAGCCCTGCATGGCTCATCCTTCTGGCCCAATCCACAGGAATCATCCTCAAATCTGTGCCACAGCTGTGAACACGGAAGACCCTCTTCACCCTCACTTGGGGACAGTCCCTTGTTTCCTGGACTCCACCTTCCTCTGTCTTACTTATTCCCTCTTAAATTGGAAGGAAAATAATTTTACTAACTTTGAACATCAGAAGATGTTTTTACCCTAAAAGAGTAGTATTTCTATACTCCTTCGAGGTTTGGCTTAACATAGAATTCTAAGTGAAAATCAGTTCCCCTCATACTTCCGGTGATGTTGCTTTTTGTTCTGTAAGGTAAAGCTAGCTCTTAGGGAGTCTGATGTCATTCTGTTTGTTGATCCTTACACATGAACTATTTTCCTTTTTGGAAATTTGCAGTCTTTCTTCACGGTGGTATGAATTTTACTAATGAGGTACTTGGTGTGAGTCTTTGTGCTCCAGTTGTGCTGGGCTCTCACTGCCCCTCCCTTTATTTTCCTGCAGTACTGGATATTGAATCTAGGGGCCTTGTTTGTGCTAGGGTAGTGTTCTATCACTCAGATACACCTCCAGTCCTTTTACTTTTACCTGTTTATGTTTCTGTTACTTAAAATAGAAAGTTTCCTCACAAATCTGGCAATCAGTGGCTACCAGTTCAAATTTCAATGAACTTCTCATGTGCATACATATAAATACACACACAAATGATTTTATCTTTTTAAAATTAATTTTTAGATTTAAAAAGCCAACTAACTATAGGCAATGTATGTACATCTTAAAAATATAAAGCATGGTAAGTAACTGAATATGAAGTTATTACTCAATTTTAAAAAGAACATTAGCAATAACAATTGTTACTGTCTATGTATTTTCTAAGAGCCCAACTTCCTAATCTCCCATGTACCATTTTTCTCAGTTTCACCCACCTGCTTATTTTTCAAAACCTTTCGTATTGTGGAATATATTGGAAAATTGGCAAGTAAGGTTTATTCCAAACTGAATAGCTGGCTTCTGTGAACTGCCTAGTACCCATTTTAGTCCTTTCCTGCCTCCCCACCTCTTGCCCCTCTCTCTCCTGACTATATTATCTTTGTCTTCACTCTTATTCTGTTTATTCCATTGTTTTGTTTATCTGATTCATGCTGGGTATTTTTTTCACCAGTCCAGGAGTTCAGTAATTATCCTTTCAGGCTTAATTAGTCTATTATTGAATATTTCCATTGAAATTTAAAAGTAACCTGTAATTTTCAGTTCTGGAATATTCCATTTTTAACAAATAGTACCATTTTTTGACCTAAATTCTCAGTGTGTTCTTTTACCAACTTAAACATACATGCATGGATATTTTAAAGTCTATGTCCAGGAATTTCCATTTTTGAGTCCCTGTTTTTTATTGCTTAGTTTTTTATTAGCCTCTTTTTTCCTTCAATGCCTCTTATTTCTCATTGTGTGCTAAACATTATTCTTGAAAGATTGGTTGGTAAAATAATTTGAGAACTAGGATAATACCACTTTCTTTCAGAGAGTCTTCATGCTTGCTTCTCCTGTGAATCTAGGAATCTCAGTACTTGGACCTACCTCAGTCCAATATCAGAGACTCAGAGCTCGCAGCTGAATTAATGTCTCATCGATGGCAGTCTGTTTTTATGTGCTTTGCTCTGTGCAGCCTTGCAAGTAATCCCAAACCAGAAGAAAGGGAGTTCATCAGGCTGTCTTGCATCCTCCTATGTGGTGGGCACCATACTTTGGTCTAAGTACACCACACCCTACAATGCCCTCCTCAACCTTTCAGCCAATTCCTCTAGAATCAAATCCTTTTTAAAATTTTTTATTTTTATTGGTACATATTTGGAATAAATGATGATTGTATTTATCATGAGAGAAGGGGATGTAAAGAGAATCAGCTCCTACCCCCAGGTGGAAAGTGACTCCAGCTCCTGGAATCCCCTGTCTAGGTCTCAGACTTCTTTTGGATTTTTCCTAATAATTTACCAAATTTTATTAACTCACAAGAATTAGCTATATCTTCAAGAGCAGTTTTTACATTTTTACTCTCATCTAGATCATCCTAAATTACTAAGTTCTTCATAACCAGGAGCAGAAGTCTTCTTAGGACATTCAGCAGAAGGGCTTTGACCACCAGCATTCTTTGGCATTTAATAGCAGGCACTATCTAGTAGGGGAGTTGTACCTTAGAATGTTCCAAAAGGAGAGAGGGAAGAAGGGAGAAAAAGAGAAGAGCAGGGAAAGGGAAGCATTTAGTATGTTAGCAGGGGAGTTTGGGGTAACTTTGGACCACAGCCAATCTCCAATTCCAGGCCTTAGGTTCAAGTATCAGTTCAGGCCCAAAATTTTGTTCTTCATATGAAAAAAGTGGCTCTTAATACTATGGAGCAGATAGGATGCATTCAATAGGAATTGTGTCCATTTTGCTGCATTTCTTTGGAAGTTATAAAAATGTATTTAAATCTATGCTAACGGAGAAGTAAGTCAAGCCCTAACATGAATTTTAGACTTAGATTTCCTAATTCAGACAGTTTGGAAAATAACTGGAAATATTTTTGTGAGCTAAAAGAAGCTCTCTTGAGCTTCATTACTTGACTCACTTATTAAAAATGCGTCATTGGTCTTTCACTGCTTTCCTGTGTAGGGAATGGTCTTTCACTGCTTTCCTGTGTAGGGAATATTGGTAATGTGCACTTCCTAACCTCAGAGAACGTATAATCTAGCTAAAACCAGGCAGGGGGTTTTAGCCATCTAAAGTGATAAATATGCATAAACTGTAATGAAATGTACATGTATTATAAAACTCGCATCACCTGATAGCAAGAAAGAACATTTATGAATTATTCTGCTTCACTGATTGTTCATTTATCATGAACTCTAGTGTCAGTTCATAGTTGTTGACTACATTTGGCTTCCTCTGAGAAATTGAAAAGTGCTTGAATAATCTAAACAGTTCCACTTATTAATAACCAGTAAGTCCTCAGAACAGAAAGTGGTAAAATATAATGGGCAAGAGAGCAGGCTCCTCAACTCAACATGCCTAGCTAGCTCAATTAACACTTTTCCTCCCAAACTTCTGAATTTCCTAATTATGCTGTATTCACTCAGTCACTCAAGCCAGAGACTTTTGAGGTGACCTCCTCATGTTGTTCTGTCTGCAACTTTGGTGGCTTAGTTCAGATCCCTAGCCTTGTAATAATCAGTGGTCTGTTCTCCAGTTTTAAAAACCATCCCGTAAAATGCACCCAAAATGATCAAACTATTATGTTGTCTCTTTGCTCATATCCTTCAGTTGACCTCTTAATCAGTGGTGCCAGTGTTTTCAGACATAAGCATCTCCTAGAGTGGGCCCCATCAACAAATACTCTGAATCAGTAGATCTGGGATTTTTAATACATGTCATGCTGCACTGATCCATGGACCATATTCTAACAGGCACGACTTCAGTACATTTCAGTGCCCTTGCAGTGGTATAGGTCTTGTTATTATAAATTCTAGCATGTATCTACTTCTGTAACCTTATTGATGTTTACTCTTCCCAGAATTCAAGGTCAAGGACTAGAATAGTATTAGCCCTGGAACCTGGGAATGCCTGGAATTTGACTAGCTATTCATTAATTTTTTTCACTTAGAGGATCTAATTGAAGAAACTTTACCCTCCGTGTTATCATAGGCAAATATAAGAAATGTACCACATTAGTAATAGCTCAGATTATCCACAATACCCCCGAGTTCATGGTTCTTATAAAAACTGTAATATTGGACATTTCTCCGCAGAGGCTGATGGGCAGGAAGCAAGACACCTCCCCTGGATTCACAGGTGAGATAGGCCATGTCTACAAAGGCTTCAATTCAGTTGCTCAGCTCATGAGCCTGGCTACCCTATTCCCCCAACTGGGCTTTCCCAGGACTGGGCTTTCCTTTTGTAAAGTATAGAAAAGAGGGCCAAGTCCAGCTAAGCCAAGGCCCTCCATGAAGTCGCTTACTGCATGGAGCACAGCTTAGCAGTACCATCTTGAAGCCACAGTAACTGCTCTCTGATAAAGTGTGGCTATTTGTCCTTCCTCTCTTTGGAGAAAGGTCTTGGAAGAGAGTGTTGGGAGAAGGCTAGAAGCCTGGGGAAGGAGCAAAGATTCCCTCCAGGAACATGATACACCAGAGCCTCCTATGTTCAAAGCTCCACCTGGACAGTGGAGAAACTGCCTGGGAAAGGCTGGTGGGCTGTGGCTGGCAGGTGGGGAAAGGCAGGCGGGGACTGGCAAGCTATAAGTTTTCCCCAGTGTACCACAAGATCAGGGTAGGGTACAGGAGCTGTGGGTCAGGACTAGTGAGCCCTCGTGGGGTCCAGCAGGTCAGGAACCCAAGTGGGACCGGCAGTGACACTAGCTGGAAGCTGAGTGGTGACAGGTGTTCAGCACATAGCTGGCTGGCTGCCACAGGCAACCAAAAGAATGCTAGGCCAAGGGCAGAGGTCCCATCCTCTTGTAGTTTCCCTTTTGTGCCTTAGCCCACAAAGCTGCACGTGATGGCTGGACATGATGATGACCATCTCCCAAGGAGCTACCCAAGAGTGAGAACTGTACGTACTGAGCTTTCCATCTTCCCTGGCATAGGTCCTATTTCACTGTGCAGCACCACCCCATGGGCTAAATGGATGCCGTCCCTGCTGTCCTTCCTCCCTCCCTGGAGGTCCTCTCACTTCCCACCTTGCCTACTCCTTTCTCATTCTGCCCTCTCACACTCAGGTGTCCTGAGGACTTCAGTTTCTTCCACTCCTTTGGGAGGCTCTGGATGTGCTTAATGGGAGGTGATTCTTAGCTCCCCTTCCCTCTTTTCATGCTCTGGCCTGTTTTGATAAACCCTGCCAGTGCTCAGAGCACCCAGGGAACACCCATGGATAGCTGTGCCCACACTCCCAATATCTGCTCCCGAGGGCACAGGTGGGAGCACAGCCACTGTGCCCCTGTGCTCCAGAGGGTGTGGGTGGGTTGCTCATGGCCACTGAAAGTTGCTCTATCTTGGTCCATTTGGGCTGCTGTAATTGATACTGAGACTGAGTAATTTATAAGGAACAGAAATTTATTTTCACACAGTGCTAGAAGCTGGGAGCCAAAGAGTAAGGTACTAGCCAGTTCAGTGTCTGGCAAGTGCCTCATCTCTGCTTTCACAATCATGCCTTGAATGCAGTGAGGAGGAACTGTGTGTCTTCATATGGAAGAAGACGCAAGGGTGAAAGCAAAACAAATTCCCTCCACCAAGCACCTACATAGGGCATCCAATTTTATTCACAAGAAAGGAGCCCACACAACCTAATCACCTCTTAAAGGTCTCACCTTGCAATACTCTCACATCAGCAACATTTGCATTTTGGAGGGGACACATTTAAACCATAGTGCCGCCCAAGGTTGCTTCTGCCCAAGGAAAGTGCTCTCATGTCTGCTTCAGAGACAGGGCCATAAGCAGCTAGCACAGCCTTGCCCTGGGATGAGGGACAAGGGATACCTGTCACTTCTGTCCATACCGGTTCAGTATCTTAAGCAAAACTCAGCCCCTCTTGCTTTCTAAGGAGTGAGTGGAATGGCCTGACTTGGGGATGGCTGACTTGGGGATAGATTTGTATGATAAATGGAAGCAGCTGCTCAGAATTGGCTTTGGATAGTTCCTTGCCAGGATCCATGCACAGTCTATGTCCCTTCTTTTTTTTTTTTTTTTTCCAGTACCAAGAATTGAACTCACGACCTTGTGCTTGCCAGGCAGGCACTGCGCTGCTGAGCTAAATCCCCAGCCCCTCTATGTCCCATCTTGAACTCAGCCAAGACCACTCCTACAGGTAGTTACTTAATTTTTCAAAGAGGAGGTAAGAATGAGGACAAAGCTTATTTCTGCACAAAAACTATAATTTTAAGCTAGAGTGAGGCAGAAGGACTTCCCATTGCAGCCAACCATAGGTGGCAAGAACCCAACTCTTCAAAGGCTCAGCTGCCCTTTCATGCCCCAAAGCATCATGTTTCAGGAAGGGCCACCTAAGGTTGTTGAGTCACAGCCCCTCTGGAATGAAGATAGGTAGGGCCTCTTAGAAAACCAGACAGTGTAGGGCTGGAAAGTGAATTCCCTCCATTCAGTCAGTATGCGGAGGAAGTGCATCAGTGAGTCTTTCCTGAGAAGTTGCCTGCAACCAGTAGTGTACCTCAATGCAGCCCTGAACCCTGACCAGTTTGGTTTTCAGTAGCTAGAAGAAGGAAACGGAGGGACCTCTACCTCCTGCCTTCTATCCTGAGGGCCATAGGATGCTGTGTCAGTGTCTCAATCCAGGAGCGGGGCAGCCACATTGACCTCTGTAGAGAGTGAGAAGTGGGCCACCATACTCTTGTCCTAGGAAGAATCTTCAGAGGGTGGATTTGCATGGTGGCTATTATGGTTTGTGTCTGGGTGTCCCCACAAAGCCTCATGCAGTCATGGAGGTGGGCTTGTCGAGTTTGTGATTGATTAATGGTCCAATGCTGGGATTATGGATGTGAGTGCTACACCACCCTGGGGCCAGTAGCCTGCACACAATATAAGGAAGGGGAAAGAGGCTTGCTCTCCCCCTTTTTGCTCTTGCTGCTTTGCTGTCTTCTGCCACCTTGATGTGTTGCCCCTGTGCCATGCCACCCTGCCTTGGAGCTGCTGATTATGGACTGAAACCTCCACAAACTGTGAGCTAAATAAACTTTTCCTTCTTTAATTCTGGGCATTAGATATTTTGTCTCATCAATAAGAGAAAAGTAACCAAGACAGTGGCAGAGCATTGGGAGCCCTGGGGTGGATGGATATGCTGCCAGGGACTGCAGAGGCCCCTCCCTAGAAACAGGAGGAAGAAGGAGCATGCTATGGTTTAGATCTAAAGTGTCCTCCAAAAGGCTCATGTGCTCATAGGTGGGGCTTCTGGAAGGTGATTGGATCATGCAGTCAATAGGGCTGACTTTCTATTTGTGAAATGGACCTAGTAGAAGAGGTGAGTCACTGGGGATGAGCCCCGGAAAGGCATATTTCCCTGGCTCCTCTCTTCACTTCTGCTTCCTGGCCACCGTGATGTGAGCAGCTTTCCTCCATTATGCCTTCCTGCCATGCCATTTTTGTCTTGGAGCCACCCAGCTATGGACTGAAACTGAGCCAAAGTAAACCCCTTCTCTTTTAAGTTGCAGGTGTCAGGCATCATGTCTCAGCGACTTGGAAAGTGATTAAGGCAGAGCTGTGTGAAAAAGGAGGAACTTGGGTTCAGTCTTGGCATTAATGCTCCCTGTCCTTCTCCTGACTTGTGGTATTGGGAAAACTTCTTGTTTAACTGGAAAAGAACTCTATAAGGCTGCAGGAAGAATTGCAACAACTGAGGTGCGTACAGTACTGAGCATGGTCACAGGTATCGCTAATGTTCACCAAACTGTCTGAATTGACACAGTTGTTGGACCAGAAATGGGAAAGCTGGAAATGATGATCTCCATGTTTTCCTTAAGCAGACATGCATGATTCTATGAGCTGGGCTTCCAAGTGGTGAGGCGTTTTCCTTCTGCTTCTGTCCACTCCCAAACTATGTGGATGTCTCTTTCAGTCCTTTTGCATGGAAGAAGCTTCCTCCTGTTACCTTGCAGATGACCCAGGGAGCTCTGGTGGTTGCAGACACTGAGTCACAAGCTGTCAGGAGTTAGGCCTCAGCCACTGTGAGCTTCCACTGTCCCTTCTGTGAAGAAATGTGACCCCTGGCTCTGCTGGAGAGAGAACAGGACCAGGACTGGGAAAGCTCCACAGTGGAGAGGGTCTACAGGACAAGAGAAGGCCATGTGAGACATGGGAGGAGGTCAGCTTCCCCAGACTGCGGGCCATGGTACCTAGAAGGCAGGAAGGAGGAGGGGGAATCAGAACTGTGATGATGCCAGAGAGCCTCTGAACTGAGGAGCAGGAGAGGGGATGGAAGAGGCTGGATCCATATATATGTGTCTTTCTCTCATTTATCCAGCCTGAGGCAGATGTGGAGCTCTAACCTGAGATGGGCTTCTTTCTTGAATTGAAGTACTTAGTAACAGGAACTTGGGCCCTGGGGCAGAGGTTAGTCATCTTCTAGAGCTGGGGGGAAGGGGCTCCTCTGTTTCTCAGGACTTTGAGTCCTGGTGTCAAGTACAGGGCACTGTTGGGAAGCCTTTCTTGCGTGATAGGATTTCAACAGTTTGGAGCTGGGCTTGCTTTTTGTTGCGCCAGGCTGCATGTAACTTTAGGTGGGGATGCCCCTCTCTATTGGCATCAAATTCCTGAAGGGAGAGATGCCTGCTACTCTTTCCCCACTACCCCAACCCACTCCAAGGGGTCCTTGGACAGAGTGGGGAGGCTGCCTCTCCTGCCTCTGCCTTACCTTGCTCTTCTCTAGGCTCTGTTCCCCATTCCCCTGGCTTTATGACCAGCATCAATGGAATGAGACCAGGGAAGTCAGCAGAATGAGGCAGTGGGTCCATGACAATAATGTGGTAAGCCTTCTCCAAGATTCTCAGAGACATCTTAGGTCAACTCCTCCAGCAGGGTGTCTGGATCACAACTGTGTCTCCACACTCTCCAGTTATGATTCTGGGCACCTCTCATCACCTCTAAAGCCTTGCTTTCCTTGCCTGTGTGATAGAGACAGTAATGGTGTGTACCTGTGGTTTGTTATGTGGATTGAATGGAGGGAGTAGCAGTCCCTAATGCTTGCAAAGACCTGGCTCAGTGAATTTGACCTGTGGCTCTGGTTCCTCCTCTTCCTCCTTCTCCACAGGCCCCTCTTGTCACCACCAATGAGGTGGAGCAGACCACAGTGCAGATGGCGGTCACCTTAGCCTGGGCCCTGGGGAGTAAGTGTTAATCCTTCATGCAGCTAGGACAGCCTTAAAGGCTCAATGCAGCCCACACCATACAAACATGGACACAGAGAGGTTGTTCCTTGCTCTAAAGCCCCATGGTTAGTGAGGTCATGGAGTCTGCCTGACCCCAACCCCACCACCCCACTCCGTTTCTTTCAATTCAATATAAATGGCTTCTAGTTTGAGTTTTGAAAAGCATCTCCTAAGGTGTGTGATTGTACCCAGCCCTATAATTTCACACTGGGTAGACAGGCTACTCCTAGGAACTGAAATGTGAACACTTGCATCCTAATAATAAAAGTAATCATTATTATTCCAGGGCTGCTGTCACTACTTCTGATTCCTGTGTTGTTGTTTTAAAATATCTTGTGTCATGGTCCTAACAACAAGTGAAAAGAAGCCAGTTTCCTGGGTTTCTGCAGACAGGGTCGCCCCAGGGTTGCACCTCAGATCCACTGAAGCTGCAGATGTGAGGGCCCATGAAGTAGCACTAAGGGGAGACCCAGAGTCTGAGTGATACTGTGGGTACCAGGCTGGAGAAAGTGAGCATAACTCAGATCCCAGCTGAGCCAAGAAGGGAAGGAGAGGACTTGTCTTTTGCCAGTTACCAGGGGGATTCAGCCTTCATGGCAAAACTGATAGCTTCCGAGTTCTGTGCCCTGCATCCCAGACTTGCCATGACCAGGTGATGGTCTGATTGTGGGAGGTCCACTAGGGACTGTTCCCAGCTCTGCAGACTGGACTCCAATGCGAATACACATCCCTGAGAAGCAGCTCCAATGGAATGGCCGCCTCTTCTTCTCTGAATCCTGGTTTCTGGAAGGTGGAAGGTCTTTCCTTAGAAACAGCTGCAGGTTTTGGGAAGGCAGGAAGAGTAGCAGGAAGAAGGAGCTGAATGGAGACACTATGTATAGGCACCCAAGGAGAGCAGGGAGGGGACCAGAGGTGCCGCTACACTGGGCTGCAGGTCATTGTCACCTGTTCTGCATCCAGCCCAAGCCTGTTTCCTTCGCGTATTCAGATGGCCCTCCGGGCACCAGTCCCTGGCTCCAGGAAGTCATTTCCTGAAGCCAGTAATGAAGATGACGCATTTAGAGGCTTGGAGGCTGTGGGAAGGAGGGGGAGGACAGGGGGCTGTTCATTCATTCTAAAACTTGGCACGTCATGGGAGCCAGACACCAAGCCAGGTGGGAGGCAGTGAGCAAGCAGGACCCAGTCGCTCACTGCAAGACAGGTACTTCTCTCCCCCAGAGCATCACACAGAACCCAAAGGTCTGGTGGGGCCCAGGCCTGCTGGAGTGGAGAAGCCACTGCTGTGCTGAGGAGGAAGGGAGGAAGCTATGTTTGTCTCTGCGGTTCTTGGACTGATGACCTTGAGGAGCCTCTTGTTCTTTCTGTCCCAGTTTGGTTTCCATGGAAACCAAAGTGGCAGCGTCATTACTTTGCTGAGGTGAATTGCCCCAGGATGCCATCAATACCTATGGGAAAATCCACCAGAAGAGAATGCTTTCCTTGAGATTGCCCTGTAGGACAGGCTGCACAGCCTGCTCCCCTCTCTAAAGCTTCAGGTGCTTAGTGTTGGGTCCCCAGGTTAATATAGGCTGCAGGCAGAAGCAGTTCTCTCACACGTCCTCTGAATCTTGCTATTTAACAACTGTCTTTTGCTGGTAGTTTGTGGCAGTCACTTATTGAGTAAATTCATGAGCAAGGGCTAGGCTGTGATAAAAATATGTAATTTGATGTCTTTTCCATAAGTCCAGGTGACAATATAGGTCTCTCTGAATCCTGGCCTCTCCCTGAATTTGCCCCTGACAAACTGACAATGTAGCTGAGTCCTGAGCAGCTTTAGATATATTTTATTTGAATTTCTCAAAAAAACAAAATAGAAGAGAAAGAAGAAAATTCTACAGTAAAGCCCAAGCCAACTGACAGCCACTGAACTTTCTAGAATGAGCTATGGGCTGCCTAGTAGGATGGTAGGTAATAGACAAACTTGGAATGAGCAGTCTCCTAATTTTAGTTCCTAAAAAGCTGTTGAGATCATGGAGCCAGATCATGGAGCCAGAATGGGTTCAAATCTTAACTTGGCCTCTCTGAGTCTCAATGTCCTCATCTGTAAGTGAGATGTTCACACATTCTGTTTCATAGGTTCACTGTGAGTATAAAATGAATCAACATACCTCAAGCACTATGAATAATGTCTGTACATAGTAAGGTCTAAATATCCGATTATTATTATCATATTTTAATAATCTACATTTCCTAATCTACATTTTCCCCATTTAAATACATGTGAAGTTTATGTTTTCTTTTTGCTCTCTTCTTCATATAACTATACTGTTTCCTACAATAGACTGTGTATTAGATTTACTGAAATTTATTATTTTTGTTCTTGCTGTATCCCCAGTTTCTAGCCCAATGTCTGACAAATAATAAGGACCACAAGCATTTTGGAAAGGATAAATTCTGTCTTAAGAATTGGCCTAGGTCTCTCGAGGCCTTTTATTCCTTGAGTTCCATGCCACTCTCATCATCAGCATGAGCTTGGCCATGATCAGACTGGAAGCACAATCTAGCAGATGCCCCAGTGTTGGGTACACGATCATCTCATTTCCTTAGCAATCAAGCCAGGCTGGGTGGGTGGGTTGCCCCTGTTGCATCATTCTGGCAATCAGAGAATGGTGTCTGTATTGATCAGGATTCTCCAGACAGAGCCACAAGAACTGGATGTACAGACAGATTGATTTAAGGAACTGTCTCACATGGCTGTCAAAGCTGGCAAGTCCAAAATTTGCAGAGTGGGCTTAGTAAGTCTGGATCTGATATTGAAGGTCAAGTTTGAAGATAGCTGTGGAAGTTCTTGCTTACATGAGATGGACTTTTGTCCTATTCAAACCTTTGTCTGGTTGAAAGAGGCCCACCTTTAATAGGGAGGACAAGATACTTTACTCAAAGTCTACTAACTTAAGTGTTAATCTCATCTGAAAAAAACATCTTCACAGAAAAATCCAGAATAATGTTTGACCACATACTTGGGTACCATGGCCAAGCCTAATTGATGTATAAAATAAACCATCACCTGGACAAGGTGTTGCATTTGTTGAAGACCAACCTTACCTGGGGAGACCACTCCTCCCCCTGCAAGTCTTGAGGGTTGCCAGCTAAACTTTAAAACAGTATCTTCTTTGATCCCCCACAACAACCCCATGTCTTCAATTTTTAGATGAAGAAAAACAAAAAAAACAGAGTTTAAATTATTTATTAGTAGATAACACTGTGAAATTAGCTGATGTGCTGTTCGAATCCAGCTTCATTCTGTCTTTAAATCATGCTTTTGAGGGACAATAATAATTACTGTTGTTGCTATTGCTTCATTATTATATTTAACAGGTAGGCTTAGCAGGTTCCAGACACTACAAACTGTCTTAATGAACTCCTCTTCCTAACCATCCCCCCGGAAAGCTGAAGGCAGGTGTGATAAACATGCCATTTGAAGGTGTGAGGTGTCTGCAGTTACACTGCCTGGCCACAGGCCCTCAGGTGGGTGCCCAGCCCCTGCAGCTGGTTATCTCTCTCCCACCCGACAATCTTCTTCCCTGCTGGTTTTGCTGAGCAGCTAATGAAGGCTGGCTCAGGGTGGTCATGCCTGCTTTGCAGCACTCACACGTCATCTGCTTTTAGACTTTCTAAGGTCTTCTGAGATTAATGCCTGTCTTAGTTTGGCATATGTTTGATAAGCAGAGGAGAGTGGAGCTGGGATCTGGGGACACTATCAACACCCCGGTTTCCCCAAGGCCACTATTCTGTGCTGTTTCATTGTGCCTTTGCTTAATTGCCAGTGACCCAGAGTCAGTCTCTCTGACCTTGACTGCCAAGTGTGAGAAATGGGGCTCTCACTAGCAGGACATCTGTCTCTGAGCATTCGCTCAAGGGCCAAATCCTGGCATGTGAGCAGGAAGTCTTCCTGCTCAGCTTGACTTTCTTAGAGGCAGATTGTTTCAGGCAAAACCCATTTGTCTTTCATGTCAGGTTAGAGCTGGCTATGGAGGGAGTCCCAAAACAAGAAGGCAGTGCTTCTGTGAGGGGCAGGCCAGTTGGTGGATGAAACATTCAGTACATTGAGAGGGCACAAGCCATTATTTGGGAAGACCATGCAGTGAAGGCAGGAAAGTAAGAGGACAAAGGGTATGGTGACTTTATCTGGAAAAATGGAGGATAAATAGGACTGTAAAGGAGGGAGACAGGAAAATGATGGATAACCAAGAAAAGCAGGGAAATGCAAAGCATCCCATGGAGAGGGATTCCCCACTCTGGGGCCACTGGTGAGCTCTGCATCCATCCTACCCTCCATTGCTGGTATGGTTTGTGTCTAAATGTACCCCTAAAGCCTCATGCAGTCAAGGGAGGTAGAGCAGCTTTTTCAGAGGTAGCTCAGTCTACAGTTTGTGACTGATTCATGGTCCAGCGCCAGGATTAAGGATGTGAGTGTTATACCTGCCCTAAGGTTGGTAGCCTGCATACAGTATAAGAGACAGAAAGAGGCTTGTTCCTTCCCTCCTTTGCTTGTTGCTTTTGCTGTCTTCCACCTGATGTGAGCTATTGTCTCTCTGCCATATGCCACCCTGCCTTGGAGCCAGCCGATTATGACTGTAGCCTCTACAAACCTGAGCTGAATCAACCTTTCCTCCTTTAACTTTGCGTGCTGGATATTTTGTCTCAGCAGTGAGAAAAAAGTAACTAAGCAACCTCCTCTGGGGCTCACGTCCTGATAATCCCTTCCTTCTACTTCCTCCTTCCTAGCAGGTGGAGTCGTATGTCACCTGGTGATGAGGACACATTTTGAGAAATGTGTCCTTAGGGCACTTCATCATTTTTCAAACATCACACAGAGTGCTTCACCTAAGATGGCTATGACACAAGTAGGAGGTATAATCTCACAGGACCATCATCATTTATGTGGCTGGCTGTTGACAGAAATGTCATGAGGGGGCTCATGATTGTATTTCCTATCAGCAAGTAAACATGCTCCATTCTTTCATATCTTAAAACCATAGCATGAAGTCAGAAAAGAAAAGTCATCTTCACTACTCCATTTTCCCCCAGATCCCGTTGCCTGGATTTCATCTTTGCTTTAGAGCCAATCTCCCAGAAGACATGACATAGCCTTCCTCTCAATTTCTTCAGCTCACACCCCTCCACCCCACTCTGAACTGGCCTCCCTGCCCATACTTTCTGCAGCAGCCCTGCTGAGGAACCTTTCTCAGTCCTGTCCTATGTACTCATGTACTTAGTAGAATATGATACTATTCCTGACACCATTGATATGCTCCTTCCTTGACCTCCAGTGACCCAAACATCAGCTTCTGTCACCTTGTACCCTCCCTATGTGGGCTGTCCTACTCAGGCTTCTTCCAATTCAGCATCCTTCTTAGGATGAATCTAGGTACTTTGCATCCAACACTGGAAAAAGGAATTTTCCAAATGACCTTGCCCCAGAATTTTCTGTTGTATTAAATGTTCCTACCACTTGTTATCTTTTGGATCTTAAATGTTCTTCAAAGGCTCATGTGTGAAGATTTGGTCTTCAGCATGATGGTATTGGAGGTGTTGGGAACTTTAAGGGGTGGATCCTAGAGGAAAGAAGTTAGGGCATTGGGAATTTACCCTTGAAAGGGCAATAAAACCCTTGATCATTCCTCTTTCCTTTTTCTACTCTCTGGCCATGAAGTAAGCAGTTTTGCTTTGCCATGTGTTCCTGCCATGATGTACTGCCTCCGCATAGGCTCAAAGCAATGGGGTCACTGATCATTGCCTGTAACCTCTGGAACTGTGAGCCAAAATAATAAACCTTTTCTCTTTATAAGTTGATTTCTCTCTACTATTTATTATAGAGCCAGAAAACTGACTCTAACACATCATCCCCTGGTTGTTCAGGCCTAAGTGAGGGAGTCAGTCTTGACATTTTTTGCACTATTCAATATTCTCCTTTATCACCTACCTTTGTCAACCCTTAAATATCACCTGAAATTTACTGCTTCTTTCTATATTGCTGGTGACTTCTCCTCTGGTTTAAGCTGCTAGCACCTCCTTCCTGGACTAAACCTCTGCTCCCTGCCTTTCCTTGTCTGCTCTTGCCTGTCCCCTTGTCATTCTCCATGCTACAGCCAGCATGGTCTTGTTCAAAGTTGTAAATCTCATTGCAAAGTCTCCTCCTCATGTAAAACCAACCAGTAGCTCTCTATTGCCAGGCCCACCTGGTGTGACCTTTGCTCTTATCCCTGGCACTCTGGCCATGCTTGTGCATGTCTCTTCCTCCAACATCCCAAGCTCCTTTCATCTTCTGGCTTTTTGTGCATGCTGTCTCCTGCATGTAGGACATTTTTCTTTTATAGCTTTACCTAATTCATTCCTGCTCATCCTTCAGAGCTCAAACCCAGTGTTATTTCTTTGAAGAATTGGTCAAGCACTGGTTAGTTCTTGTTCTCCCATTACATATTCCCTCATGGCACTCTGTTCAGAATAGATCTGAAAATGCTAACTCAAGGCTAATTGGAGAATGACTTTTTCAATGCCTCCTCCAAGCCCCAGAATGAGACCGTCAGTCCATCTGCTGTCACTGCTGTGTCCTAGAATGTGTACTTCACTCTCTGGACCCTCAGTGAATCCCTCAAAGGTCCCAACCTCTCCCTGCTGCTAGTGTCTCCCTCAGAACCATAAATATGCTCATTGCTATTTCTCACTTAAAATTTCAATGATCTACTGCTTCTTGTGTCAATCTTTTCCACTTGGATGAAGCAGGCTCCAAAGGGGTCATACCAAGCAGCTGGTGTCAAGCTTGAGGTTTCTCTAAAATTTTACCTTCTGTTTTAAAAATTCATGTGATGTTTGCATTCCAGTGTCTAGTATTCATGAGTTTAAAAAGTGAAAATGTGTATCCCTGCAAAACTGCAAGGAGAGCTGATGCTCGAGGCCTTGCCTCATAGCCTGCACTGAGCGCAGGCATATGTCACGCCTGGCTAGCCAGTGCTTGACCAGTTCCTCAAAGAAGCAACATTGGGTTTGAGCTCTAAATGATGAGCAAGGATGTAAGTTGCTAAGCTGAGATGTTCAGGTATGATGTCAGGCTTTGATGGCTTGGATCTAGCTCTGGATTTCATCTGATTGTTGTGGGCTGTCTCCATTCCTGGTGACAAGTTCGTGCCTCAAGCCCTTGCCTCGTTCTGCTTGTCTGGCTAGGGGCTTTTTTTTTCCTGGTATAGGAAGAGCTTGTATAGATTGTACTGGGCTTCCTTGCTTTGGAATTCTGGAAATTTAACACACTAGGGGCAACCTCCAACCAATGTTGGAAAAAAATTGGGGTTAAAGTACCAGAGCTTCGTTGGGCTTGGTTAAGTCAGAACCATAGTCTACATCATGCTTAGAAAATTCTCCAGTAGGAATGACCTCAATTGTTTACATTCAACAACACTGCCTGCTTTGGGGTTTCCCCTTCCTTGTTTGTTTCTTTATGTCCATTTTCTCCCTTATGTGTTCTGCAATAATCTTCTAAATGAACTACCTATGTGCACCTAAGGCCCTGTCTCAATCTCTGACTTAGAGGGAATGCAACCCGGGGGGTGGGCAGGATTCCTCCCTTTGAGTGCACACTCCCCCTTCCTTCACTAAACCCTACTCTTAACATTTCCACTCCTTCCGTTAGCACCATAGGCAGGGGACTGAGCCTTCAACACGAGTTTTGGAGAAACATTCAAGATCCAAACCACAGCAAGTGGGCACACCCTTTGCAGGTGGCGTGCAGGGTAGTGATGGGTCCTAAGACATACTAAGCCTGTGCCGGCTTGAGATGAGCTACAGGGGGACACAGCAGCTCAGGCAACATCCTAAGCATATGCAAAGCGGGGAGGCAGGGGCATGATGATGACTGTGGACTTGGCTGGTTTTATGCACTGTTCTAGGAACTTTGACAGTGGAGAATGATGGGCCCATGCTTGGCAACTATCAATTCACGGCATGATGTGAACCCAGTAGATCTCTGGCAATACTCGAAGGGACTCTCATCTCCTACTGCCACAGGACAGGCTGTGGTGAAAGTGAGGTGAGCATTTGGTTATAAAGGGTAGGTCTACCAGAGACTGAATGCATAGTTCTATAAAGTGCCCCATGTCAAAGTTAGGGCCCTGCAGGGGAAGGATGGAGCCCAAGAATTCGGGATGACTTATTGGTTGTGTCCTTGAGGAAAAATATGCCAAGTTAGTTTTGCTAGGGATGTATGAGGGGTAATGCCCGTGACTGAAATGGGGAACTATGAAGAAGTGTGTAGAGGGAGAAGTACAATCACTATGCAAGTCTGACATCTATAAAAAGAGAGAGAAGAGGAAGGAGGAAGATCAACATATTGCAAGCAGATCAGGAAACTCTCAGTAAGCCCAGGAGGGCCTCTAGCCTAAAACTGATCATAGTGAGACAGAATAAGAAGGGCCTGATTTCAAATCATGTTTGTCTTTAACAAGAAGTGGATTTTTATAAAACATGCATTCTGGGGCAGCCCTGTTGATGGTAATTGCTTCCTCCAATGCTTGCAGTGCAGAACGCCCAGCTCTGACCACTGTTATGGTGGACACAGTGAACACTTTGGGTTATATAAGCTTTTATTTTCACTTCAAGAAATCAGCCAGACCAGAAACTCTGTCTTGTGCATTGTCTCTCTTGTGTTTGAGGATTAAGCCCCAATAAAGCCTTACTCAGATTGTATTTGCCTCTTCGTCATTTCTAACTTGACTCGAGCAAAAGAACCTTGACTGGCAATAGTAGAGGAGACCACCACATCCAGTCACTGAGCGCCCACTGCCTGTGAAGCATGTACACTCAATTTGAAGGCACCCACAGCTGGAAGCTGTTCACTAATTTCATTTCCCAAAAACTGATTGTGTCATGAAAAGAGATCATCATCTCCAACTTGCCAAGGAGGTTATCTAAGTGGCATAGGTTACCAAGAAAGCTGGACAGCAAGGGATTGATGCCAGATTACCTGGCTCCAGGACACACATGCTTAGTCACTGACCTGTGTGGTCTTGGAGAAGTGGTGCTTCTGTCAAACACAGGCTCTTGTTAATAGTAGAAACTAGGGTGTACTTGAAGTCTTGGCTGTCCTTGGGAGTGCTGACAGAAGAATCCCTGTTGACTCCTGATGGGAAGTGAACTGTGGGAGAAGACTGTTCCACAGCACATCTACAGTGTGCAGGCTGTGGCCATCTGCATCAGGAGAAATGCAGCGCTCTGTGACCTGAAGGTGCTCGTTCCCCCTTCCTTTGGCTCACATCAATGGCCATGATCTAGCTCAAGATCCCTGGCCCCCAGTGCTGCTGGAGCATCTCCCCTAACTCAAAGATGGCATTGTGCTCCCGGAGCCAGGCTAGTGTGTTGCTTCTTCCCATCCTCTTTTGGACAGAGCTGAGTTTCCATTTCTGCAGCCATATCCTGTGCAGATGCTGACCAGATAGGTGGCCTCATCTACATAGTAGATGGTCCCCACAGATCCCCACATGGTTGCAGCTGAGCAAATAAGGTGAAGCTCTGAGCACGACTGACTTTGTGTGATGATTCCTGACCACTAGTCCTAGGTTGTACCCTAGGGCATCTTTCAAAAATGAAGACACTCCCTGACTCCAACCCCTGTCAAGAAAGATAATAATATATCAGCATTTCTCAAACTGCAATCTCAGAATATAGCACTCCTATGGGTATACATGTGTGTGATATGTGTGTGTGTGTGTGTGTGTGTGTGTGTGTGTGTGTGTGTGTTACTGGGGACTGAACTTAGGGCTTACACATGCTAGGAAGGAGCCTTATCACTGAGCTACATCCCTAGCTCCAATGATATTTTTCTTTTTCTTTCTATCTTTCTATCTTTCTGTCTTTCAGTATATGTTTATGATTAACAATAATTGCATTCATCTTGGGGAATTGGTAAATACACATATCACAACTTGATCATTTTTATTGTCCTCCCCCACCCCACCATCCCCTCTGCCCCCTTCCCCAGATCCCCTTCTCACCTCACAATCTATCTCCCTGTTTCCCCCTATCTCTCTTTTATTTTGCTCTTTAAACTTCATTCTCGTAAAGTAAATATTCTTGGGCCTACTTCCAATCTGCTGGGTTGGAATTTTGAAGACTGGCTCTGCTCACCTGCATTCCGCATGTTCTCCAGGTAACTATCATGCATGCTGAAATATGATTATACAACACAAGGAGGCTCAGAGTGCCAGATATTAAAGTGTTATTTAAACACCTCCATTTCTGAGCTAAAGGAACTGAGCACTGGAGCTGTTAGAACATGACTCCTCTGGGCTCATGTTTTCTGGTTCCTGGTCCACTATACACACCAGAAATGAGTCAGTGACTAATCTTCTTATGCATTGTGTAAATTTTCATATCATTTCCCCCATTGCAACAATAACGTAAGAACATAAACTGCCATAACTTCTCTCTACAAGTATTTATACAAGCTGAAGCAGCCGTAGTCCCAGATTTAACAAATAAAAATATAACAAATAAAAATAGAAGGTACATAGTTCAATTTCAATTTCAGATAAACAACCACAAAAATATTTTAGTCTAAATGTGTCTCAAACATTTCATGGGACATACTTGCTCATGTTGTAAAACTATTCATTGCAGTGGTACCTTGGTTCAAGATCTTAATTTGTTATGTGCTTTTGGAAAAGATGGCCACATTTTATGTGTGCATGTGTGTGTGTGTGTGTGTGTGTGTGTGTGAGAAAGATGGCTGCGTTAATACTTATCACTCATTTCAGAGTTTGCAAAAACATTTTTTTGCCAAACACGTGTGTTTACAAACCAAATTGTTTGCGAACCAAAATGTTCATGAACCGAGCACCATTGTATGTATCTGAAATTTAAATGGACTAGGAATTCCTTATATTTCATTTGTTAAATCTGACACACTTAGTAAGGGGAAGTGAGCATCACTCGTAATGCAGTGGGAAGGGTTTGATTTCCCCCAGCACTGGCCTGTGACTGTACTTGGAAGTTGTCCTAGTCAGCCGAGGCTGCTATAATAGAAAACCATAACCTGGGTATTTAAACAACAAACATTTATTTCTCACAGGTGTGGAAGATCAAGGTGCTGGAAGATCCTGTGCCTGGTGAGGGCCCACTTCTTAGTTTGCAGATGACCACCTTCTTCTTGTGTCCTCACAGAGTGGAGAAAGGAGCAAATCATGCAACCTCCTATCTCTTCCTCTTTACAAGAGGGCATTAACCCCTGTGAGGAGCCCTGATGACCTCATCTGATTAGAGCCCATCTACAAATATCACATAGTTGAGGTTAGGGCTTTACTCTCAATTTTCAGGGAACGTGAATATTTAGTCTGCAGCAGAAGCCAGAAGCAAGAACCCAAGCATGTAAATGGAGGCAGACAAGGAAGGGGAACATAAAAATCAACTAAATAGAGAAAGAAATGTGCAGAAGAAGCCAAGTGGAAAGGCCAAAGAGCAGGCAGCTGTGCAGGGTCTACAGCCTTGGGCCTCCCTGTTGGAGCCACTGCCATCCCAGTACAATGTCGCAGGTGGGGAGGACATGGGGCGCAGAGGTGGAAGGTGTTACTTTGACCAAGTCTCACGCTCAGATGTACTCTCTTCATTCCTACTCTCCTGGGAATAGGCTCAGATTTGCAGAATGCCTGGTGTTTGCTACGCCTGCTCAGCAATTAAGATGTGGTAGCAGTCTCCTCAGTGTGCACATCTCCGGTCTTGCGGCAATCTGGAGACTGAGGTCATTGTTTTGCTCTATGACCATGGCAAATGATTTTCTGGCGGCTGCTGTGCTGTAGAAGAAATTTATTAGAGGCATCTATTGTGGCTCAGCTCCATGTGTTTCCCTCCTGTTTGAGGAGTGTATTCATCACTGCATAGCTGCTCTCTGATTCATGAGCAAGTGCTACCAATGCCTGCTCGTGAAAGTAGACAGAGAATCAGCTTATAATCCCCTTGTTGGCCTCACTCCCACAAAACCTAAAACCTTCCCCTGTTCTTGACCTCATAATTCAATGGGAGGGGACACTTAATCTTTTAGGAAGGACTCTCATCTCTACTGTGTCCAGGAGAAACAGGAGCACTGAACTTGTTAGCCAGACTGGGCCCCCAGCACCTCGCATGTGGAATGTGCACAGTGCGACTGGCTTGTCTCAAATGCTTGCCACAAACTCCTGAGCAAGGGCTCAAAGGGAAGAATCATACTAGCGGGGGTGAGGGGCTTGCCTAGGCAGGAGACTGGCCTGGTTGGAGGACCAGCTACAAGTACATGGATGTCCAGGGCAGAAGTCTGACTTGCTTGGCCCAAGAGCCTAGTTACTGGAAAGTCAGTCATTAGGGGAAGGCAGAAATGGTGGAGGGAAGGAGGAGGGGACAAGAGGGACTAAGGGAGTAGACGGAGACATTTTCATTAGTGTCTGGCCAATTGAGAGGGCAAAACAGTGGGAGAAGAGAACAGACAGAAACTGTACCACTCAGTAAGTGGACCCAGAGTTAAAGCAGAGGGAGCTCTTATTTAGGAGGAGACCATGAATGAACACTTCCTATGAGACTCAGTTCTCTGACAGCCTATGAATTGGTCTGGTGGCAGGGAGAGCCTCAGAGGCTGAGTCCGGGTTGGGCAGACTGAAAAGTCTTCCCTCCTTCTGTGACACAGTGGACACTGGGGTGTAAGGGGCTCTTGCTGTGCACCTGGGTGGTGTTTGAAGCTAAGGTAGGGTGGCAGTGAAAGCATGGGCTCCTCATGTTTGGCCATGAGTGTCTACTTCTAACTCTAATGGAAAATGAGTAAGGCAAGGACGATTAGAACCAAAGCAAAGATCAGTAAGGAAGAGTGAACGATAGTATCATGAATTAGTGATTTGTGTGACACTTGGAGGGTGTGTATCTTGGTGACCACATTGTAAACGTGAGAGTTACTGTTGGAGACCACTACCAAGTGGCTCGGAGCAGGATTTAATATTAACAATATGACCATCTGTTGGGCTCTTCTGTAGAGCCTGCCTGAATTTTTTGCTACAGAAAGTTTTTTTTTTTTTTTTTTTTTTTTTTCTCCGGTACCGGGATCCAAACTCACGACCTCGCTCTTGCCAGGCAGGCGCTGTGCCGCTGAGCTAAATCCCCAGCCCCCATGCTACAGAAAGTTTGAGTGCAACTGTCCTTGTTTTCCTGAGGAGGGCAGCATTACTGGTAACGGGGTCAAGAGCACTGACCCAGGAGAAGCCAAGACCCTTCTTTGGTGACCAAAGTAATAAAATGGAGCTGTGTGGGACATTTCATTGAAACTACAACCAAAGCTGGTTTGGGTTATCTTCCAGAATAAGCCTTTCTAGGTGTAGTGAATGTAAATTAAAGAGGAATGGGGGTGGAGTTGGAGGCAGAGATATGAGAATCAAATTTTATATTCTGTTACTCATCAAAGCTCTCTCCATGGTTAATTTCTTAAATTTTTCTCCCCGAGATCTCATCCTGCAAATGGAGCCAGTGGTTGCAGTCGATACATCTTTCTGCCTCCAGCTTTTTCCTAGGTTTCAGCTGTTGTTTCTTCGGTGGAAATGGAAATGCAAATCTCTAAGGAGAATATGGAAATTTACTTTTTAAAACTAGTTACATGTCAGACATCACAATAGAAGCCAAGGAGGTGACAGGGAGTTTAAAAGGATGCTTCAAAAATGAAAATAAGGCATTTAAATGGGCAGCGGAAGTCAAAAAGAATTGCAAAGCTACCATGTAAAAAGAACTAATTAGGAGAAAAAGTCAGAACAGGCCAGATGCTGTGACTCGCAGGAAGAGAGAGGGGAGGGAAGCAGATGTCAGAGTGGAGTGGGTGAGGGTGGAGAGGCAGGATGGGTTCTCTCAGGGTGGGTGCAGCCAGCCTAGGACAAAGGCGTGCCTGGGAAAAGGCAGTGGAGTTGTGGTGGGAACTCTGGAGGTTGTGCTCTGTTTGGAGGCACAGACCTGGCTCAGGTCACATGGTCCTGGGGTGTTTGCACCTGAAGCTCCCTGCTCCACATCTCCTAGAATCGCAGGAGCCTAGAAGCAGTGGTTGTGCTGGATGGTTTCTGGTGTGTCCCTGGAAAGTGCTAGAAAGTGATACTTATAGAGAGCTCCTCTTCTGAGTCCCCTGAAGACTCATTCTCCTCTCCAGCTGACCTGTTGCATGAAGAAGCCTCTGAAGGATCAGTGCCAGCTCCACCTCTGTCCATACTTGAGTTGCTTCTAGAATGTTCTCACCTGGGAGCACATCTTGAAGTCCCTCTTACATGCTGATGACTTGCAAACTCAGTTGTCTGCTCTCCCCATTCTTATCCTCAGAAGCTGTAGTAGTCAATTTCCTTTCTCTGAGACAAAACACCCAACACCTACAAATTAAAGGGAGACAGGTGTATTTTGGCTCACCTTTTCAAACGATTCCGTCCACAGTTGACTGGCTGCACGGCAGAAGTGGCAAGGGTGTGGCATAGGAAAGCTGTTCACTGTATGGTGGTCAGGAAGCAGAGAGAGCAAGAGAGCCAGGGATAAGAGTGACCATCCCAGGGCATGCCCCCGGGACCTTCTCCTTTCAACCAGGCCCCACTTTAGAACTTGTGAGACTTTTGAGGGCCATTGTAGATCTAAACCATAACAGAAAACCACATGCATATGTTGAAATGTTTGCTTTTGCATGTTTTCAAATGCAAACATGCACATTTAGGAGTTTGGATATCAAACTCAAACCGGACTCATCCCCAGCCAAAATTAGATTCTACCTACTGAGAGACCAGCGGCCACTGGACTGTGCAAGCCAAAGTGCCTAGTGGCCTCCCTAACACTCCTCTCTCCCTTGGACCCAGTCATTCTGCAGATTACTCACCTTACAAGTTCTCAAGCCCATCAACATGCCTTCAGCTTTCCTGCCTTCTTGACCTTTCTAATGCATTCTTCATACCTAACCAGGGTCTATTGTAAAATAGCGAATCTTCCAGTTGGGTTCCATCATTCTTAAGGTACAATCAAAACCTGCACCATGCTGTCGTATCTCCTGGTGGCCAAGCTGCTGCCTCCAGCGGTCTCCCAGCACTTTCCCTTCAGCTACACCCTGCACTCCATCCACGCCCTCTTCTGGTGCATCTTTCCCCTAAGCAAGTGAGTACCTTTCTCCAAGCCATTCTCTGCCCCTTGAGGGCCATCTCCACCCCACCAGCCCTTCTTATCCTTCAGTGCTCAGCTTAAACGCCACTTCTCCATTCCAGGTCACACTGCCCTGATATGCTTTCATCACGCATGCACGCGGGGGTGTGTGTGTGTGTGCGCGCGCGTGCTTTTATTCACAGGACTGGCCAGAGGCTGAGCTAACGCTATGTGAGGTTATTCCCTTCCTGGCCACCTCCTCCATGGACTCTCAGGTCTCTTCTGCTCATGCTTGGGCCTCCCATCCTGCACACAGACAGGGGCTTCACATCCTAATCCTGCCTTGGCCTGACCTGGCACTGCAGAGACGGTCGCTCAGGGCTGGTGTGCATGCTGGGACTGGACTCCTGGTTGTGTGGACTGAAATCCTTTCTGAGCAAAGGTTTCCAGCTGGGAACTGCCACCTCTCAGACACTGCAGTCAATGACTGAGACAGGGCAGAGCAAGGCCTGGGAAAGGTGGGACTCAGTGATTGTGATTTTGTTGTTGCTGCTAACCCGGAGCATGAAAATGTCCTGGGAATTGTTCAGAGTTGTGACATAGGACAGAGGGACACCTAGATGCAGTCTATGCCTCTGCTGTAGCCTGGAGGAGCACAGGGAAATTCCCCTTTATCTATAAAACAAGGACTAAAAAAATAGCATAAACAAAGCAAAACGAGTCAACAGAATGCATGGGAGCACTTGTGTGGATGCCTCCATCCTGCTTGGTTGTGGGCTTTCAAAGGGGAAGACTGGTGTCTCACTCAATTTTGCTTTCCCAGCTCCTGGCAGAATCTTCCAAACAGAGGTGCTCTATGCAGTCTTCTCAATGCTCCAGTGAATGATTTCAAGTTTTCCCAGAAGCATGGCAGGAAAGTTTCAGAAATAACCTAATTCCACCTGTAAAGAACCATCCCCCACACTGTCTACCCAGAAAAGAGTTTTGTTAACTATTTTTTTAAAGAAACACTCCTACTTTTGTATGCAGAGGAGCAGGTTTAACCTGGCTGGAGGCTGAGGTCTCCAAGTAAATACAGGGAAAATCAAGTGAGCAATGGGGGGAAGGTGAGTGGCGCAGAGGGCAAGGCTCAGCCTTAGAAGGAATCCCCAGCTGACACTGGGAGGAAAGGCCATCCAAGAGAAAGGAGAGGTGGGTACAGGAAGAGAGCTGGGGTTCATCAATACAGCCCTTCTGTTTTCCAGATGTTATATCTATGTCATACACATTAGCAGAGCATTGCAGAATAAAATTTCCCTTTTAAAGTGAGCACTTTAGGGGCTGGGGATTTAGCTCAGCGGCAAAAGCGCCTGCCTGGCAAGCGCAAGGTCGTGAGTTCAGTTCCTGGTACCGGAGAAAAACCAAAAAAAAACCAAAAAAACAACAAAAAATAAATAAATAAAGTGAGCACTTTAAAGGCTTAAAAAGAGAGCAGTTTCCTCTTGCAGATGCTACCTACTTGAAACAGATGTGGAATGAGGTGTCAAGGTCAGGGTCACGATGCTGGAACACATTTTCCGTGTTCTTAAGTAGCCCTAGTGCAGCTGGTCACCCAGGGGCTGGCTCCGTGAGCCTGGTCCCCAGGCACAGGTGGGAAGAGGAGCAGGTGGACACAGACCATGGTCCGTGGAAGGATCCTCCAACAATCTGATCAGCATCTAATGCATAAAGAATGAGCCATTGCACCGTCTTAGTCACTTTTCTTGTCACTGAGACACAATATCCGACTCCCATTGCTTAAAGGAAGCGAGGTTATTTAGGCTCCTGTTTGTAGTCCATGGTTGATGTGCTTTTAAAGCAGAAATGGCATGGCAGAGGGCATGGTGGACCAAAAGCTGCTCAGTCCTGGCACTCAGGAGGCAGAGAGTGAAGGGAAGGAGATATATGCTTCTAGGCTGCACCCACAGTGACTGGCCCCTTCTGACCAGGCCCCCCATCCCAGGAGCACACTCAGCTCCTGAAATGACCTGTGGATGAAGCCATGGATGAGTCCAGCTGCCTTCCAAACACGAGATTTTAGGAGCACATTTGGGAGCCTAACCATAACAAATACCTAGGATGAATTTGTTCAGAGTGGCTCAGGCATGCCCCTGAGTTTTTCACTTGGCAACAAAGATGAAGAAGTATCTGGACTTATCGGTGGCCTTTTGACTTTGAAGAACAGGACTGGGGACAACCAGCCTGAGCAGCTTAGAAAATGCCCCCCTGCCACTGATGACCTGGGTCTCCCGGAAAAGGGAAGTGTCATGCATTCCCTCTCAGAGTGGAATCACCTTGGGCCACGCTCTGATAAAATCCCTTCTCTCACTGTCCACTGCACCAAGGATGAAACCCAAACCCTGCACTGAGGCTCCTGGTTGGGACGAGTGAGTTCACCTCTCCCACCACCTCTTCCCCCAGGGCCACAGCACCATCATAAGCTCACTCTTCACCTTATTTCAAGTCTTGGCCACTAGGACAAGTCCCTCAGACAGTCAGTCCCTGCTCTCTCTCCTGTGGTCCTTGAGCTCAGTCTCCTGTTTGTCCCCTTCATACTCTACTAAAAACTGTACTTTTATGTGTGTGTTTTTCTGCCTCTGTCTCTTTCTGCTCTCCACTAGACAGTAAATTCCACAAAGGCAACAGATTACATCATCTTTGCTAAAGTTGAGTGTTCGTGTCACCCCAGAGTCATCCTTTGAAACAGAACCTCTGGGATGATGGTATTAGGAGGTGAGGATTTGGGGACGCGAATGGGTGATGAAGGTGGAGCCTTGTGGATAGGACTGTTACCCTCATAAAAGAGCCTGGGGGAGGCTGTCTGCCCTTTCTTCCCTAACAGGACATGTAGAAGTTACCATCTATGAGGAAGCAGCCCTTGCTATACACTAAATCTGCTGACACCTTGACCTTGAACTTTTCAGCTTTCAGAACCATAGGCAATAAATTCCCAATGTTTATACAATGCCTGGTCTGAGGTATTTGTTAGAGTAGGCACACTGGACTGTGATTGTCTTGATTACTGCTGAATCCACACACACTGCCTATTCCTGTTTCCAGAATATAGAAGGTGCTTAATAAACATTTATGAAATGGTGGTATCTGCCAGAAAACTATAGCAACGAAGTCGCAGGACCTTCAGACCATTATGTGAAATCCTCTGTTTCTTTTGTTTTTTCTTTCTTTCTTTTTTTTTTTTTTTTCCTTCTTTCTCTTGAACCGTACTCACAACCTTGCGCTTGCCAGGCAGGCGCTTTTTTGTGATGGAGATGGAACTCAAGCCTCATGGGCTCCAGCTCCAGCCCCACCCTCTGTTTTCTGATGAATAGTTTTCAAACTCTAGTGCAGTGAGACAGCTATTGGAACACTTAGCAAAGCTCCATGGGGCCCAGAGAGAATGGTTGGGACTGATGGATACTGGACTGAGGTCCAGGTTGCCCTGCCTTGTCAGATGCTGGAACCTGCAAACAGGAGCCGCTCCCCACAGGACTGCACCTATATACAAAAGGCTGTAAGGACCCCTGAAGATGGCGCTTATTGGCACGGAGCATTCTAGTGTGTGCTTCATGTGGAGGGGTGGTGGGGAGGCTCTGCCAGTGTGGTGGCCGAGTGGGATGGCCCTGGCAGCTGGAACAGCAGCTCCCATCCATCAGGGTGCAGCCAGCTCAGCGAACCCTTGTCCCTCCTTCTCAGCTGTCTCCATGGACCAGAGCCAGCAGATTCCCCTTGGGAAGGGAACAGATGGCGGGCAAATTCCTGAACAGCCCGGCTTGCTCACTTCCCCAGGTAACTGCAGTTAGGCGAGGAAACATTGCTGCCTTGAATGCTCAGGCCATGCGGGGCTGGCTGCAACCTCTTCCACGGGCATGTTTATTTAAGAGGCGATTTGGAATGTGAGTGACAGCCGGCGCACATACACAGAAGGACTTAAATGCATGTACATATCAAGTGTTTCTTGCTGGCAACCTTGTCCCACTCAGCCCTGCGTCTCTGCACTTATGCTTTTGCCACTCGATAGAAAAACAGGCTCTAAGCACACTTGAAGGCACCTGAATTCCAGATCATTTCTCCCCTGGGATTTAAGATGCGAGTCTCCAGCACAGGAGCCAAGGTTATTTGAATAGCAGCTTCTGAGCAAAAGTAAATAGTGTTTAGAGAAAATCAGTAACATTTCTACTTCCAAAGCTCCTTCTTGGACATTTATTTTCCATACATAAGCCAGTTGCCTTACTGCTAGACTCTAATAGGGTCTCAAGAGACAAATTTTGTGTGCACATCAGTGTGGTCTTCTGACGGGGACACAGAACAGCTCTTCTGGGCCTTTCTCTCTGATGGTAATGTCCTGAGCTTTGCTTGATATTAGATAGGTGTGTCTAGTCCTCCTTCCTCAGGCTGTAATCCAGAATTGACTGGCAGATGTGACCACTTGTCCTTCTATGTCACCAGTCTGACGTTCTGATCGTGAATGACATTTGCAGTGCAACCCTCGGGCAATGGATGCGCCATGGGGAAGCTGTCAGCCACTCTGAGAACATTCTGGTCTGCTTGCTTGTCTTTGGTCTCCATCCCCACCAGAAGAGCAATTGTCACCCTAATGTGACCAGGCACTCTTGTCCACTGCTGAGGCAGTAGCTCTGCACCTGTGCTTAGCCCTGGTTACATGTGCTGCTTTGCTTCTGCCTGGTTAGCGTGGTGGGGGTGTGCATATGCTGGACCAGACATGGGAGAAGCCCACACACCCTGCAGGGCCGAACTGCCACCCCCAACTTACATTATTGTTTCTCATGCTAGATCAAAGCCCCAGAGAGCAGCTTTCTCATTCCAGGTGCTTTAAGTGAGGGATCTCCAGTAATGGATTTGTATCTGCACTCCGGGATAGTGCCCCAGGGTGACTTGAGCAGAAGAGCTGCCTACTATCAGTCCTCTACTACCAATGACATTTTCAACAGAAGCCTTTTGTGTTCACCTGAGGAGTCCTGTTATCTTTGCCAACGTTCACTATCACAGACTTCCATGCTCTTTCCCCTTGGAGTGGTAGTATCATTGTTTTGCAAATTTATGCCATGCATGTAGACTGTTACACTGGGGCTCCCTACAGAGGGTCTTTTGGAAGTTATTCAAAAGAAGTGGGTATTTTTAAATGACTCATTACTTAGAGGATGTGGGTTCTGAGTATTTAACATTAAAGAGCAGGTGACAGTTACTTAGGGCAGAACGAATGATCCAATGCACCAACCACGTGGACTGCTCGCACTCTCGGCCTTTGCTGCCTTCTTGATCTGTGTTTTTTCCTCGGAGGCTGAGCCCCACCCCCTGTGGCACTGTCTGTCCAGGCCTGTCCTTCCCACCTGTGCCCACACACACACCTAGGTGCCAAGCTAGACGCTGATACCGCGTTTTTAGATTAACAAGAGTGAGGCGGGAGTTTGCTCAGTCTGGCAATGTATCTGAATGGGAAACCATTGCTACTTGTTTTACACAGGAAAGAGTTCCAGAAGGCCAGGTGCACTTTATTGGGTGAATTTTTGGCAGTGTCGTGGTGTCTCTTTCCTAAGAAGATTGACAAATCCTGCATGAGGAGCAAGCTTTAACACAGCAGGTTAAGATGTCATTAGCAAAAACCAAGCCCCACAGAGTTACGTGGCTTCCCCTGGAAAGCAGTTCTTCCCTGTCTAATCTTCTTTCACAGCTCATCAATTCTCTGGGACTCAGAAAAAGGTGTTTCCCATAATGTACTGAAAACATGTATTAATAAAAATAAAAATTAGAAAAGGAAGAAAAGTAAAATGTGTTTCCCAGTTGTCCTGTCCTGGGAGAACATTGTTGGTGGACGGAAGCTGCACTCCACGCACAGCACGCACATCTGTGTCTGCCGGAGGGAGAGATGGGACTCTCCTTATCTCTGAGGCCTGAGCCCAGCAAGCGTGTCTGCAGGATGGCCCCGCCATGGTTGCTTGGGAGGTGCTTGGCACCAAGGCCCTGCCTCTTATCTGCTGCCTTAAGTAAACCAGGGAACCTCTCTGAATCGCTACGGGCAGGCTTATTGGTAACAAGGGGTTACTGAGGTCCTCTGCGGCATTCTGAGAGTCACGTGTAAGTCTCAGCCACTTCCTTGCCCATTCCGTGGTGCACACAGAGATGTTTCTGGGACATAGTCTTAGAAGACAGTGGGTAACTTTTGCTTTTTGGCAACTTTAATAGGGGTGATTTAAGTGTCTGTGGGTCAGACCTCACACAAGGTGCGAGTTAAGACAGATTGGAAGGTAGGCTGTGGGTAAGAACTCTGAGTGAGGTGGCCAGCGGGGAAGGTGCTTCACAGACAGAAAGGGGTTCTTCTCCACCAGGGTCGCCTGCTAGAGCGGGGGCTTCAAAGAGTGGAAGGGAATGGGGGCTTCCCTGACTGTGCAGGGGGTAAGTGGCAGCAGCATCTGAAGGGGGAAGGGTGGGCGAAGCCTTTTCTGTGCTGGCTCAGGAGCAGGATCCCATGGATAATCGTGTCAACATGGTGAAAGAGGAGAATCAGGGAGAGCTTCTCTGCTTCTGAGTTGCCTTCGACTTGTCTCTACAGGAGATGTCTCCAGAGAGGAAGGACGGGAGAGTTAAGGCAGGAATTCAGCTCCTCAAGTTTTCAGGTTCTAACAGGTGAGCTATCACTTTGGGATTCTGGAGATACTGAGGTCTGAGGGAATCACCAGTGACCCCATTTTAAAGCCTGACTCAGTCTTCTGTGGCCTATCTGTGGTTATGTGGGCTCAGAGCCAGGCAAGAAAGATCAAGTGGCTTGTATGCAGGAGCAGATTTGGAAGTGATCCACTGAAATGTGAGCCACCATCAGACTTTGTATTTAATAAGTCTACGGTTATTCAAGAATGTGTAGAAAATGTCTTGAAGAAATTTTCCTTGGGCTATGAAGGATAGTCTTCCTACATTTAGGTTGCCATGATGGGAACCAGAATGAGCACACTGGGATTAGCATTTCACAGTTCCAGTGTACATCAACTCTGGTCTACCAAGGAGCTTTAGGATAGGGTGTTTTCATCCCTTTGTCTTTGACAGCTTCTGAAACTTCTAGAGCTGGTGGAGAGGTAGGATTTGGCCCTGGCTTATGGAGGCCACTGATAAAGTAGTAGAGAACTAGAGAGAGACTCATTTGGCCAGTTGGGGGTATTTCACACTGTAAATGGAGGTGGATATGAAACAGGAGCCAAGCCACTGTGCAGCCCCAAGGCCAGCTTCCTCTGTGACTGCCCTCCCTTTCTAGCCACCTCAGTGTGGGCTGCGTCCTGAGGGCACGGACCAGTTCTGAGTGAGAATCTTCAGCTCCAACCAGGATCTGAGTGCTAGCTCCACTGGGGAGTTCCAGTGGCAGCCTCTTCCCCACCAGGCATCCAGGCTCAGCAAGGGCCCCTCTCCTAGACCCCTACTGCATGCAGCTCACCAACTGGGGTACGGTCACTGGCTGTTTCTGTTTCTTTTGATGGGGATGGCAGCCTGTTCCTCATTCCCTGCATGACTTGCTTCACCAAATAAGGAGGTCCGCAACTACCACCCTGAAGCCTGCCTTGACAAGAGGACCCCTGTTTGGCCACCACTGTCCTAGCCCACTTCTCAAGATCCAGCAAAGGTGCCAGGAATGAAGACACCCCCTAGAGTGTAATCATCACACAATGGGGTTTCTAACTAGGGCACTTTCTTCCCATCAGCCCTAGACCCTAGGAAGCCCGGATTGAGGGGAACTGGGTCTGAGGTCTGCAAGTTGTTCCCCTGTTCTGCCTTTCCCTCCTGTTTCACTGTGGTTCCCAGGGAAGGTGGTCCAAATTCACAGGCCAGTCTGGAGCCAGGGATACTGTGGTAGGGCCCTGCAGAATTCTGTGCCTGGGAACAAGCGAACTCTGTTGCCAAGTCTGGGCAAGCTAATCACAAACCTGTCTTTCTCCACACATACTTTATTGACCTGACAATCTGCCCATCCATCCTCCAGAACAGAATTGTCTCTGAAGCTAATCATTTTAAGGCTCCTCTCTACTCCTTTTCCCTTAACATTTACCCCCTCTCCAATTCTCCCACTTCCTCTCTCAGCCTCCCGTTTCCGGTATGGGGAGAGGTAGCCCTGCCCTTATCCATCCCGGCCAGGCTGTGCGAGTGAGGTATGAGGCCTTCTCTGCACCAGCCTGAGACCTTGGGACTTGATGAGGGGGCTGCATCTATAGTCATCTGTCACTTCCGCTTCACATCCTACTCTTTACCTTGAAGGACAAGGCGTGTTGGGCCTGAGTTCAGAGTGTCTGGGTAACAAGTGGGGCGATTTTACAATTTGTTTTTGCTTTCATTTCTCTCTGCTTCCCTTTCCTCTCTGCCTCTCTCAGTGCCATCTGGTTCTTGTGGTCCTCTGGAGCTCAGCTTCACCCCAGGGTCACATCACAGGCTCTCTGAGATTGTGCAAGAAAATGACAGAGATCAGAAGTACTTGAGGTTCTTGGGCCAAAAAAGCATACAAGAAACCCGGCTGCTGAGGTTCTTCCTTGGTGGAAGATAAAGGGCACAGTGTGACTGGACGTGGTTGTGATGGCCACCATGCATGTCCCCAGAGGTCCTCAGTGGCCCAAGTTCACGCTAATTAGGCCAATTGCCCAGGAGATCACAGTGGATACACAGAACACAGTAAAGGAGAAACACACACAGCTGGCAGACAGTAAGAGATGAACAGGGCCCTGCACTCTGGAGCTCTTCATACAGGGTTCTTGACCTCAGATTTAAAAGGGATCACCTCCATGATGTGCATCTGTAACCCACCAGGGTGCTTAGAGCTCGTCTTTACACCAGAGGTCTAAACATCCACCCAGGAGAGCCCCTCTTCACTGAATTCACAACCGTTCCCAGGACAGGGGAGTGAGGGGCAGGGCCCATAGCCCTCTCTAGGTGTCAGCCATGGAGAGAACTGTGAGACCCAGGGAGGGGGTGACTTGAGGTCAGCTGGCAGAACGAAGATAGATGCCACCTTGTGACTTTTGCTGTGAGAACTCCATCCTGGCCAGGCCCTAAGCCAGTGCTGGGAGAGGAGACAGTACTGCCCAAGGCCCAGATGGGAGGCCACTTGCTTGAAGAGCCATATGTTGTGAGGTGTGAGAGCTAGATATGTGGTTCTTCCCCATGAGGCCCTGACAACTCCTGAGCCTCCAAACACACCCTCAGCTAATTCCTCTACTCCCTTCTGGGCTCTGCAGTACCTGTGCTCAGGGAAGCCAGTGAAGGGAGGTTGAGGAGAAAATACAGTCCTCACACTGAGCCCCTGGTCTTCCAGGATCCATGCAATCCCTCAGCCTCATCTTCTTCATCTTGTTCAACCTCCACATCCTGCCCCACGTCCTGCCCCATCTCAGCACAGCCTCCGAGCAAGGGAGGGCTGGGCAGGTACTGGAGGAGCCGGCCTTCCCGCTTCATTTCTGCCAGCTCCTTGGCACAACAGCTGGGTGTGTTGGTCTCATAGGTATCATGGAAGGTGTTGTAGTCCACTTCATAGAAGCCCTTTTCCAAGGTGAGGACTGGAGTAAATCGGTGACCCCAGAGTACCTCTGTATCCATGTAAGAGCTCCGTGCTTGACAAGTCATGCCTGGGGAAACAAAACACATGCATTAAGGTGCAACCACCCATCCATCCAGTCATCCACTCAGTCATCCACCCATCCATCCATCCATCCAGTCATCCACTCAGCTATCCATCCATCCATCCATCTATCCATCCATCCATCCATCCATCCAATCATCCACTCAGTCATCCATCCATCTATCCATCCATCCATCTATCCATCCATCCATCCATCCATCCATCCATCCATCCATCCACCCATCCATCCACCCATTCATCCATCCAGTATTTTTTGAACATTTAATTTGTGCTAAGCATCTCAGGTAGAAGGTTGAATAAGACATCATTTTTGATTTGGAAGAACTCAAATATGGTAAGGGCATACAATTAGAAATAAACATGCAAGACTCTGGAATACACTCTTAGGAACCTAAATTAGAGGCAAGGATATGGTTCCTGAGAACAGCATTCAAGTCTAGAAGATTGAGACAGGAAGAGATAGGAAAAATTTGAAAGATACATTTAGAGTGAGGGAACAAAGAGGAGGTGACAGGCATTTAGAACATGGAGGGATGGTTTCAGGTAAACACATACGGACAGAAACCTACACACTCATGAACACACACAGACATACACATGCCCACATACACACATAAGCACACACAGTGCAGAGGAAACACACACACACACACACACACACACACACACACACACACACACATGAGCTTGGCTTTTTGGTTTGGGGACACTCCAATGCCTCCTTTCCTGCTCCACACAGCCCATGCCATGCCTGTGTATGTTTAGGCATTTCTTTCTCTACTGAGAGGGAGGACAGTTTTGTTTATGGATGAGGAACCTCTGTGCTCAGGGTCATAGGAAACCAGCTTCCTGTTTAATCTTCTGGCTGAGGAAGCTACTAGCTAGTGCTCTTTGGACAATGCAGGGGAAGCCTTCTGTGGCCTCTACCAAGGGCCTCTCTGGGAGGGATGTCACATAAACCAGATCTAGGTCAAAGGCTGTGTCCCACCTAACTGTGGCCCAGGGCTTGTACAGCCCAGGACCCCACATGCAGAGGGCTTGTGGCCTGTTCTCTGCCCTTACAGGTCACCTCCATGGACCCAGTCTCTCCATTCTGTCCTCACCCATCACTGCCACCCTCTGCTTCACAGAGGCACAGAGACACAAGCTAGGCGCTGACCAGCTGGCCCAGGCTTGCAGTTGGCATGGCCTCTGCAGGGGCTTTTGGGGCAGCCCTTTTGGCCTCTTCTGGCTTTTCTTCCTGTCCTTCCTCTAGGGATGCTTGAGTGGGCTGCCCGATCACCAGACCCCTCGTTGCTTGAGATTCTGTCACTGTCAATAGATTGGCAAGGACTGTCCCCGTGTCGTGTCTGGCCCTGTGCTTTACCTGCATTCCTGTTTAGTTATTTAATCCCCCCAACAATGCCATGAAGTTGATTTGCCTCATTCTGCCAACAAGTCAAGCCACCTGCCCAAATGACTCAGGTACTGCTGTGGCAGAGCAGTGCTATTCAAAACCAGCCCTCAATTCACACCCAAGCTTGGCTCTGCAAGCTCGCCAACCATTCAAGCTGTGGGGGTCAGAACAGATGTGAGCCCATGGTCTCCTTCGCTGATCTCCATGGCTGTCCCCTCCAGTGGGTAGAACAGGATGCCCAGCCCGTGGGAGGGGAGGAGGTCAAGCAGTTCAGGTGGCTCAGTGCGAGCCTGTAGGGAAATGTGAGGGGAGGAGCCAGAGGGCCCAGGGGTGCTGGGTCTGCTGCAGAAGGTAAGGCATGGCTTTCTCCTTTGCCTTCAAATCTCTACCTGATCCCCCTTTGTGACTTCAGAGTGGAGCTCTTCCCTCAGAAGCAGCCTCTGTTCTGATCCTGACTCTCACCAAGGGCAAGGTGACCTGGGAGCCCTCAGCTCTGTGGGAGGCAGCTTCCTGTGTCCTGACTGTCCTCAGTCCCAGGGTCCCCTGTGGCTACCACCATATGCTGCCTGACCAGGCTCCAGCCCCCAGCAGATGGCCAAGCAGTGCCCTCTGGCACAGTCTCTGCAGCCCCAGGACATTACCCTGCACCACACTCCCCTGGTCAGCTCCACTGGCTCTGAAGAGGGAACACATATGGAGGGCCTGAGTTCCCCACGCAGCAACCAGCTTCAAAGGCCAGGCAGGTGTGACTGGCTACCTTTGTGACAGGTGCCTGACATTTTTGGGGCCAGTGTGGTACTCCAGAAAGAGCTTTAGATTTGTAAGTGAAGGGCCTGAGTGTGAACACTCACTGTCTGCAAGATTTGTTTGAGGCTCAGCACCCAGATCTATAGTATGGACTGAAGCCAGACTGATATTGTTTGCAAAAATTAGACAAAAAGAATGTGCCACATTCGGAGCACGGGTGGGTTTCTGATAAGGCCCTGTTAGGGTCAGGCCTGCTGATCCGTCTGCCGGATGCAAAAAGGGAAAGTAAGAAAGGAAATAAGAAGCGGGGTATAGGAAGTTGCTAGAGGGCTCCGTGTCCAGGAAGCAGGGCCCCAAGAGTTGATGAAGGGCTTGGGTGTGTGCTCACAGCAGAACTCAGGCACCCTCATGCCCTGGGCTCCTTGGAGAGATCCCCTGGGTGTGTGGCTGAGGAATGAGGCTCTTGGCTCCCCGCTGCCTGTGAGAATTGGCAGCTGAGCAGGGGAGGCCAAGCTGGCCACAAAGCAAGCATCTACCCAGTATATGTGAATGTGTTTGGGTTTTCTCTAAGGAAGGGCTTTTGCACACCTTGGTTTCTTGAGCCAACCAACAGGAAGGATGCTGAGCGAGAGGCCTGCTGCTTCAGACAGGAGTGCACAGGAAGAGTGACTCTGCCAGGTCTGGACCATAGGGGTCCCCAAAAAGGACTGTGCAAATCACCTGAGTTTAGAAAATGCTGGCCCTTTTCTTGATGATGAGATTCACACTATGTACAGATGTGGTAAAGTCCTGCTTTATGAAACCAGCTCACCCTTGTATCCTCCCAGGTTTCCCAAGGTTGTGTGCTCCAGGATGGCGGTGTGATGGCCTGTTGGAAGTGAATGCCATATTTGGGGTCCCCTGGCCCGATTTGCATCCTGGCTCTTGACTCAGTAGCACCTGCTGTGTCTGTGTCTTACAGGGGTGTAGGAAGGCACCAAATTACAGGATATATGTTTAAAGTCTAGAACCAGGCCTGGAAGGTGGAGGTTCAGCCTAGGTTAGCTGCTGATCTTGAGTAACAGTACCCTTAGATCACAACAGGGAACGGATGGGCTGCCTGTACCATCTGGAGTCTCCCAGTCCACTTCTCAGAGGCACTGTGGGTTAAGCTCCCGGGAAGGGTGAGGGGATCATGTACCTGAGGAGGACAAAATGTCTTACCGGTTGCTTCCACCATCCCTTCTAGAATGACCACCACCTCAAACTCCTCCTGGTGCAGCTGGGCCCGAGACATCTCCCAGAAGGGGCTCTTCTCATTGATCTCATGGGAGATGATGAGCGGGGACACCAGGAAGAGACGGTCGTCCCCGGTGTCAAAGCCCACGTTAATGTCTGTCTGATTCAGGGGGATGAACTCCCCCTCTTTGGTCTGCCTCGACTTGATGAGCTTGGCTCGGATGGAGGCCTCCACGATGTGCGAGTTGCGGAGGTCGCCCACCCGGAACATGAAGCACAGCTTCTCGTCCCGCATGGAGATGACTGCGTGGCTGGAGAACATGAGGGTCTCCGCCCTCTTCTTGGGCTGGCTGATCTTGACGAACATGCACCCCACCATGAAGGCATTGACGATGGAGCCCAGGATGGCCTGCACCAGGAGGAGGACGATCCCCTCTGGACACTTCTCGGTGATGACCCTGAAGCCATATCCGATGGTAGTTTCGGTCTCAATGGAGAACAGGAAAGCTGACACGAAGCCGCTGAGGTTCTCCACACAAGGGATCCACTCTTGGTCGCCCACGTGGTCCAGGTCGCCCCGGATGTAAGCGATGAGCCACCAGATGAAGCCGAAGAACAGCCAGGTGGTGGTATAGACCATGGTGAAGACGAGCAGGTTGAAGCGCCACTTGAGGTCCACCAGCGTGGTGAAGAGGTCGCTCAGGTAGCGGTAGGTCTCCTGCACGTTGCCGTGGTGCACGTTGCACTTGCCGCTCTTCTCCATATAGCGCTGGCGTGGCTTCTTGCCCTCGGCCAGCAGGCGTGTGCGGTCCGTGGCCAGGGGCGCGTCGTCGCGGGCCTGTTTGGGGATCTTCTTGGGGTCCCGGGGGGTGACTCCAATCTCCATGTCCTGCTTCATAGCATTCCTAGAATCACCAGCCATGGCTGGGATACATTGGGTTAAGAGACAACATCATGAGTGACGGCTGAGAGTCACAGACACGCAAGACTGAGGCTCGTCTGGGCCATGCTCCGCAGAGCGGCCTGGACTGGGAACTCTTAAGGGCAGGGGTCATGTGCTCTTCTAACTCCTTTGTGTCCCTGGCTCCTCCTACACGTTCTTGCTTTGGGGCAAACTACATAGAAGTGTTTAAAGGAGCTAAAGCTATCTGGGAACAATGTAAAAAATATTGTTTCAAAACAAGGTGGTAGGATATCAACAGTGGTTATTATATTACACAATGTTGTCTTCAAAATGTTTGCACAGATAACCATATATAGGTATTGATAATTCCTACCATTTTGTTTGGAGGTCATATATCATTTTTGTTGTTTTTGTATTGTTTTGATTTTGTCTTCACTGTTATTTTGTTAGTTTTTTTAATCTTTAAAATAAAAAAGTCATTGCAACAATGTATCACATACCTATTATGTTCCATGTATAGTGTTACAATCACCACAATAACTTATGGAACTAAAGACTGGAATCCTCATTATAAACTGTGTGCCTCTGTATTGCGTTGATTTCTAATTATTTCTCCCCAGAGCTAATTTTTTTTTTCATTAATAGGGATTGAACCCAGGACTTTTGTGCTGGGCTGTGTCACCAGCTGCCCTTCCTCCCTTTTTAAAAAGTTTTTGAGATGGGGTCTTGCTAACTTGCCCACACTGAGCTCAAACTTGTGATCCTCCTGCTTAGCCTCCGAGAGTACTGAGATCACAGAGGAGTGTCACTATGCCTTGGCCTCAAAATGACATAATTTTTTGCCTGTTTTGTTCGCTGGTACATTCTAAACACCTAGAAAATAGCCTGGTATGTACAGTGCATTCAAAGTACTTACTAAATAATTGAATGAAGAAATAAGAAAGTAGAGGCCCACAGTGGTAGTTGACATCCAGGTCACCAAACAAAAAGAACTGGAAGAGCTGATATTTAGATTCTTGCTTTCCTGGCTCAAATGCTGTGATTTTTCTTTTATACCTGGGCATCTTCCTTCCTTTTGTCGGGGGTTTTTTAGCAGCAGACACAAAGGAAAAGGCTGCATATGTCTGGTTCTCCAAGTGGTTGCTCTCCCTGTCTGAGTGGGGAGTCTGTGGTTGCCTGAGCACTTACTAAAACGACAAATTGCTGGGTAGATCCACTCTTAAAATTTTTGATCCAGTTATTCATCAAGAAATTGGAATGAGGAGGATGTGCATGTCTCTGGGCTTTTGAAAGGAGTGTAAACAGCTTTTCCTTTGAGAACTTGCCAGACTTCAAAGAGATATCCAGACACCTGCAATACCGCATCTACTCTTCTTGTCTGATATTCTGCCTAAACCCATTTAGAATGCTTTAAGACTCCAATGCAGTTAAATAAGACCATGAAAATCTCTGTAATTAATAACAGCAGCTAAATTCCTGAGCATTAAGAGCTAGGAACTGCACTAAGAAATGCACAATCATTAGCTCATTTAAGCCTACTATAAAGCTATTACACAGGTAGTTATTATCTGTCCAATTTTCAGACATGTGGTAGAGTTTGGCATTAGGTTTACCTGGCTTAAGCGTGAGGGTTTAACTAGCCTGGGTCTTAAGCCGAGTTTCGTAAACCTCCATAGCTCTCCATCTCACCCCCTGTGGCTGGCTATGGATCTGCCTGGGTAGGTCCTGCCTCTTCTTACCACCTACTATGAGAGCAGCCATATCTCTCCAGATGTTAAGTTCCCCTGAAATGCTTTGGGTTTAATGCTTCCTTCTTTGGAATCCCAGCCAGCCCCATCTTGGGATAGTTTGTGGGAGCTCCCATGCCACCACTTTTGGGGCTACTCAAGCTGTGAGTTTAGCTGGACAGATTATCAACAAGAAGTCTGCCTGATAGAGCAACCCAGTGAACGTTCTATAATCCACTGAGCGAGCCCTCCCTCATTGTCCAACCAAGGCCATATTACTCACCCTAGGAGGTCAGATGTCTCTGGCAGGCTTTTTCCTTTGATGCCTGGGCAGTTGTGGCAATTTCCAGGTGACCTTTAGAATATCATTTTGAAGAGGCATGTGAAGGACCATTTGTCTCAGACATCCATCAGCCAGAGCCACCTGCTCCCTGCTCCATCACGTGGCTATTACAAAGATAAATGAAACAAGGAGGAAAAGGTGTGGGTCTCTCTGCAGAATCCCAAGCAACACTTTGCTCTGCCTCTGGGGAGGAGTCTTTGTACTGCAAACCTGACCAGAGATGCTCAGACATGTGAGGTACACTGCTGGGCCTGAGACCCCATGCTCCTGGGGAGCTCAGCTGTTGGGAGTAAGGCAGGGTTTGATGGCACTTTCTGGGCGCCTGGCCATCCGTACTGGGTGGTGCCAGCACAGCGCTGTGTGTGATTCATGGGCCAGGGCACTAGGGAGAGCGTATTCTTCTGCCTTTAGCTCTTGGGAGAGAACAGCTTTCTGCTGATTTTCTGCACTGTTTCCTTTTTTATTTTTAAACATACTCTCATATGTTCTTCTAGGAGAAGCCCTTGTGCTATACTAGAAACAGAAAGATGTTTTCTAGGACACCTTCACCCTGGTCTGGAAACTTTCTGTGTCTAGCAGACAGGAAAAGGCCATTTCCTTCTGACCTGAGGTTGGTGTACATGCTCCGTGCTCACTCGAGCCATGCACAGAAGTGATTTTTGTCTCATTCCAGGCCAAGATTTGGGTTCTCACTCAGGGTCCAACAAACTTGCTCCGTAGTCCACAGAAAATTAACCTTAACTTGCTTGACCTCAGTTTGCTTTTGTATAAATTCCTAATAATATACTTTGCTCCTTTATGGATCTACAGAAAAAATATGATTGCATTTTTAAATGCATAAATATAAGCATAAGTGTACATAGTCATGGGCCAGGTAAGGACATTTTAGTTGGGCTGGGGATTTAGCTCAGCGGCACAGCACCTACCTGGCAAACACAAGGTCATGAGTTTGATTCCCGGTACTGGGAAAAGTAAAGGACATTTTAGTCAATGCATTACAATGAAGATCCCACTAAATTACATCATCTAGGGACACTGTAGCCATATTATATTAAGTCATGCTCTATGATGTTTGATGTTTGTACAACAGCAAAATCAACTAATGTTGCATTGTTTAGAACATATCCTTGATGTATATATGTATTTATTATATTAGTATATTCATGAACTCCCCTTGAATTTAAATTTAATGCAATATTCCACTAGCCCTATTTTGAAGATGAAGAAAGAGGGGCAAGGAATGTCTAAACCATACCTCTAATGGTCCAGTGCAATTTGCAGGGCATGTATTGAGCTAACTGGCATGGAGCCTTTCTTGTCTAGATTTCTTTGAAGGGTTACCAACATGTCACCCTAAAACCACATCCTCCAGTGCTGCCTGCCCATCAAGCCAAACAGATTTTCAGGGATAATGGAGATGGCCTCCTTTAATCAGATTTTCAATCCATTAGGCAAGCATTAACTGAGGAACTACACAGTCCAGCCCTTGTGCTAGGAGCTGGCCATAAAGCAGAGCAGATCATATATGCAGACCCAGCCCTCCCGGTGTTTATGTTCTGGCACCGCAGCTTTGAACCTAGAGTTTGCGCAAAAGTGTGTGTCGACAGAGAGGCAGAAGACAGGCATGGGCCCGGCCGAGGCAGCTGAGTCTTCCAGCTGCTCCCTGCAGGACACCAGAGAAGACTGTGACTCGAGCAAATTCTATGACACCTCATCAACCTGTTACCCTTCATCTTCCGGCCGCCTGTGCACGAGGGTGGGAAGCCTTGCCGAGCCAAGATGAAAGCTCTTGGGGAAGCAGCGCTTCGGGTCCAGCACAGAGGCTTAGTCCCTTTGATATTAAACACGAGTGGAGAGAGACTCAAAAGAGACAAAGGGAGCTGTACTTTAGATGATGAGTGAATCTGACGTCCACCGAAA
This sequence comes from Chinchilla lanigera, assembly GCF_000276665.1. Classification (NCBI taxonomy): domain Eukaryota; kingdom Metazoa; phylum Chordata; class Mammalia; order Rodentia; family Chinchillidae; genus Chinchilla; species Chinchilla lanigera. The sequence continues at coordinate 29,861,825 of NW_004955412.1, read as the reverse complement.
TGGACTGCTGCATGAGGAATCCAGGGTTGCCCAGCACAGGGCAGAAAGCCAGGAGCCCAGCACAGCTGCTCGACAGAGCCACGCTTGGGGAGAGCACTGGGCTGGGAGTCTTGTCTCAGACTGCTTCCCTATCTATGAAAATGGGAGTCCCAAACGTCTGCATCAGTTTTCTCTGTCCTGTCTTATGTATGCTGGGTCAGCATCTGCATCCTCCAGATGTGGGCCTTGGGATGGGCGTGGAAGGAGCTTGGCGGTGGAAGACACACTTGCATATCAATTCGAGATATTGTGTGCACATTTACATGGCTGTACTGGTTGTTAAGATACAAAAACGCTCCAAGCTGGTTGGTGAGGAGGCTGTTGCAGTGCCCTTGAGGACAAGGTCAAGGTCAGCAGAAACATTAAAGGTGAATAGAGTGCATACCTCAGAAGGAGAAGGCACACGTAAGGCAGCAGAATTGTCCTCTGATAAGCACTCCTTGTAAAATCCGGGGATTTGGGGATGGGACCAGCACTCCTGTGACTGGGTCCTGTTCTGTGGCACAGCTGACTCTCAGAAAGGAAGGACAGATGGGGTGAGCCTGGCTCTGGCACAGAAGCCCTTCAGAGGAATCACCGAAGCAGGTGATTGAATCGCTAGAAAAATTAGCTGACAGGCAAATTTCTCCTTCCCTGGTTTTAAAGATGGAGGGGGCCCATGGCAAGGAGCACGGCCACCTCTCGGAGCTGAGACAGCTTCGAGCTGACAGCCAGAAAGGTGCTAGGGACTTGAGTCCTACAACCGAAAAGAACCAAATTCTGACACTGTGGAAAGGGACTCTGGATGCATGGCTGGGAAAGCTGCCTGTGGCCTCAGATTCCCCAGGCACCTGCTCTCCCTTGGGCTGAGGCAATCTGGAGAAAGTTACTTCTCTGAGTCTTAGTTGTTTTATCTGTGGAATGGAGATGATAATAGTACTGAGGTAGGAAAGTTGCTGAGAAAGAGAAACAAAAAGCGCATGAACAGTGTGTATAAACAGGCAGCGCTCTGTAGCATCTGGGTGCAGACCGTACCATCACTGGATGCACACAGACATCTTCCTTGTCGTCATTGCCCAACCATGACTATCTAAGACTTTCCCTCTTTCACACCCAGGCAGAGCCTGTGCTGGTAGCCCAGGCTGGGCTGTTTCCTTTGCACCTGCCACCATCATCCCTACCCTCAAAGGCCTACTTGTGGCTCCCCTGGCTCCTCCGCCCTCATGAGGCAGAAGAGTGGAGAGGAAGTCCCGGGCTGGTGACACCCTGAGCACCTCGGACACTGGCAGCCCTAGAGTGCAGCAGGGACCCAGAGGGCTTTGGCCTGGGACTGTGACCTGACTGAGGGGGCTTTCTGCGACCCCTCTCCACCTCAGGTGCTCAGCCAAGTCCATACTGGGGCTGGACATGCAACTCTCACCTAGTTCCACCCAGGTGTCCCATGGCTTCCACCGGCATGGGGATGAGCCACAAGCCTCTTCCAAAATGCAGGCACAAACTGGGACTCAGAGAAGCCAGGAGGGGGCTGAGGAGAGGGGACACAGAGGCGCCATCCCAGGAATGCAGCAACACAGGTGGGTAAAGGGGGCCCTTCTTCCTGGGGACAGGGAGTCAACCCATGGTTCCGGCCCCCAGAGCCTGTGCCCAAAACACTGGGAAGGGCTGGCCTTTTTCGTATCTTAACAATCAGTACAGCCAAGGTGCTGGTGCTTATGCCCAGGCTGCGACTCACTGTCATGGGCTCCTCAGGGCTTGGAGAGTGCACTGTCCTTTAAGCTCTGCTTGAAGTAGGTGTTCTAGGTTTTCAAAATGACCAACCTTAAAACAAAACTCTTTTTAGTGTTTGCTGAGGTTCAAAGGCACAGAGCCTGGTAGTAACATATTTTAAAAACCCAGCAGGTATTTTGTTGAACATTCGCATCATTTTGCAACTATTCTGTCAATTTCCTGGATATTCTATGGCTTTATTTTTTTGTACCCAAGTTAGTCTGGGTCATAGCACATGAAGTGGTAGGTGTGAATGCCCAGAGAAATCCATACACGGCTTCATTCATCCATCCATCCATCCATCCATCCATCCATTCAGCCAACCAGTCAGTCAGTGAGCCCCCTCCCACAGGTGTGTTATGGGGGTAGAATGTGGCAGAATCTCACTCCCCCGGCATTTCCATGCCTTCTATTCTTGGGAGTCTTGTTAACAAAGCAATTTCAGGTTCACTAGGTATGGGGTTCCTGCACGTGCATTTTTCAAATGGTTCAAGTAAAGCTTCTCTACCCTGAGCGCACCTTGTAACCAATTGGAAACTGGTCGCATGTGATGCTGGGAGGCTCAGTCATAGTGCTTTCCTCCCATGGACACTTTGGACTTTTCTCTAAATTATGCTGAACATGGTGCTAAGGGTTATAATAGCACCAATACATTTTCCTCAGAACTTTCCTTTTTGTACTAGTGGATCTGCTCTGGACACTGCCTGTCAAACCCACGACCCAAGAAACAGGAGGCCTTGGGGAAGCCCTGGGATGCTTCCCATGGCAAAGAGAGAGCTCAGCGTGGCTCACTCCATCACTGCCGCCCGGCCTCTGTGGTTCTAATTAGCCTGTCTGTCCTTCCCAGTCCCCGTGGGCATGCAGATGGCAGCTACTCCTAAAATGCATCTTTCGCCTGGCTGCCTCCTTGACCTCACCTGCACGCCTGGCAAGAGGGGTGCACAGAACAATATCTTGGGCAATGGCCACGGTCCTCCACCTCACTAATGGTAGAAATATTCTCAGTAGGAGGAGAGCCCTGACTGTGAATGCCATAATCCTTGTGGAGGAGGGCCATAAGGACAGAGGGTTGCGGTGAGTGGCCTCTCAAGCTGGTTCCCGGCTCTGATGCGATGGAGGTTGTTGTTATCCTCATTAGGGAATTGTGGGGTGATGGGGCCATGGAGCTCTGCCATGCCTGAGCTTACAGCACAGGTGCTGGTGCTTATGCCCAGGCTGCGACTCACTGTCATGGGCTCCTCAGGGCTTGGGGAGTACACTGTCCTTTAAGCTCTGCTTGAAGTAGGGGCCCCAGAAATGGCTTGTCCTAAGTGCTCCCATAGCCAGAGTAGATAAGGAACCTGGGCTGTGAGGAGGACCCTGTACCAGGAGTAGGGCAGCAGGGCACAGGGCTGTCAGTGGAATGTGGAACCAGAAACAATGTGGATCTAGAAATAGATGGCGTCAGACGGGACACTTCATCGCTGTGGAGCTGTCCCCGCAAACAGCGTTCTGTAACTGCTGGGCTGCCGGTGAGGCCGAGGGTTCCTCGGGTGGGGACGGGACTTGCCACACCAGCCTCGCACAGCCCTGTCCCACAGGCGCCCTGTGCTCCGGGCTCTGCTGGCCTGCAGCCTGGCCTCCTCTGCCACTCAGAGGGGAGATTTGACTCCTTCTGTCTGCATGGGTTGAGAACAGAGAGGCTGCAGATAGGGATGCAGGAGTAAGGCTGCTCCCAGAGCCACTCCGCTGTGCCTTGTTTTAACTCAGGGGCATTCTGCTTTCTAGGACCACCTGTCATGTCTGCACTGCATGCCCCACGCCTGTTTGCTTTTGTTTTGAAAATGTGCTCCATCCATCTCCTGTAGCAGGTTGCCCTGAATTTTTTTTCTTTGCAGAAAAACCCCGGAAATGTATATGTGTGTGTGTGTGTGTGTGTGCGTGTGCCACACACAACTCTAAACCGAGTGCCTTACCTGTGTGTGCTAACTCACCTGACCATCTCAACAATGCTGTTGGCAGGTGTGACACACCCATTACACAGAGAAAGAGACTGAGGTTCAGAGCAGAAAGCAAATTTGCCCTAGGCCACATGGCTCAGCTCAGAACCTGGCTTTGACTGACCTCGCCTGACCCCGCAGCTCACTGTCCCGATCTCTACTTCCTGTCCACCGGAATTCAGGGAGCTTGGTTCTAATGATAATTCCAGTTCACCCGGCCACATACTTTTCTCTAAATTCCACATTGCTCCATAGCTTCCCACCCTGAGTCTCCTACATAAGAAATGAAAATATTCATGGGAGTTATATGTTTAAAAAAGATATGCCATTTTATCAAGAAAATTCTATCTCACCAAATTCTACTGTAATGTACTTGGCCCTCTTAACCTGAAGGTTACATGAGGAATTCATAATACTGGTATGACTATCATGCAGAATTATTATTATGGAATAATAACAGTGATTTGCAGCTCTCTTGGGCTCTTTAGAACTCCTGGGCTGGCTCAGGAGATGTCTACACTAGTGCTCCTGTCTCACAGCTGGAGAAGTACTCCTGCTGAGGCACAGAAAGGCTGGCTCAGTCCCTCCTGGGATGCTGGCATTGTAGACACAGAAATCCTAACTGTGAAGTCTTATGCGACACAAGCAACAAAAGATTTAACAAGCCTACCGGGGACCCTGACCTCCACACTGCAGTGGGGCCTGTGGCCTCTGGAGTGAGGGGCAGCTCAGACAAGGGGAGACCACTGCAGCTCTGTCGGATTGCACCCTTGCCTGGCCCCCCACTACTCTAAGGGAGCAATAAAACCTCCTGTATTTTTTCTGGTATCTGGAAAGAAACAAGTGCCTGATTAGAAATCCTGTGGACTAATCCAATGGCTACTTTGTCATTAAGTAAAAACATTGAGAGCTCATGATAAAGACAAAAAGGCAGAGAGAGAGAAGTCCTAAGTGGGGGTTCTTCAAGGAAGACAGAGTTTTTGTCTGACACAGGGCAGGCAGATCTGGCATTTGGCTTGGGGAGCTCAGCTCTCTGGAGATAGTACAGGATAAAAAGACAATATTTACAAGATCCAGTTGAGCACAGTGAAGTGGGTCCAAACATATTCTGCAGAGGTTAGGCTAAATTCATACTGTGGAATGGAGGCTTGGCGGGCTCACTCACACGTGAAGACCTTTAGGGAATTAATCACTGAGTGGAGCATCTGTGGGGCAGACCCCTAACTTTGCAGCTGAGGTTGCTGGTCTGCGTGGTCCACTTCCTTCCAGTAGAACATTTCGTGGCCCTCCCTGCTGAGCTGGGGGCCACTCGTGGCTCCTTATATCTGCTCTCATTGGGTCTTAGTTATGGTTCACTGGTACAATCCACATCTACCCACTCACTCCTCTGCAGAAGACATGAAAAATCATGAATAAAGCGGCGTGAAAATCAAATTAACTCATTGCTTGTGTTCTCCACATTTGTACCTGTCTGTCTACTGTCTTTCCTGTGTTAAGCCTGCTTCTCTTTGAAAGCTCCCAGCATCCTTCTAGTACATTGTCTTCATCTTAACCCCACCTGGTATGCATTCTGCACTAAAGAATAAAGGGGATTAATAGTTAAATCAAAATGAAAACCACTTGTATCTTCTCCGTGGCCCCTGGGAGAGATTTCCTGGGCTGCTGCCAATTTAGCAGTGATCATTAGAGAATGTGACATAGAAATGTGGAAGAGATGACAGCAAGAAAGTGAGATGATACAAATTTGAATACATTCATATGTACATAAATAGGAAGAGATGTGAGGGGAGGTAAAGGGATGAGTGAAGGAGAAAGAATCCAGGTCTAAGCCCAATAATTATGGCTGAAACCTATTTAGGGGCATCCCATGACCAGATGTTATTCTAAATGTTGTCACATATTAACTTATTTAGTCACTTAGGGGAAGACATGAGGTAGTTATTATTTACCTCACTTTGTAGACAGGGAATTGGCAGCACAGGAGAGAGCTGACTGCCCCAAAGCCAGTAAGCTGTTGATCTGGACTTAACCCAGGCTGGCTTTCCCCAGAGTAACACTCAAAATCTAGGCAAAGCAGAGAAGGGATGGCCAGAAACCCATGAAGGATGAGTGGGAAAGTTTCACAAGAGACCTAATGAAACAGGCTAGCCAGTGAGAATAAGAGACAAAGTGAACAGGAGACTGTGAGTAAGTGGTTGAGAGGAAAAAGGGGATAAAAAAGCAAAGGATGAAGGAGCGGTGAGGGTGACCGTGACATACAATGTAAGTAGGAAAGAAAGCAAATGAAAGAACCAGTCAAGGGAACTTGCGTCCCTGAACACTTCCGACTGGGCACTTCCATTGTGCTGTGTTTGACCTTTTTCATGTTGATTCAAGGTAGATGTTATCAGACCCATTTTTTAGAAGGTGAGCTGAAGGTCTGAGAAATGAATTGATGCCCAAGGTCACAGTCATTTCCTGGCAGTGCAAAAAGAACTGCCAAGTACAGTATGATGGGGAAAGAAATCAAAGGCTAGCTAGCTAACCAATGGAGATACATACTGTGTTCATGGATCAGGAGACTCCATATGTAGTAAAGAGGTAGACTCTCCCTGAAGTGACACACAGATTCAAAGCAGTTCCTGCCAAAAATCCCACAGGATTTTTTTTATAGACAGAGATAAGTTTATTCTAAAATTTATAGTGAGAGACAAAGAAATTCGTAGAGATAAAGTGATTTTGAAAAAGGAATAAAGTAGAAGGAATCAGTCTCCTAATTTCAAAACTATACAATAATATGTGATACTGGCAGAAGGACAGCCACATAGATCAATGGAACAAAGATGCTCAACTTATTTTCCACAAAAATGCGAAAGAAATTCAACAAAGAATGGGTAGGTTTTTCAACAAATGGTGAAGGAGCAATCACATCCATAAGGGGAAAATTAACCTTGACCACAGAGTTAGACCTTACACAAAAATTAACTCAACATGGATCATGGATTTAAATATAAGATATAGATATAGATATAGATATAGATATATACATTTAAAGCAGTGGGAGAAACTCTTCAAGATCTAGGGCAAGCAAAGGGATCTTAGATTTGGCACCAAAGCACTATCTGTAAAAATAAAAACTGATAAATTAACCTGTATCAGAATTGAAAATGTTTGTTCTGAAAAATACTGTTAAGATGAAAAGGCAAATGACAGAGTGAGGGAAAACACCTGCAAACTACTTACGTGACAAAGGACTAGTATAAAATATATGTAAAGAACTCCCAAAACCTCAGTGGAAACAACAGCAAAGACTAATCCAATTAGAAAGTGGGCCAAAGATAGTTTCCTGAAGAGGATATGTAGAAGGCAAATAAGCACTTGGAAAGATGGCCAACATCCTTAGACATTAGAAAAATGCAAATTAAAACCAGAGTAAGTTATCAAACAGTGACAAAAAATAGCAACAACACTACCCGTTGGCAAGGATGTAGAGAAACAAGATCATTTGTCCATTTCTGGTGTCAACGTAAAATGGTATAGTCACTATGGAAAACAGTTTGACAGTTTTTAAAAAATATATGCAACTACCATTTGACCCAGCAATTGCACTTCTGGGCATTTATCCCAGAAAATGAAAACTTCTGTTCACACAAAAGCAGGTATAGAAATATTCATAGACAATTTATTCATAACAGCCTCAAATTGCAAACAACTTAGATGTATTTCAATGGGTAGATGGTTAAATAAACTATGGTATATTTACTCTATGGATGACTACCCAGCAATCCAGCAATCACACACACACACACACACACACACACACACACACACACACCCCTGAATGAATCTCAGTAATTATGTTGAGTAAAATGTTACATACTGTATGATTCTGTTTATATACACTATATGCATTCTCCACTTTGGCCTTTCTAATCTCCTTTCCAACTGCCTGTGTCTAACCTGTGCTCTCACCTCCTGGTATGATCACTAGCACATCTGTCTTGCAAAGTCCCATGGAGGGATTTCCTGTTTCCCCTGGCACCACCACTCCCTGTGGACCTCTGTGCCTATCCACAGTGGCATTTGTCTCCGAGGCTGTAACTTATTCCTGAGCAGGTCTGCCTTCCCCTAAGGTCAGGGCAGGCAGTGCGCAAATGATCCAACCTTCTATCTCAGGTGCCTGTGCAAGGTCTAGCCTGTGGTAGGGGCTCCAAATACTTTTGTGAAAGAATATGAGGAACACTTTGTGTTCATCTAATAAAGGGCCCTGGGGCCTGGACTCCTATGCCTTCTGTTAGCCTTGAGGGATGGTCACCTTCTTGAAGCAGGGCAGCACCTCATGCGCTTGTTCTTCTGGGCTGAATCCTGCACTCTGCTCACGTTCCAAGTGCTCAAGGCCCAATGTGGCCTGTGGTGGGTGGGAGGTGGCAGAATCTGAGAATAAGATTCTCAGAGGGTTGGGCCGCAGCTAGCATTGAGATGCCCCCAGAATCTTCCCTCCTTTTCCTTTCTGAGCCCAAGAAGGGGTATAAGGTGATGGCATTGGGGCCTCCCAGATGGTAAGACAGGGAGCCTGAAATGCAAGAGAACATGTAGGGGTGAGAAGCACAACAGCCCCAACAACCAACTCGAAGAGCCACGAATGAGATCACAATCCTGATCTTCCCGCTCTCCTCTGATGTTCTGTCACCACACTTTCTGGCCACCCTATGGGTTGATCCACCTGCCAACTGGTCAGATTATCCCCTACCTTTGCCCCCAAGCTAGGCTGTCCTGGAATGAAAATCGAACTTAACATTTACACCCCAGCCTAGAACTCCAGGGTCATGTGTTAAAGGTTTGGCTCTGACATTTAACTTAACAGGCCTCTTGGCAAGGCGTACAGGCATCCTGGGCTCTCAGGACTAGAATAGCTTCCTTATCAGAATGTCAAGGTAGGAGGAACCAGAGAGGCTGCAGCAGCGGCCACACTGCCCCTCCACCCCTCCTTCAGCAATAGGAAGCTGTCTGCTCTACTTAAAATTATTTCAAGGAAAGCCACTTCACAAATCTTTTTTGAAACAATACATTCAGGTATTTTTATTCAATGCCTCCCTACAATCCTTTATGCCTGAACTCCTATTCTTCTTGTTCTTAGGAAAAAAACAGCAGAAAAAATCCTCCATGCCTGCAACAGCCTCAGTAGTCATCTGACAAGGGTCCCCTCTTAGGCGTGCTGCCAGCTCCCAGAGACTGCTCTGAGCTTCGCACACAGTGAAAAGTTTAATGTAGAAACAGCCCCCTTGAACTACCTAATGGATTCCTGTCCCCACCCCCTGCACCCTCTCCGTCATCCCCCACCCCCAGCCTTAAAATTGAATCAGTATTGGAGCAGAACATGCAAGCAAGCTTCTGCTAACATTCTCCTAAATGGAGAATGACCACATGAATCTCCTGCCCAAATGACCACATTCCAAGGTCTTCAAAAATTAATTATTCCTGCATGCTATGTGATCAAATAAGTGGCCACTGAACTGTTTGGAAAACAAAAACCAGAAGTAAATGTAGTTTTCCAGTGCATGGATGGGCCACATAGCTTTTGGTGGCTTTGCCCACAGAAGGCAGGCAGAATCCTGTCATTGTAAGAGCAAACGGGGACTGGAAAAGGGACACTAGTCATTTCTCCCCTGCAGGGGTGACTACATCAGAGGTGACCAGAACAACCTTTAGAATCTCAGAATTTCTGACAAGAAGCCGAGTCAAGCCCTTGCAGAGAGCCCTCATGAGACTTTGCTAGCTATGAAGCCTTCTGCTAGAAGCAGAGAGACCAAGAGAGCACTGTGCTCACCACACTGATGTGTCTGCTGGACCCACAGTGGGCGGAGGTGGCGGAAGGCTCAGGGGGACCCATGTGCAGGATCCCTCTGAGGTCTGACTTCAGCCAGGGGAGGCAGCGCTGCCTTGGGCAGGCCCAAGCAGAGCGAGCATCCTCCGGCTGAACTGCTTCCTGATGGAATACTCATTTTCTGTTTAATGCAGACACACTTCTTAAGAAATGCTGCCTGTGAGGAATGCCAGCAGCACCCAGTGGCTCTTGGAAGGGCCGTCTTTAGCGGTGGGTTTCCTTTCTGTTGGGCAGCTAGGTAGGAAGTCCAGGGGGGATTGTTGGGCCTTGTGGAGAGTGTGCAGGCAAGTTCTCTAGGTGAAATTTGCTTTCTTTTAATGGTGCCCCTGGTGCTGAGCTTCCCAGGAGCACACAGCCTGTGTCCCAGGACCCCTGCTGAGGGCCGTGCCCCTCATCTCTGAGCAAAATGATTTGCCTGGGGTTGGCTCTGAAGTTTACAACCCTGGTGAAACTGACCAAGCTTTTCATGTCAGAGCTCAAGCCAGGGCTCTTCTTTCTGATCCCAGAGCATTCACTCTGCTCTCTTCAGAGTCCAGGACACCAGCTGATGGGATTTTCACCTACTTCTGAGCAAAAGGCACTGGGCTGGGGCGGGGAGAAGCCTTGCAGGGTTGCTCTTTGATAATGGAAAGCCCCTCATGTGAAGCCAGAGGACCGGGGGTTTAGAGGGTAATAGCACTGCCGCTTAGCGCTCCAAATTCTTTTCCTCTCATACATAAAACAGGAGCACTCACTGCCTCACAGGAATGGGGTCAGGATTAACTCACGCAGTGCCCTAGCATAGCACCTTGACTCCTCAGGAGCTCCTCACTGTCCTTCCTCACGTGGGAAAGGGTTTGGGGAACTAGCAAGCCCCAGAACGCACAGATTGCTTATGATGAAGACAAGAGATGTTTTGCAGTCAGACCCAGGTGTGAATCTCCCTTTATAAGCTGTGTCGCTTGGGCAAGTTAAGCCGCCTCTCTGGGCTACTGTTTCTCACCTGTAGAATGAGGTGGTAATCTGTGTTGTTAAGAGGATTAAAAGAGAATAAAGTACTAGCAAACGTGCTCGTTCCCACTGATCCTTATCTGGTGTTAGAAAGGGCTCTTGGAAGAGCGCTGGGGTGTAAATAAGCCCCATCCCCTGTTTTGGGGGGTCTGGAAACAGACAGGGTCTGAGCGGCCAGCACTGACCCAGGTCTGTTTCACAGCCTGGTATGGAAAGCCCTGTTTGAGGAAGGGCACAGACAGAAGCAGGGATGTCAGAGCGGCAGTCGGAAGAGATGCTCGCAGCCCTGGTGAGGAGGATGGAACAAGGCCACCCCTACTCAGCCCCATCCTTGTCCCGGGAGCCTTTGGAGCAGTGTAAAAGGTGTTTCAAAAGAAAAAGGGAGTCACATAGGAAATGGCCCAGGCTGACAGGTGGCAGAAACAACGAGCTGGCCTTCCCAGTTTGGCCAGACTTAAAAGAGAGAGCAAGATTAAGCTGAGGATCTAAGGCTAAGGGAATCACGGCCCCACCCGCCCCCTCTCCTCCCAGGGAAGGTAAAGCTGCTGCCCAGGGGGTCACGGCCCTTCCTGCCCTCTTCCCAGGACCCTGGTCTCTCATCCTCCTAGAAAGGGAGAACCCCAGGTTCTCCAGCTTAGGGAGCAGAGATGTTTACAGTCCTCTGGAGGAGGGACTCCCCACCCTAGGGCAGCTGCTGGCTGGCCACAGACATCTCTAATTTCCTGGTGCACTTTGGACCCTCCTTGAGCTTTTCCTTTTCTTCTGACAGGTTCCTTGTGAAAGGCTGCAACCAACGCCCAGCCCCCGACCCCGCCACCCCACGGCCAAGTGTCCATCCTCCCTCAGGAGCCGGGAGCCGGAGCCGGGGAGAGCGGAGGAGGAAAAGCAGAAACTTACTTGTTGAGATCAAAGCTGCCAAGTCCCACTGATGCTAACTTCTGGGATGTCCCTTAGAGCTGGTGCAGGGGGGCCTTCAAGGCTTTTGGGGAGACTCCCTAGCCCCTTACCCGACCAGTGCTGCAGCCCAGCGTCTTCAGGCAGAGGTGACTAAAGCATTCTGTCTTCTGCTCCCGGCCTCAGTCACTCCCTTTCTCCAGCGAGATCGGAGGCGCTCACGCCTCTCTCTCTCTCTCTCTCTCTCTCTC
>NW_004955412.1:29681308-29849900 GCF_000276665.1 Chinchilla lanigera | reverse complement strand
CCCCCCTCCCACCTCTCCCTGGCTCTCCTCCCTCTCTCCCCACTACAGATGAATCTCTGGATAATACCGCGATTGATTTAAAGGGCCACAGGCAAAGGCTGTGGGGACGGGACTGGGGCTGCATGTGACCCTGGACCCCAGCTAGACGGGAGGGCAGCCCTCCCCGGGCTCGGCCGCCTCCCTGCTACCCGGGGCTGGGTCCTGGAGTGCGCGGTCGAGACCTGTGCGCGTGGGTGCGCGTGTGTGAGCGTCCCATGCAAGTGTGGGCCGCCCGCGTGCGTGGGTGTGCACGGGTGTGAGTGCCCGCGAACCAGCGTTTGTGGGCGCGGTGGAGCACACAGAAGAAACTCTTAGGTCAGAAAACTGGGGAGGCTCCGCGCTGTGGGGGAGCGGCTTGGGCGCTGTGCGGCGGGGACGCCGGGTCGGGTGGGGTCCTGCGCGGAAAGACAGCTGGAGCCGGTGCATTCCTGGGCGTAGGCGGGGTCCCGGGGCATCTCCCCGCCTTCCCTCTGGGTTCCTCCTGACCTTGAGGAGACAGACAGGAATCTACAATCTGTATGAGTTGGGAAGTCAGCCTGCTGCTGTCTGGGCACGCTGGCGGGGGGGGGGGGGGGGGGGGGGGGGGGGGGGGCTGAGTTGGGGTCCCTTCAGGGTGGCCCCTCTTGCCTGGCGCTGTTACCCCTGGCCCCCTGTCTGTCTGTTTCCAGCCTCTTGGGTTGAACACCTCCACTCCAGGCCTTGCTCTGTCTTCCCTTTCTGAGGTAGACGTTGCTTGATCTGGCTCTTGGTATCTCCAGTACCTCTGATGTTCCCTGAGGTGAGTATTTATCCTTTGCATGATGAGTACCAAAACGAAACCGGGTTATTCCACTGTAAGGAGAAACTGCTTGTCCTGGAAGAGGGTACCTTTCGGGGCAGCCAGGGCTTTGAGCAGGCTGCCTGGGTTTGCCCTTCCACCCGTCTGCCCTCTCTGTGGACAGGCTGATCACTGGGTCTGGCTGCCATGGGCCCTACTAGCGAGGAAACTCTCTGTCCTCCTAAGGGATGTCATCCGTCTTGGTGCTCATCCACTATATGTTGGTTGATCTTATGTTTTAACATTCTGAGAAGGAAGCACTTGATTCTCTAATTTGCTGGTCCTGGAAGAGGCCTTTGTGGTGTAGTTCTGAGGTCCATGGGCTTTGGGTTAAGTGCAGTATCTGTGGTATTTCTTCTCCCCTAATGGGTTGATGTATCAGAGTTCATGAGAGTAACACACTTAACACACAGGCTCGTTTATATGTAGATTTACAAGTTAGGATTACAGTGGGCACCTGCAGTCAGGTGTGGAAGAGCTGGACAATCCAGTCAAAGGTGGAAGACCACTGCTCACTGCAGTCCTGTTGGAGTCTGTGCTGAGAAGCCGAAAGGTCTACACTGGAAGGCTGAGGAATCTGCACTGGAACGCTGAAGAGTGTCTCAGAAGCCCTGTGATGGATGTCCAAAGACGATGGTGAAGACTGGAGCTCCTCTGCAGAAGCAGAAATGAGACTTTCTTCTTCCTTCCCCTTTTATTCCATCCAGGCTGCAAGCCTATTGGTTGGTGCCACTCACACTCAGGGTGGGTCTTCCCTTTTCAGCAAGTCCATCATTCCGTCACACCCAGAACTGTGCTAAGCCAATCAGCTGGGCGTTCTTTCCCAAGTTGACACAACAGTTTCCTATCACGGCTGACTTTGCAACAGAACATAGAGTGGCCTGGGAAATACTGCTTTCAGTGATGGGCCAGGAGACAGAAAATCTGTGTCTAGGTCTCAGTCCACACCTGAAAACTAAGAAACAGGGGTATTCTAGTTCTGACTGATTGTTGGAAATTTAGGGTAATCTCTCTCATATGACCAAGTCTCCCAAAGAGCACAGATGATACTTGAGGTGAGGTGACACAGTTGTAAAGCTACTCAAGTAGCTCTGAAAGGTGCTAAATGTATCTTTTATTCTCTTAAAATTGATGAGGAAGACTAGAAAGCAACAGAGAATTTGTGTGCCTTATCATTGTTAATTAGCGTGCAGACCACCTCCTCTCTTCCCTTTAATCTGCTTCTCTTACCTTCTTTCCTGGAACACGAGATGAATCCACAATCAAAGTTTTCTCTTTAGAATATGATACAGGAAATTATTTTTTCTTCTATTTATAGCAGTTCTATTTGCATTTATGAAGCTGGTAATGTCTCATAAATATTTCCTGCCAGATAAAATATTAATTAAAAGTTTGTTGAACTGTGTCCTAAAACTCTAACTAAATCTCTTGTAAGACAAATATTTTAAGCACCTTTTTCTCATGTCAGAAGAAGAATTTCTCCTATACCACTTGTGTATGTTAGTAAGTTCATCCAGAAAAAGCAGCTATCAATTAATGAATTCTAATTTCTCAGTTTTACAAAAATGACACGGCTGCTATCCAGATAAAAAGCAAAACATTACCTACACTGCTGAATCCATTCTAGATTATATCATTACTCTTCAAAAAAGAGTCAGCAGCCTAAATTTAGTGTTTCTGTCTCCTGTGGTTTTTCTTATACCAAATCTACAAACACTCCTATTCAATCAGTGAATACTGGTTATTTGTACATAATTCCCCCTTAATATCAAATACAAAATTCCAGAAGTAAAGAGGTCAGAAGTTTTAAATTGCATGGCATTTTGAGGAGCCTGGTGAAGTCCCACACCTTCTACTTCCTCTGTCCAGGCATATGAATCACCCCTTTATCAGGTGTATCTACACTGCATATGCTGCCTACCTGCTGATCACTTGGAAGCCACCTAGGCTATCAGATTGGCTGGTGTGTCATGGTGCTAATGTTCAAATAATCCTTATTTTATTTAATAATGTGTCAAAAGCTCAAGAGTAGTGGTGTTGGCTATTCAGATGTGCCACAGAAAAGCTGTAAAGTACTTCTTTTAGGTAACGAGATGAAAGTTCTAAAATTAATTGAGAAATAAAACGTATTGCATACTGAGGTTTCTATGTTGTGCAGTAAAAATGAAACTTCTTCTGGGAATTTATGGAGAAAGAAAGAGTAATTTCTGCTAGTTTTGCTGTCACACCTCAGACTGCGTAAGTTACCCATTGCATGTGGTCAATGCTCAGATAGGATGGAAAAGACACTGAATCTATGTATGTGTGTACTGGGACACAGCAGCATATGTAGGGTTTGATGCTTTGCTGGTTTCCAGCAGCCACTGGGGGTCTTAGGACATACCCTTCATGGGTAACGGGGTACAGTTCAAATATCCTTACCTTCAGAAACTCTTGGTTGATTAAAGCCTGTTAGGTTTGGGACATTTGATAGGTGCTGTGACGGAAGCTAAAAAGCATAATGTTGGACTTTGATCAAAAAATCCTCCTATCTACTTGGGAAGGCCGTCATATGTGCAGGAAGAGTTAGCAGAATAATTAACAGCGTAGGGATTTAATTTGCGGGTGATAATTGAGTGGTGGTGTGGAATTGACAAGGAAGATAACAAAGCTCGGAGAAAGGAGCCGAGGGATGACCTCTGCCTGGCTGCTGGAAGCTGAGCCAGAGCTGGGGACAGGGTATGCATATGAAGAGGAACAGGCAGGGACAGGGCTCAGCAGCTCCCTGAGCTCAGGAACTGGAAGTAAAGGGGCGCTGCTGGGGGGCGTAGGGGAGGCTGAGTGGTGATGGCCGTCTCTATAATTACTTGAGTGCCTACTGTGTGTTGAGCACCGCTAGGTGCTCTCATAAGCTATGGTAATTTTCCCTTGTGCGAGAGAAGTCTCAGACAAGCATAGTGGCTTCTCACTGGTACACCTGTTACTAAGTGAATTTCAGAGTTTTTCTCAGAACCCAGTTTTGTTGTATTTTAAAATCATATTTCCAGTTGTTAGGGACTCAGCTGTGTCCCTCTCAAATTCATATGTGGAATCATAACCCCAGGACCTCCTATGGGGCTGTATTCAGAGACAGGGCTTCTAGAGAGGTGATTAATTCAAAGGAGGCCATGAAGGTGGACCCAAATCCAATTTGACTGAGGCTCTTGAAAGAAAGGACATTTGGACAGAGACACCAGGGATGCTGAGGCGCAAAGGAAGGCCATGCGAGGACACAGGAGAAGATGGTCACTTAGAAGCCGGAGAGAGAGGCCTCAGGAGAAGCCAGGCCCATCAACACCTTGATCTTGGGCTCACAGCCTCTAGGATGGTGAGAAAGGAATTTCTGCTGTTTAAATTCCCAGGCTGCAGCATTAGTCCCGGCCGTCCTAACAAGCAGAGAACTAACCTTGAAGCCTCTCCACCTCTCAGAAAGACCTTGAACCCCAGCTCCAGAGCGCAGTCTTTGTTCTGCAGGTGGAAAATAATGAAGTCACTGTGGAAACTTCCCTGGGGGAGGTTTGTGTACTTTTCATTCATTTCTTCAGTGCAGTGAGTAATTACAGACCCCCTATTTCGTGACCGCTGTGATTGCAGGAACCATAGTCTTCAGCCCTGAGCTTCACGCCGCTCCCCATGCTGCTCCGGGAATCGGGTACAGAGTAGATGATCAACAAATAATGTGGGCTAAGTTCTAGGGATGGGGAAAGTGACGAGACCACACAGAGGTCTCCTCCAGGGAGCTTACAGTCTGGTGAGCTTGGTGGTCAGTGTGCACCGAGTTCTACAA
The DNA here is from genome assembly GCF_000276665.1 of Chinchilla lanigera. Lineage (NCBI taxonomy): Eukaryota > Metazoa > Chordata > Mammalia > Rodentia > Chinchillidae > Chinchilla > Chinchilla lanigera. The sequence goes on along the minus strand of NW_004955412.1, from coordinate 29,845,239 downwards.
GGCGCTCCTGCCGTGAGCCAGAGATTAGCACACCGGGCTGTCTTGGGGAACTTTGATAAAGAAAGTTGTCTGTATCCATTCCGTATAATGTGGCACACTTGGCTCTGGACCATGGGAAAGGTGGCCACTTTAAAAAGCAGAATTTAAAATTTTAAAATGTTACCCTGATTTTCATTTGAATCTGAGCAGTGGATGGTGGCAACCACACTGCACAGGGTAGGGTTAGGGGCCAGGAGATTACTGGGGGCTGGGCCCTGGTGCCTGCCTGAGGGGACAGGGCTGCCGCAGAGCAGTGGAGGGAAGTCAAGCCCAGGGCTCCTCCCCGCCCCACGTCACACACACAGTGCTGCACAGTCTGGCAGCAACAGTGCTGCCCCTGGCAACACAGAAGAAAGGAAGCTCAAGGAGAATCTTCATTCAGAAAGATCCCCAGGGGATACATTTGCATGCTGGGGGTTGGGAGAGCAGGGAGTGCACCCTCTGAAGGCACAGCCAGGAAAGAACCTGCAGAAACGAGTGCCTGCGGCATCTGGCAGGAGTAAGGCCGGATGGCATGGAGCTGGCCTGGGCAGAGCTTCCTGAGTCTGCTGGAAACCAGGTTCCCTTGCAGACACCCTGACCCTGGCCCACATTACAGCTCTGATAGCATGAGCTGTGCCTCCCATGACCGGGGTCTCTCCTCTACCTGTCACTTGCCAGTTTCTTGATGAGGATCATGTTTTTTAACCAGAATTTCTAGTGTCCGGCATCCTGCCCTACGCTCTGGGAGTGTTTCCTGAGTGCATACCTTGCTGGCGAGAGCACGGGAATTGGGAGAAGGTGGCTGGAAAGGAGAGCTACAAGTTTGGTTTTGGATGCATTTCACGCTAGCTGAAGGCTGGGTGAGTCCCTAACTGGACTTGTCTGAAAAAAGACAGGGATAGATGTCTGGCCCGGGATGGTGGTACACTCCTATAATCCCAGTGCTTGGGAGGCTGAAGCAGGAGGATTGTTGCAAGTTCAAGGCTAGCCTGGGCTACAAAGTGAACTCAAGGCAAGCCTGACTGCATAGCCAGACCCTGTCTCAAAAAGGAATAGATGGCTGGGCTGAGGAGGGCTGTGGGGGTAGAGGTAGATTTTGGGTGTCATCTACAGAGGGAAGATTGAAATTCAGAAATAGATACTTGGAAAAAGTGGGCAGAATGGGGAAGAGCTGCAGCCGAGGACCTCGCTCACATCCAGGGCAAAGAGGGAGGAGGAGGATATGGAATGGGAGAGAGAGGACTGGCCAGGTCAGCAGGAAGGTCGCCCAGCCAGGGTGGCAGCTCTGTTAAGAAAGGATCAATGTCAGGGATCGCAGCAGTCAGGCTCCAGAGTCAGGAATCAGCGTAGCAGGAGTCCAGGACTATGTAAGCACAGCTCCAGGACAGCCAAGCAAAATAGCGGTTGGGTGGGAGGACTCCACCAGTGATTGGGCGAGCGAGATGTAATTCGTTGCTCTGCAGGCGTGTTAAGTGCATCTCATGTTCATCTCTGGAAAACAAGTATGCAGTCGGGGAAGACAGCTGATTATTTGGGTCTGAGATCCCCACCTGCCCCTTGAAGATCTCAAATTCGCTTGCCACGGCATTTCACCAAGTTCGCACCAAAACACCAACGTAGCTTCAGCTTCTCTACAAGCTTCTCTTCTTCCTGAGTGTCCTCCCCCGCGAGTGCAGGGATGTGTCAGAGGGACAGGCCACGAGTGTCACCACGGATGACAGGCCACTCGCAGCATTGGGGTTGGGGGGTGGGGTCACTGCGTGGACAGCGCCCTCTAGAGACGGAGCCCTGCGCAGTATCGGACTGGGGTTTGGTCCGCGCTGAATTTTATTACTGCCCTGCGGGGGCAAGTGACACTTTCCTCCCCGTTCTGTGAAGCGGATACTTGGAGAGAAAAGAAAATGGATAATCTTAATTCCTTCCTAACCTTATTAATAAAACTTTAATTCTGTTTTGTGGAAAACTGTTGAAATGCTCATGAACAAGCGTTGTTTCCACAAGGGGCCAATTGCTCCACCTAGTGGTTGAAGGAGATTCTACACCAAGTAGAAAGGTTCATTTTGATGGTTAGTTTTTGCTTTATTAAATTCATCTATGTACACATTAATTTGAAATATAAACATTACAGCATCTTCTTCCCTGTCCCTATCTCCAGAGGTCATCGCTTTCATTTCCTTTGGCTACTTGTTCCCCTTGGTTTTGCCGCACGTCTCTGTATGACAGGCTTATCATACTTGTAGTTGATTTATTTTAGAGATTACCTGTTCACTCTCCACCACTGAAGATGGAAACTTAGCTCTCCTGCTTCCTCCATCGTCCCAACCTCACCCTGGTGCCCTTCCCATTCCCATAGTGTTGGTTGTATATACTCAGTTTGAATATTATGTGTATAAAATCTATTCCTAGCAGATTTGTGCAGCAAATCTCCCACATCCTTATCTTTTATTTGTTATTTTAAAGTCTTTGTAGTTTTGCTCTTTGTCCCAATTCTTTCTTCCAACTCTTCTGGTGAGTGTTTTGTTTTTGCTCTCACATTTTAATTTTTGAGAACCTTTTGTCTTTTTTCTTTAAAGCCCATTTTGATAGCTTCCTTTCTATTAAAGTTTGTGTCTCCTGACAGAGCTTTCATTCACCCAAGATGCTGCTCCATGACGGTGTGTTCTGCTCCATTTTCCCTCTGGAAGCTGGAAGTCTGGGCTGCTGATGGAACTTGTCTCCCCCCGCCCCCTCCTCAAGGATGCTCTGGCCCAGCCATCTCACGGCAGGCCGCAATACTGCATTTTTCTTCTTAAATAGGATTCCTCAGGAAGGACTCTTTCAAACTCTTCCAGGGACGTTGGAGTTCTGACCACTACTAACATTCTGGAATCAAGTTAGAGAAACCTGGGCATCTTGAAGTCTGGCACGGATGTGTCTGCTTTGTCTTCCTTTTTTAAGGGTATGGTAAGCCCCTCTTTATTGGTGCTGTGTATTTCTCATGCCAAGGTCTTTTGCTTTCTTCTTTCCAGAGAACAAACTCCCTGCCTTCTGCCAGGAAGGGCTGGACAAAGCTTCCTGCCTGGGCTAAGTCAGGAAAGGGCTCTAGAGCCTTAATTAAGGTACTTCCTAAGTGGACTCTCAACCCACCTGCTTTGTTCATCCCCTCTACCCCATGTGGACAGGCTACTGACATCTGGCTCTCTGGGGATTTAGAAACATCAGTTGTGGTGACTTTTCCTAGCATGCTAAGTTTGGGTTTGGAATACCCCTCAGAGCCCTGTATTAAAGGCTGGATGTGCAGCTTGATGCTATGGGAGGTGAGGGAATCTTTGGGGTGGGGAGTGTTTAGGTCACTGGAGATATGCTCTCGATGAGAATTGTGGAGCCCAGCTCCTTCCTTGTCCTCTGTCCTTTGTGTCCCAGCTATGAAGTACATGGTTTTGCTTCGGCATATACTTCACCATGTTGTGCTGCCTCACCACAAGCCCTGAAGCCCAGACCTGAGCAAACATGGACTAGACCCACCGGAACCATGAGCCCCTTTCTCTTCGTGTTTGTCACCTCATGTAACTGTTGCAGTAGTGAGAAACTAACACACAGAACAGGTTTCGAAAATATTATTGTCTTCTCTCCAGATCTTCTTACCCTCTGCCTTTTCAAAAGTTGCCACTTGCTCCCATTTTCATTTTACACCAGGCCCCACAAAAATCCATGAATCCAGCCTCACTGCAAACCCTGGACTCTCCTATTTCCAGAGCTCTTGGTAATAGGCGAGGGTGTATCCAAGGCTGTTTTTATGAGTATTCAGTTTACTCGGAAGTCTTTTAATCATTTTAAAATCATCCATTCTGCAAACATTTTTTGACCCCTTACTGTACAGCAGGACCTACCGTGATGGATAAGGCCATGCTCCCTGCCTTCGTAAAGACGCTTGCCATGTGTGATAGCAGACAAATAAGTAGCTTTATAAGCTTCTGTAAAGCAGGGACACAGCTAAGAGTGGGGTGTCTCTGCAGGGGTCAAGTTGGCTGCTTTCCAAGAGATTCCAGCAGGTGACAGGCTTGTGTACTCAGGTAGCCTCGAAAGTTCAGGCACCTGATTTGTAGCACAACCACCCTGAGAACAGCAAACTCCAGTAATTATGGTCTAGCTTCCTGATGTCTGGATGAAAATGCTAATTCATGAATTAATACCCAGTGAGCTCTGTAACCATGCTGGAAACTGACACACACATGATGGCTCAATCAGCACATCTCTTCCTGCAGGGAGTGAGCTGGATGGAGCCAAATCACGATGGGGACATCGCTAGGTGAAGCTGGAATCCATCCGCCAAGGGTGTGAATTTCACATGACTGCCTGTTTATTGGTCTTGGCCATTGAGTTAGGTGGAAGGTGGTGCTCAGTGGGCCGGAATGGGGGTAGTGCTCAGTGGAGTCTGTGGAATGAGGCTTGCCCTGTCCTGGAAAGTACTTAGTTCTCAGGGTATCCAAGGCTGTTTTCTCTCTCTTTTTTTTCAGATATATCAGTTTACTGTTTGCATGAGGACACAAAGAGGGTGAGCTTATTCTAAAAAGGTTCACACTCCTCGCTGCTCAAGTCTCCAGACCCTTGGCAAAGAGAGATTTGACTGGCTGGCACTGTCACTGCCTAGAGTGAGGTGTCTCCCACCTGTCTGAAAGTAAACATAACTGCAGGAGGTGGAAGAATCACACCAGGGGTCGGGGGATCTCTAGAGGGTTGAAGAAAGACACCACTTTGCATCCCTCTTTAGTGACATCTCAAAACACCCACTGGGCCATTCTTCCTGAGAATCACCTTCCCTGGAGAGCCAGTGTCCTTTTAAAGGGAGAAACCAGGTCCCAAAGCTGTTGGTGAAAGAAGTTAAGAGGGGATTTTCCTCCTCTACTAGGGAGCGAGGGTCGGTGTTCATGCTTTCTGCTCAGCAAGCCAGGGAGATGGGGCGAGGGCAAGGTGTGGGATGTACACACGTGTGTAGGGGGGTCATAGAGACCGGACAAGCTCTCTACTACTTCTGTTTCAAGACACCAGAGTAGCAGAGGAAAAGGACAAGGTTATTAACCTGACAGAGAGCCACAGGGCCAAGGGCAACCCCCCAGCTGTTTTTCTTGATTGTCTGATCACATAATAACCTACACTGAGTAAAGGGCCAAAAGGAGGCTACCACAGTGATGGTCTTGGTAGCAATGTCAACTCTCCTTTAGTGAACAGAGTTCCTTGTTGGCGGGCCCTTGCCTATGGGTAGGAGTGATGGCCTTCATGCTGACTCTCAAACCCAATTCAGGCCTCACTCATCTTCTCTCATTTCCAGAGAGCACTCAGGTACCCACCATCTCCATTTCACAGCCCCATGTGGTTCCCAGGGCCCCTGGAGGCAAGGGTGTGCACCCCAGTGCTACAACTTGGGCTGATACCAGTGGCCTGTGCTGTCTGGATGGACCAGTCCCTGGAGATCTCTGACTGTAGTGTTATACAGAGTCATGGGGAAGGGATGTGCATATAGTATTTAGCAGTTGCAAGGCACTGTCACACGCTGCTGTGTAAAGTCTAGTTTACCAGGTTCTCAAACCTGGAAGTGGAAACCCAGGAAGGTTATGTAACAACCCAAGGTCATACTATTATGAAGTAGCCAAGTCAGACCTCCAGCCCAGGGTGTCTGACTCCGAGTTCAGTACTTTTCCTCCCACCCAAGCTCCCTGAGGCTTATTTGGACCTTTATTCTTCTACATGTTTTCTACCACTGACCAAACCTCTCAGGACCCAGTTCCCAGGGGCTACGGCTGGCAGAGATGGCAGGGGCCCTGGAGGAAGTCCACCGAGACCCACTGCTCTTGACTATTCCCTGATACTGGGGGAAGGGCCTCGTTTTTTGGTTTGTCCTAGATTTCAAAGACGTCCCCCCAACATTGGCATGAAGGGACCTTTGAGCAATGCGGCGAGGTGGGGGAAGGTCACCACAGTAGGGGCAGAATTTTCACTGCAGCCTATGTGGCTGGAAGGACATCAACTTCAAGGTCACTGGGCTGCTCAGAATGTTTGTTCTTTGTCATTGCAGATGTTGGCAATTTCCAGAGTCAGGGCTTGTGTGTTGGCATTAAGAAGGTGCCCGCATGAATATGTGTGCCTAAGCAGACCTAACTCTGCCTTTCTCTTGCCATCTGCCTGCCCATTCACTGGGCACTGGAGTGACCAGCTGGGCCTGTGTGAACTTGTTTGTCTTGACTTCTGACTTGTGGGGACATATGTGAAGCAACTGAGAATGTGGAACAAAGTGTCTTCCTTCCTTCTTTCTTTGCTTCTTTCCCTCCTTCCTTCCTTTGTAGCACTGGCATCACTCTTTGTAGCACTGAAGCTCCAGAAAGTTTGCAGGACGCAATCTTGGGGGAAGAACTCTTCTAGGACTAGCAAATAAGCCATGCAAATGCAGGCTGAGAGACAGATGGATTATTTCCAAAGTCACTTCTAACTTGAAATGAACACCCTGAGAGTTCTAAGGGCTGTCAGTAGGAACATGGTATCTAGAATGAAGTAGCGAGATCCCTAGGCTAGTGGGAGTAAAGCCCTGGGCTGGACCCTGAAGTCCAGGTTTTTAAGAAGGCTCTAGGCAGGCTACACTGCTTGAGTGGCTGTTGTGGAGCGTCAAGCACAGGGGTTGTGGACAGGCCAGAAGTAACTTCAAAATCCCCTAGCAATGCAGGGAGTTTGTGAAGCTGTGAACTTCTGTTTCCATTCTAAGAGGGCAGCTCCCCGGGGAGATGGTGGTGGAAGGTTTTGCAAATATCAGTCTGGCATCTAGCTATGAAAACTACTGGAACAGCCAAGGTCACAGAGGAATAGCAAGAGTGTGGCTGAATTTACAATGCTTCTGGAAGGGCACGCAAGGCTCCTCTAGGAGCTGATCTTGCTAAACCTGCTGGTTCAACCTAAAAGGGGAATTTAAAAAACAACTCTCTGTCTCCTTCCCAGGCAGAAGAGGCCCATGGAAAAGAGCAACATCAAGGTGCCTGTGCCCTGCAGGGTGGGAAAGAGTCCATCATGTCTACCTACGGATCTCACCGTCAGGTCCATGGCTGCACCTCTTATGAGAAAAGCTACAGCAGGGCAGCTCTTAGCAGGGAAGTTAGTGGAGAAACAAAACAAAGAGCCCAGAAATCCTGACTCTGTTCTCTTGTGAACTCCAGCCCTGTGAAAGTTTTCCTGCTATGGCAGAACTTTGAGGACCTGTGGGGCTAAAAGCTCACAGAGAAAGCAGAGGTTGGCCATTAGATGCAGTCTGCATAAAGAGAAGAACCTGCAGCGATGCTCTATTCATCTCCAAGGCTGGAAGCTGAAAAAATACTGTGGCTGGGTGGTATTGGTGGAGTGCTTGGTCCAGGGGAACTGAGCGAAGGCTTTATAATCTCTCCAGTATTTCTGAGAGGCCAGAAGACCTCAGGGCACAGTTGAGGGATGGCATCTCTTTCTAGAAAGCCTGATAGAGGGGACTGAGGCCAAGCATGCAGCCTCCTGGCACCTGGCCTCCCTTGTGTAACTCCACTTTCTGACTATCTTGAGTGGCCAGGCTCTATAATAACTTGTGTGTGTGAGGACTGGCTGTATAGGACGTGTTCCCACAATGTCCTAGAGGAGGTAAAATTTCCTATCTCTCAGAAATGTACTAGAGGTGTCAAAATAGGAAATATTCTCTGTAAATATGGAGCTCTAGATACACCATAGCAAAATATGTCAAGATAGAAAATCCAAGAAACAAAGAAAAACAATAAGCATCAGAATATGGAAAGACCCATTGCTCTTGCACCCCAAGGTGTTTGTCCTTTCCCAAGAGAACAATAATAGTACTGTGCTGAGGGAGCTCAAGGGTCAAATCCCTATGAGCACTGCATGTTTTCCCCATTCTGTCCTCTCCTGCTCTTTTCCTGCCTCATCTAGCAGCATGTGTTCTGTCAAACCAGCATTTCTTCACTTGTGCTTTCTAATTTTCCCCTCTGGCCTCTGATCTATTTCTTCATCTCTCCCCACCTTCCATGGCCATCTATTCTAATTCTCCCTTCCTGTAGTGCCTGATATAAACAGGGCCCTCTAAGAAGCTTCCCGAATTTTTCCAGGAAGAAGCTGCATCTTCTTCCAGGCATTGGTAACATTTCCTGTGTATTTATGCTTTATCATGTTTGTGGCTGTCTTCTCCTGCACAAAACACCAATCTCTTGAAGGGCAACGACCATGTTTCATTCGTTTTTGTAGCTTGTAAAGTTGTTAGGTTGATGCCTTTTACTTAGTAAGGCCCTCACAAGCTTTACATGGGAATCGTCACACTCTTTCCTTCATTCAAGTCTATCCTTTATTTTCTTTTTTGCAGTGCTGGGTATTGAACCTAGGGCCTTGCACGTGCTAGGCAAAATCTCTACCACTGAGCTACCACCACAGACTTCTATTCCTTTTGAAAAAAGTCTCTTGATCATTTCTCACCAAGTGGTACGCTTTCATTCCCAGCAGCAGTTACTGTTTTGGAGGGAAAACATTTCAATTCTTGCAAATGCTTTCTTAAGCCTTTTCCAGTGTACACTGCGCATAACAGCAGTGCCCTTTCCTTCTCATCATACCAGTGGATTGTGTAACTCAGACAGCGCACACATTCAGATTTTACTGTCACTACTTTACCAGGTCCTGGCTCTTAAGAAAATCGAACCTCAAAGAGGAAAGGATCGATTCCTGCAAAGCGTCCCTCTGCCCTGTCCCATTTAGGAGCTGGGAGGCCTGTGGGGTGACGTGCTTTGCTTGTGGTGCAGTCTTCATGGCTCCCGTCCTAAAACAGAGAAAGGGCCTTCATCATAGGCTCATTGTCTATAGAGGCCTGGGGTCACTTTTGTCCAGGTGGTTAGGGGAAGTAAAGATTTTAACTCAGTCTAACCGTGTCTGAATAGCTTGTTTTGCAAAATGCATGAGACTGTGGTGTTGAAAAGTCACCTATCAATAAGTCTAATGGCACAAACAAGTTGATTCTGTCTGTCTGACTGCCAGACACACACAGGCTCCCACGGAGGTTTCCTGCGTCACTCAATAGGACTCTTTCCCTCAGAGACAGTGGTACGGAGAGGGAAATATTCTCCACTAGAAAAAAATAAAATAAAATCACAGCCATGTGGTCCAATCCTGAGCACTGGCCCTGTCTCCAAGGATGGGCCCTACCTTCAGGCACATGTTTAGTTAGCAAGGCCGTGTAATAGGAAGTGGAGTAGGATGCCCAAAGATTGGGGACAATGACAGCAGCACTGGGAAACTTATCCACCTTTCCTTTCACCCAGTAGCGTGTGGTGGGTGAAAATACACCAAAGTTACTGAGGGTGATTTACGGCCACATTTCACATGGAGAAGGATGACCACCACTTCCAGGGCTCTGAGAGTTGTGGTTCAAGGGAGGTCAGATGCTCCTTCTATGACAGAGAGCCACCACCTTTGAACTTGCCCCATCTTGCCTGATTTCATTGTAAGTCCTTCATAAATGAAAAGGAACTGTGCCTTTAAAATATATTTTATTTTTATTTCAGTAATATACATATAAAATTTAAGGTGTTCTCATTTGCCCTACCCGTATGACACTTCCTTCTTTTCATCCTCCCATATAGCCATATAAATAAGTGTTAGATCAATACTTTATGTTTGTAGTATTGACTCACTCAGTATTATTCACAGCTGAACCAAGTTAGTGCATAATAAATGCATTTTCTTTCCTTATATGTGTTTGCATTTAGTGGAGTTAACAATTTTCTCATTTTCTTGTGTACTTAGGTCTCTATGCAGCTACCATTGTTTCATCCTGGAGCTCTTCAGAACCATGAAACACCTTTTAACATAATTATTGGCAACTCGTTTGTTCCCATTTTTCCTGAGCGCTGCCCACTCCTCTCACTGGCTGTTCTCAGGCTAGAGGGCAGTTATCCTTCTCCATCATGTAGGTTGGCCTTGTTGTTTCTACTTGTGCTGGGGCCTCTGTGCCTGGGATACCTTGTGTGCCTGTTTGTGGGTTTCTTCTCTCTTTTGGGCAGATACATCTTCTAGTAATACCCAAGGGAATAGCGTGGGAGAAGAAAACTTGTAGATCTAAAATTGCTTTAATCTACCTACCCATTTTACTGAGGGTTTAGACTATATTTAGAATCATTTTCCTCCAACATTTCAATTTAGCAACAATTCACTGTTTTTGGTAACAGACTGGGCATTCAAGTGGCCTTGAGGTTCATAACTGTTGCTGTTGTTTATGTGCAATATATATCTCTTGCTGCATCTCCAGTGCTTTGGAATTTCAAAAAGAATTGCCTGATGTGGGTATTTCACAGTATCTGTTGTTGTTGTTCTTCTGGATTCTTAGTAGATCCTTTCAATTTGGAACTCATGGACTTTAATTCTGAGAACTGCATGATCTCTCCCTTTTATTTTTTTCATGCTTTCATCATGGAACGTGCAAGTATTATCTGAGTCCTCCAAGAAGCACATGTCTGAACAGGATGAAAAGCAGGAAGTTTTTGTTAAGGTGTTGGCCACAGGAGACTATGGAGCAGGACTGGGAGGGTGGGGGTGAGGCACAAATTGGAGACATATGTGACACAGAGGGAAGGAAGGCCGGAGCGGACATCTCTTAAGTGGACTGCCATTTTGGACCCAAATTTCTCAGTCAGAGACCCATCCCTTCTAAGAACTGGCCAACTTTGCTGTTTCTGCCTCCTTCAGTGGTGGGAACAGTCCATGGGCATGTGGCCTTGGAACGGAGGTTATGGTGGGCTTCAGTGGTGCAGCTAGAAGTCCCCCGGGTACCATCTTGTGCCTGCCACATTTTATCATGTAGATGGTAGCACTCCTGCATTGATTCTATCCTTTCCTTTTCCTGTTAATGTTGCTCTTTAAAAAAGGATACTGGGAAGTTGTCTCAGCTTTGTTTTACAATTATTTTTTGCACTCTGATAATTTAAATTTCCAAGTGTTTTTTACTTTCATTCTTGGACTCTTTTTTTCTAACTTTCTGTTCTTGTTTTATGCCTGTGATATCATATCATTTCTTTGTAGCAGTCCAGATTTTATAAATTTATTTTGCTCCCTGCTTTATCTCTGTTTCATCCTACTTTACCTCTGTTTACTTATATATGCTTGACTAGAGTTTTCTCTTTCCTGTCAGAGTCTTTCTTCACAAGTTTAATGACCCTTAGCAAACTCACTGGAAGCGTTGAGGGAGAGGCTGTGTTTGATCCTGCCGGGTGTCAGAACCAGGAGGTCTTTCCTCTCCTCACTGAGTTTTACTAAAGAGGACTTTGTCCTTCTCCTGTGTGGCAGTTCTCAGGCACCAGGGAGCTGAGTGGAGGACGAGGGCTGCAGTCTCCCATTTAGGGATTATTTCTTCACTCGACCTCCTGTACTCTCCAATCCGTGCTGTACCTCTCAACTTAGCTGTGTTGAAAGAGCCGAAATTCATATCCTTGCTGGCAAACCTCAGAGCCTTTGCTGAGGAACCAATTCCTGTAAAGACTTTCAGCCAGTTTTGCTGTCTTCGTGGTGTGTTTTCCACACTTCAGCTTTGCTCTCCTCTCTTTTGAGAGCTTGACCCTTGCTCTTTGCCCGCATCTCCCTCCCGGGCCACGAGTTCAATTCTTACAGTTTTTCTCTCTTCATTTGCTTTCCAGCTTCCTAAATTTTAAAGAAATATCTTGATTGTTGTTATTTCCTTTCATCCTTTTGGCTTTTTACCTTGGAGTTTTGCTCCCATCTTTGTTGAAAAGCAAAAATAAGTGTTGGTTTATTTTACTATTTTATTATATCCTACATTATTATACTGTACTATATAATTGTTTTTGGCTACGCAGTTGAAGCTGGGTTTGAAGTCACTATGTAGCCCAGGTTGGCCTTGAACTCACAGCAATCCTCCTGCCTCAGCCTCCTGAATGCTAGCATTATAGGTATGCTCCTCCATGCCCATGCCTGGTGCCTCACTGTATTATTCTCTTAAGATTATTTCATATCTCTTCCCTTACCCCTAAAAGGATGAACTCAATGGTTTGCATAGACTGTGTCTGATATCACAAAGTCAACAGTTTAATCTGCTTTTAACTAACTAGAGCAGAGATAGGACAATGACTCAAACCCTCATCCTGGCACTTTCTGTCTACCTTGTAGATTACTGCCTTTCCAAAGCAATGCTTGATGCCTGCTCATCAGCTGTAAGCCTGAATTTGCACCCCAGCTTGACGACATACTGAAGGTGCCAGAAGCAGGGTTTTTTTCCACTGCTCTGCTTGGGGACTGGTTAAAATCATGCATCTCCCAGAGGTCCTAAGATGCACACGGAAGCTGAGGAAGCTCATTCCCTGTTTCTCCCTTTCCTCTTCTCACCAGGAAGAACTTGCCATAGTAGCTTTTCTGGGACTGTTTGCTCTTGCCTGGGTCATTCAAATACAACTCCCACTCCTCCTACCCAGAATTTGGTCTTACTTTGCAAAGTCCTGCCTGCTTTCCCTGCCGTCTGTCCCTGTACCTGCTCCAGGGCTCTCGACCCTCAGAACCTGTCCTGTTCCGTCCTTTGTTGTATGAATAGGAATGCCCTGCTTTCCTTTACATTGATTGGACAAGCATCTCTGGAGGCCTCTGGCTTATCCAAATGGTTCTTCTTGGAATGTAAGTCAGAGATCGGACAATAATTTCAAAATGTTCCAAACTTTTTAAAGAAAAAAATCCACTCTTTTGAGTGCTTTGGAGGCTCTATGGTGATTCACGTAAGTGCTGTTACTACAGGCAATACCAGTGTGGCTCGACAACACTGGGGGACCAGGGCAGAGCAGGAGGTGGAGGAAGGCCTCCCTCCTCACTCTGCCACCAACTGCTGCATGGATGAGGGCCCAGGCTTTCTCTCTGACCACGAGGGTAGTAAAATAGCAAATGTGTTCTCTGTAAAGACAGAGCATTGGAAAACAGACCAACAAATGATTATGCTGGTTTTATGGGAGCTACAGTGTTCCATCGGGTCAAATGTCTTAATTTTCTCATTATCACCAGATTTTGTGAAACTGAAGAATGCATCAGCCCTGCCCTCCCTGTTGCTTAGCAGCAGCCTATTTCTCCTTCCCAGCAGATGCAAAGGAGTCCAGTTTTAAAGGTGGAGAAAAAGAGATGGGGGACAATGGTGAGCCCTACCTGGTTGGCATAGTAACAAGACATGTAAGAGGTACCTGCCTTGAAAATGAATGAGACAGTGATGATGACATTTACTTTCTTCATTCGGAGTTTATTCTGTACTGTCTCTGAGAGGTAATGTTTACCTGTGACAGAGGCATGTGTATGTGTTTGCACTGCCATAGTCGTCTGCTGGATAACTTGGAGGATCAAAAGACACCTGCAGCTCACACTGGTGGGGAGACAGAGCAACCTCTTCCTGGGGCTGCTGCTCTGGACTTTAGATCATGAAGTTCCTTTCCCAAGATATCTTGTGGGACCCCCAGTGTCTCTTCTGTCAAACTCTGACAGTTCCATCTCTTGTATGCCAGTGTGCCAGTCCACATTTCCTAAGGTGCAGACACCAAGATGGGATCAAAGTGCAAAGATCCTATAAGGGGAAATGCCCAGGTGACAGGAAACTGGGAGGAAGCCAGGAGAAAGGCCCTGGGTGAAAGAGAGAAGGCGGGTACATTGGAGGGAGTGTCTTAGACTACCATGAAGTCCATGGACGCCTCTATGTGGCCATGCAGGAGTCCTCCAGCAAAGGTCACCCTCAGAGGAGCCCACTTCTCCCCGAGCAGGCTCCTTGGCTTCCTGTGCACTCATTCAGTTCAGAGTGCAGCAGCCAGTGCTTTCCTTGTATTTGGAGATCTGCAAGGTGCGTAGCTATGGCTCCACAGCCAGACCCTGCAGTGGACTGCTTGGAGTGAGAGCAGGCTGAATCTGGGTTTGTGAGCAAACACAGGGTGGTCCTGGGGCACCTGGAAAGGTGAGTAGAGAGCCTCCCAGCAGTGGGTTGAGAAAGGAGGAATTTCTTGAGAAAGGAATGGCCCTGGAGATGAGGAAACATGGGTGGTGTCCCCAAGGAGACCTTGTAGGGAAATGGAAGTTCATACTTAGCATGAGCTTTGGATCTCTCCTCCTGCTGCTCTCCTCCCCATGTGGCCTTGCAAGATAAAGGTCTCTTGCAACCTGACTTCACCTGGGAAATGCTATCATAAACTGTTTTACTTATATCTCTGACTCATTCTGTTTGTGCTGCTACGACAATATATGAGGATGGGTTATTTATAAATAACAGACATTTATTTCTCACAATTCCAGGGGCTGAAGAATCCAAGATCAAGGCAATGCAGAACTGGTGTGTGGTTTTCTGGTGACTGTCTGGTCTCTCCCTCAGTGACGGAGCCTCTATGCCCTGCCTTGACATGGAAGAAAGCCACAGTGCAAGAGGGCGGTGAAGCCTGTCCTAACAGAAGACGGCAACGAACCTCCTCCACCCAGCCTTTTCATGAGCGTCCTAACCTCATCCGTGCCAGCTCTGCTCTCAGGACTTCTAAAAGCCTCACCTGTTAAACTATCACAAGACTGTAGCAACCTACTATATTCGTCTTACTGTTCCACAACACTCGGCTCTACTTGTAAGTGTTTGAAATTAGAATTCCCTTCTCCCGTGTAATTTTACATCAGTGTCTGTGATACCCTGTCTGTGAACACTGTAGCATCAGAGTCCCTGGCTTGTGGTCTCCGTGTTACTGCCTGCTTGCGTGTCTTTCCTGTTCTTCCCTCCTGAGTGAAGACCGGCATCTCATTTCACTATGTGTTTGGCCTGCCCACATTCACCTGCACACGGGGATGGCTTACTAAAAAGACTGTTTCTTGCCACTTCTGTAAGGCACCAGGCATGAAGTGTGGTGGTTCGTGGAAGACGGGATGACTTGGAGGAACGCAGGGAAGAGGACAATCAGAGATGAGAAGTCCTCAATAGGAACCTCAGGCAGAAGACTGTAGGGGTTGGAATACACTGAAGATTTCAATAGTGTTTACTCGGCAGCAGGCACATTACCAGCCTTCTTTCCAGGGCAAGCTTCTGAGGGCAGGCCAGCAGCAAGGTCACTTGGCTCTTTTAACACAGTTGGTGGAGCAAGGTTTTAACTCTGGTCTGTCTATGACACAACCTGTGTTAGAAAGCTCTACACTGTCTTATCACCAGAGCAACAAATGAAGGGCCAAGGGAAGGGTAGATCAGTTTGACCTCCTGGGGCTACTGAGTGAGTGACCAAGCAGGTGAAGCTTTGAAGGGGCTCCTTGAGGACCCCAGCTCCTCACCTTGAAGCACCTAGCCTCCTGTGTACACACACTTAATATCAAGCATTTGACTCGGGCACCATCACACAAATGTACTGGCCTTCTGGTTCCAAGCCATGGCTCTCCATAAACAATCTTTCTTAATTAACCTTGGCAGCCCAACACCTTTGGTGTATCTAGCCCATTTAACGACCACGCCTACTCTTGTTGGATCCGGTTATAAAGTAAACTATGTTCTTTGAGAGCTGTTGCATACAGATGAGTCGGCAGCCAGTCTGAGCTGACCATAGACATAAAAACCAGCAAGGTCCCAAGTACACTTAGCGGGGTTACCCAAACTCCTGGATCAAGGGTGCAAGGACATCAAGGATCTGGCTGCTTCCTTGGAGACCAAGAAAATGAGTTTTTGTCTCCACATTTGCTCTGCCAATCCACGAGGTAAGGGGAGAAATGTCTCATTGTCTTTTTGCAGAAAAAAAAGTATTTAATTCTTGTGAAAACTTAGCCCTCTTTTCCCCATTTCAAATCTAGACAGACTTGTCCATCCACTCCCAGCGGACAAAAGTTGGTTTTAATTCACGCACAGGGTGCTTTTGATCTGCTGGTTACACACACGGATTACTAGCTGGGAGGTTTATCCTGCCTTCCTGGGTCAATTTCTCAGCCTTGCAGCTGGGAGGAGGTTGCTCTTCGTTTCAGAGTCTCCTCCTGGCTGGGGAGATGTGTGCAGAGCATCTATGGCTGATGGCATTCTTTCATTTGCTACAAGGCATTAGTCCACAGTGGAAACCTCCTCAGACTTTCCCCCTTGGTAACATAGAGGGTGAAGGTGTTGGTGAGGTCTGCATGGAAAGAGCTTATCTGCAGCAGGCAAGTTCGTAAGGCATTTTGCTCAACCCTCAGTGTTTTCACTTCATTTCCTGATGTGGCACTGCATGGAATTTTGCATCACTTTGAGTGAGTTCACTTGGATTTCTCAACATTTGTTGAGCTCCTGAAATATTGCTCTGATGAACGCTCTGCAGTAGTGATGCCAGCTATTTCCCTGTGCTCAGACACACATGTGTCTCCTTCTCCACGCAGCTCGATCTCACAGGTTCTGGAAGCGTTGGCCACAAGCAGTTGGTTGTTTGCAGTTGCCAACCTTAGGGAAGATGGGATTTCCCCCATTTTAGCTGGATATAGAAAAGGGAAGGAAGGATAGTCTTTGTGGTAAGGGGGCTGTGACAAGGGTTCCCCATCAGCTTTGTGTTGGAGGAGCTGCCCTTGCCTGTGAGTCCCTTCCTCCTTTCGCTTGGCTTGTCCTCTGGATGGATGTTTGTAAATGTACACTCTCTAAGTCTACTTCCGCTTCTAAAAGCAATGGGATAGTGGTATCTGGGTAATTACGGGCCATCAGCAAAGGTTCTCTTTTTCTTCTGCATAAGGAAGTGCATGAAATTAGTTTAGGTGCAAGACAGAACTTATAAGGAAGCTGAATATGCGGATTGCCTGTGAAGAATTTGTGCTGTTGGTAGCTTTTGGTGTGCTCTGATTTTAAACATTTTAATATACGATGCTTATAATGGCCAAACATGTTCTGCTCCAGAGGGGCGAGACTCAAAATCTCCCATGCATGTCTCTTTCCTTTTCTTAGTGAGGCATTTGTTGGTGCTTGGTTACAAATCTACCCTAGACCTTTTCACAGCTCAGTGATTTTACCAGGATTCAGCTGTGACTCACACGCTTGGCCTCTGCCTTGCCCTGTGGCTTCCATACATTGAAGACTTCCTAATTCCATCTCATAGCGCTCTCTCTGTAACTGCTTATATGTCCCAGCAGCTGATTCCACACTGAGTTCACATATAACTCCCCTTTGTTCTACAACTTAAGATGCTATTGATGGCTGTTGTTCTTCATTCTTAGCCTTCTCATTAATACTAATATTATACATACAGCTTTTTTCTTCATTTGCCATTCAAAAGGTTATATAAACAAAACTGTAATGTTCTGGACAATATGCCAGGCCCAGGGAAACTACTGAATAACCTGGCAGTTGTTCCCAATTGCCAGCTGTGCTTTGCAGGTGCCCTGGCATGGACAGTCTAGAGGGTATCGTGCAGGAGAGATGCCATGATGATTAGAGACTGGTGCACAGCAATGTAGCTGTGGCATGATCATGAACTGCACAGGGTCATACACTGTACAGAAGGCTTCATGGTAGCATAATGCTAAAATCCCTGAAAAGACAGGATGGCATCTGGTGAGGCAGGAGGAAGAAAATTCCAGAACAAGGAAATGTCATGACAAAAATGCATAGGCATGCAGGACAGCACAGCATATACAGGAAATGTCAGCCTGTGTGGCTGAGGCTGGCAAAGAGGATGAGGGGAGACGGTATATGAGATAAGAGTGGCCACAGACGGTGGCGATGAAGGTCCCCACCTGTGATGCTGTGAGCTGGGCAGTGGGAAGCTGTGCTGAGATCCTCGTTACACTGTGGAAAGATTTCGTTGTCTGCCAAGTGCAAGGGGGGTGGAGTGGGGTTAAGATCATTGCCATGGAACCAGGTGGGAGATCACCAAGAGGAAAAAGTCTCAAGATCCAGCAGCTGATCTGCTGTGGAAGGAGACAGGTAGGATAGCACGGAGCCTGAGATGTGACAATATCCCCAAAGTCTACATGATGGGTGCACTTTGTATGGCAAAGGGCATTTTTTTTTACCTTTAATCTAACCTCAAAGAGATGAAGTTCTGGGCCCTCGGAGTTACAGGAGTGAAGGCTGTGGAGAGGAGGGAAGCCCATCCTCCTTTCTGCACCACTGAAAAGCATATGTTTGGGGAGAAAGTGAGACTTCTGCACAGTGAGACTGTCAGAGACAGTGCCTCCTTCTCCCTGGCTGCTTGGGTGTCAGAGGAGACATTGTCTTAGATCTATAGCCAGCCTGATTTATGAGTCTCTGCTAAATCTCATGGGTACTTCATGGGAGAAAGGGCAAGAAGTATGTTGTTCCTTGTTGTGGTAGCCTAAGGTTAAGATGCTGTCAAGAATAGGAATAGTAATATGATTACTGAGAGCCAGTGGCCCTTTTAACTGTTACTGCGCTCACAGTTGTGCCTACTACCTTGATGACTCTGACAGTGGGCTGTGTCTTTTCAGGGGCTCGTTCCTATGAGTAGCTGCCCTTCTCAGTCCTTTTGGGCATGGAGGTAAGGAGAACCTGGGTTGACGTCTCCTGAGTTTCTTCATCTGGCCTCCTGAGCGTGATGGTGTTGATCAGGTGTGCGAGGCATGGGAATGAGGCTGATGTACCGGGGGCTGCTGTCTCAGGCCCCACATGACCTCAGGGGCTGAGGGGATCAGGGCCTTGAGACATAGGACACCCCTTCAGCATGCCTTATTTGAGAAGCGCTGGGCCAAGTCCAGACCCAGAAGAACATGCAGAGCTGGGATTGAGACTAAAATTCCATCTTCACTTTTGTAAAGCCCAAAGAAAAAGAATATGCATTGTGCTGCTAGAATATACCCCCTCTGAGTGAATTACTAGTGTAGAAATCAGTTTGCCCCACAGCCAACTGTAGGCAATTGGACAGAACAATCAGCTTTAACAGCTTTTGCCTTGGACACTTGTCTTCTCATTGTCCCACATCAGCTGGGCCTTTCAGAGGCAAGAATGATGGCCAGGCTGACTAAGAGTTGAGGGAAAGCACAGAGGGATGGTCTAGCTTCATTCTAGGCCCAGCTGTGCCTTTGCCCGTAAGAGCACTCCCACTCTACAGATTGAAAAAGCAAAGTGCAAGACTGTGATGAAGTAGAACAAAGCCAAGGAGAGAGAGTGGAGCCTCAGCATTCCCAGCCTGCTGTCTCCTAGAACAGATGTGACTCATGATAGTCTCAGCACTTCTCTGAGATGGCACATAAGTGGCTGACTTGACCATGTGTTTTAGAAACCTTCCTGAACAACACAGAACCAGAATAAACAAAGATTTTCATTAAAAAAAGGAATGAAGGAAAAATGAACGTGGAAACATATGTGACACAGAGAAAAGTGAACGGTAAAGAGAAAGGAACCTTAAGGACAAAGGGGTCCTAGGAGTGCTGGCCCTGCGCTCGCTCCAGCTGGGTGGCCCTAAGCCACCCTTGCTTAGGTTGCCGTGGAGGATCTTCAGAGAAACTGCTGTGCACCCTTGCCATTGCCTTGCTGGACTCTTCCAGCAAACAGGAAAAGGGACGATGTCCTGAAACTCCCTGATGCTTTCGGAAGAAGTAGCAGAAAGAATGCAAGGATCATACAGAGGACAGTCAACTTCAAAAGTACCGAGAATCGAAGATGTTCTTCCCCAAGCATTGCTTCTCAAAACCTTTCATAGGGGTTTCAGCTGTCAAATAGGAAACTCTACCCAGTATCATTCTATTAAAAAACAGAGCACCAAGACATTAATTTCAAGCAGGCAGTGAGTTCAGCTCACCCATTTTGTGAAGGGAGAAACCAAGAGCTCATAGGAGGGCAAAGAGATGCTCAAAGGCCCCAGGAAAAATGTTAATCCGAATTCTCCCAGCAGTGTGTTAGACCGATAATATTCTCACCCAAAGAATTTTGTTATTTTCCTGAATCTGTTTCCCCAGGATACCACAGAGCCATCTCAGCTGCACGTCTCTGCCCCATGCTATGTTCTGCAGGCATGGTGCTTGGTAAGTTTGCATTGTAGCCAGATGCACGGACCCACCTACCCTTCTAAGATAAGATTCTTCTGCGTACTCTGAAAAACAAGAGAAGTTTCCACTTAGTTAGAATTTTCCAATGTGCACGCCTCTCCCTCTCCTCCCTTTGCCCAAACAGCCACATTTCTGAGCTCAGGCTCAGGAGTTGTATTCACTGGGGTATAGCAACGTGCCACTTTATCCTCAGGGAATCACAGTTGAAACCAGCAGGTTAATATGGTCATTGCGGAGTTAGAACAACCACAGCTTTCTCAGGTGATTACCCCTAAGGGAAGTCCCATGGTTCACTGCCCTTGATTAAATTCTTGGGAACTTTCTGGATCTCTCCAGATCTGCCATTTGTCCTTGAAGAGCTGGAAAGAGTTTGTCAACTACAAATAACTGTTACCTTCTCACAGGAAAAGTCTGCATGAAATTTGGCCTCTAAGAGTTTGAGTCCATTGAGGAGATATGCACAGAAATGAGTCATTCTAGGCCCATGCTTGGAGGTACAACCATTTTGGGGATTAAGGTATTCTGATGCTATTGGGGGGTTGGACCACTGATGAATTATGCATACACTATAGAGAGCTTGAGTCAGTTTCAGAGATAAGGCACAGGCATGGTCATAGGACCACTTTTGAGGGCTGCTGGGAAGTCCATGTGGAGCTGGCTTGTGTAAAATGTGAAGACAGTCCCTGCCTCACAGAAGTTTTCCATCTCCTAGTGTTATGGCTTGTGCCTAGGTGCTCCCATGCCTCATGTGGTCATAGGGGGGACTTTTCAGAGGTGGCTGGATGTAGAGTGTGTGATGCTGGGATCAAAGTTGTGTGATTTCTAAATTAGTCCACTGATTGGTTTAGCATAGTTCTGGATAGGATTAAGGGTGCCCCACCCTGACTGTGAGTGCTACCTGCCCTAAAGGTGGGCAGCCTGGATAAGATATAAGAGATAGGAAGAGGGCTAGCGTCATCATTAGTCACTTGTGGTTTTCTGCTTGTTACCTTGCTGCCTTTTACCTTCTGCCCGCACTGCTTTGCCACGGACTGTTTATGCTCTGTGATGCCTCCTGTCTCTACAAACTGTGAGCTACAATAAACCTTTCTTCCTTTAACTTTGGATGTTGGGTATTTTATCTCAACATTGAGAAAAATAACTAAGACACAGAGAGAGGACAGGTGTGATGGTAGGCACCAGAGCTACCATGTTGCCCACCAGAAAACTGAGTATATTCTGATTGAGTTGGATTGAAAACCCAGTCTGTTTCTTGTGCAACTCCAGTGGGGTGGGGGGATTAAGGAGAGAAGGTTTATCTTCTCTCTTGACTATTCTATTCCCTCAGCAGGAGAAGAGAAGGGAATTTATGAGAAATCCTAACTCAAAATACCTACTCAGAGCAGGTCCAGAAATCTCTTTAGAGTTTGGGGCTGTCTGTACTCCTTACCTTGCCCAAATCCTTTGGGTGAGAGCATTAAGATTTTCCCACCCATCCAGTACAGGTGCACACAGCCGTTAAGAGACAGACAAGGTGAAATTCACTGGGGACAGAGGGTGCTGAGAAGTAGAGAAAGACATACACAGAAGTTAGATTTTATACACCTTCTTGCTAATGCATGCTTTCCTTTGGCTGAGTGTTTCACAGCTCTGGTGGTATTTGCAGATGTGAATTTCCTCAGGCAACTGGCATCTTAAGGACAGATGCTCCTCTACTTATGATGGGGTTATGTCCTGATCAACATGCCATAAGTTGAAAATGCACTTAATCCACTTAATATCTTAGCAACACTATGCACTGTAGCTTATGGGTTGTTCCCCTGTGACCTTCAGCTGGTTGTCATTGCCTGTGAGAGGTGCTGGGTTCCATTCCTACTACACACACACACACATGCACACACACACACATGCACACGCACACGCACAGATATATGCACACACAGAGAACATCCCCAGACTCCCCTGTAGCTTCCTCTTTGCCCAAGGCCCCAAGGTCACCCCATTGCTCAAAGCTCTTTCCTTCTCCCCACTGGCACATCCCTCTAGTACATGCTCCAGTGCATACTTCTGCATGGTACATGGAACCCCTCTGCGGGTCCCACCCTCCATCTCGCTGACCACAGGCACTGCGTGGGGAGCAGGCCTGCCAGCCCTCACAGCACTTCACTCCAGGAAAAGCTGTAGGCGAAGGTGGTGACTGGAGTTTCTGCTTTTGCTGCTTGCTCATGTGAGTGAGGAGGGCCCAAGGACCCACAGCTAGACCACAGGCAGGCACCTTTCCAAACACATACGTAGTAAGCACACTGTGTCAGGCATTGGTGACTAGAGACCATATGCGCTGTCTTGGTTACTTTTCTCTTGTTGGTGAGACAAAATACCCAATGCCCAAAATTAAGGAAGGAAAGTTTTATTTAGCTTACAGTTTGTGGAGGTTTCAGTCCATACTTGGCTGGCTCTGAGGCAGAGTGGCACATGGCAGAGGGTAAACGTTCATGGCAGCAGGACACAGCAAAAACAAGGGCAAAAGGGAGGAATGGTGGCAAGCAGCCTCTTTTCCTCCCTTACATTGTAAATAGGCTACCTCCACCCAGAGGGCGTGTAGCTCTCACATAATCTCCACGCCCTCCTCTTTTACAGGCTCAGGATGTATCCAAAATAAGCACGCTGGCCTGCTGCTGAGTCACTTAGCCAAACCTCTAGACTCTCCAAGTTGACACAATGTATCAGCCATAACATGTGCAGATCCTTCTCTGGATGAAGAGGAGGCGAAACACCTGAAAGTGAGATGCTAGCTCTGTCTCTGTGCAGATGACATGTCTTGCCCTTGCACTGTGCATAGCATGTTTTTCTTTTCATAGTATATAGGCAGACCCGAGCAACATGGTCCCCATATCTCAGGCAGAGAAATTACGGCACCGGAGCTGTGGCTACACCACAGTCACAGGACTGACTAGAGGACAGCCAGTCATGGCCCTTTCCTCTGTGGCGTGGCTGGGAATTGAAGCCACCCTAGCTCTCACTTTTCTAAGCAGCTCTGGATCGATTTTCCTTCTCTTTTCTCTCTTTGCATCCTGTAGACCCTTTGGGGTCACCCTGCCTCCAGGCCTCTTGATCCAGCTGCTTCAGGACACAAGGACCCTTGCAGTGGCAGAGAGCTAATTGTCCATTACCCTCTTAGTGAGTTTTTTCTTCTCAGGAATTCTTGGGAATCTCTAACTTAGTAATAGCAAAGAGACTTCCTGAGGGTCTTCTATCATCTGGTCACTCAGGTCATTCCTACAATTAAAAACTCACTCATTGCCACAGGCATCTATAGTGTCTCACCCCATGGAGCATACACAGTGGCAGAAACTTATATCAGATAGACAGATAGTTCCATTCTAAATGTTAACACAGATTGGATTGAAGAAAGCTGGAAACCTGCGTTAGTGCCCCAAGTCCTCTCAGTCAAGTTTTTTTCTTATGTTTATCCGAACTCCTTGTTGCAAATCCAGGTCATCTTTGTATAACATGTTACTCATCCACCTGAATTCTCCCGAACTTGTTACTCATCCACCTGAATTCTCTCCAACGCTCCCTCATCTAATCTGTACGATGGCCTGGAGTGGTAGATGCCATTATTAGATATTCAACAAAGATTTGCCCCATCCACCTGCAGTAATTTCATGTCAAGAAAGTATCAACTTTTCAAGCCTAATCCCGCAGAGAAAACTAAGCCCCCATTATGCCTCTGTCACATATGAGAGGTGGCCTAGTTAGAATGGGATATGTCTTTTTGGTACATGTCTGTCTGGCTACAATGAGTGAATCCAATAATGATCAGAAAACTGGGAGGGATCATACCTTTCACAGTGGTTTGAAGATGAGATGAAAAAAGGTGTAGTAAAGTAACTGGAAAATAATGACTGTTCCAGAAAGTTCTCTTGAATCTAGTTTAGTCTGCAGGTACTTTTCCTTATAACCTATGGATAGACCAATAATAAGTGACATTTATGGAACTTATTGTGTCCCAGGCTCTTTTCATAGGCAAACATGCGTTACAACTATTCCACTCAAAGCCGAGTGTGGTGGTGCATGCCTGTAATCCCGGCACTCAGGAGGCTGAGGTAGGAGGATCATTGCGAGTTTGAGACCAGCCTGGACTACAAAGTGAGCTCAAGACCAGCCTGAACTGCATAGCCAGACCCGGTCTCAAAAAAGGCCCCCCCCCCCAAAAAGAATCAAAAAAGGCCCCCCCCCCCAAAAAGAATCCCAAAAACCAAAAAAGCAACTACTACACTTACAAGTACTCCAAATACTACACAGACAACCATTATTACTATTACTCCCAGGGTATAGAGGAAGAAACTAAAGGCCAGAGAAGCTAAGTGACTGGTCCAAACTCATAGACTCACAGAGCAAGAAAGTCAGAATTCAGCCTATCTATGGCCTATTATGTGTCCACTTTGGGTTTACTTATTGGAGGATGCATCAAAATGCTTCCCTTCCCATGTGACTCTTGGGCACAGACCTGAAGTACATTATCTGCAAAACTCTCATGATGGCTAGGCTACCTCCCATGTGTGACTGAAGGCACAGTAGCAGCTGAGTTTACTGTGTAGGATTAGGTTTCAAAAGGTGACACCTTCTTGACATAAAGTTACTGCAGGGGAACGGTGCAAAATCTATCACGTACCAGAAACTAGTTGTCAGTGAAACATGGCAGTGCATAGGTGACTTGTTCAGCGGCTCTTCTCACTGTCTTTCACTTCAGGGGTTGCTGCTGGACCACACACCTTCCTGGGGAGCCAAGGTTTTCTATGGGCCTTTCCGCTTGGTTCACAGTGTATGCTTCATGTTTGTACTTCCAGCTGCTCTCTCTCAACCAAGTTTTCTGCCTCGTCACTGAGAAGCTGCTTGCAACCCATCTTCTCTACACTTCATCCACATTTTCTTCAATTTCTCTAAGCTTTTGCACTGGGTACAGCTGCTTTTGCATTCTTTAAAACTTCTAAATGCTTGATAAATTAACAAATGCTAAAAATATGTCATTTTTCTTGTGCAAACAAATGATCAGAAACACTTTTATTGCATAAGTTTTCAAAGATAATATGGTAAATAAAATGCATACAGTATATGTGCCACTACACACTGTGAAAATGTAAGTTGAGCTTCAAAAAAGGATAGGAAAAATTCCACAGGTGCATCTGACGCTTGAGATAAGCACCATCTCCCAGCTACACGTCAGCCTCAGCACTTTTTCTTTTAAAATTTATTTTATTTTATTTTTGTTTTATTTTATTTTATTTTGGTCTTTTTGAGACAGGGTTTTGCACGCAGCTCAGGCTGGCCATGAACTCACTTTGTAGCACATGCTGGCCTTGAACTCATGGCAATCCTCTTGCCTCAGCCTCCTGAGTGCTGGGATTGCAGGCGTGCGGCACCACACCTGGCTTTTTTTTGTTTTATTTTAAAAAGAGAGGAAAAAAACCCCAATAAAAACAACATGACATTTCAAAACAAGATGATAGGAATTTAACAGTGGTTATTATATTGCATATTGTTATCTTCAAAGTAGTTGCTCAGATTACCAGATACAGACATGTAAAATAGATCAAACAATATAAGCACTGATTGCTTCTTTCAGTGAACTAATAGAAATTAGTAGTACAATTATCTTAGCTATCGTGTGTGTGTGTGTGTGTGTATGTGTGTGTGTGTGTGTGTATGTATCTTTTCCCCCTTCTTTCTTTTTTCTTTTCCCTCATCCCAATGGTTCTTTCCTTTTGAGCAATTTCCTTCCCTTTCACTGTATCTATTGTACCTTTTGGATCTTCAGTTTCTTACACTAGGGATACAATGCGATGTTTATGCATTAAAGTCTAGTTTATTTCACTTATGAGTATGGTCTCTAGTTGCATCCTTTTACCTATAAAAGCCTTGAGTTCATTTTTCTTTATAGCTGAGCCTCAGCATTTTTAATCACTGTGGAGTTTTCACATCACCCTTGTATGTTTGTTTGTTTGTCAGTGGGATGAGCTAAGTAAAGCATGAGTTCAGCTGCAACCTGGAGGACAGCTTTTCTTTGTCACCCAGCCTTCTCTAGTTAGAGAGACCACAGAGGCCCAGTGGGCAGCAGGTGGGTAAAGCTGTGACAGGTCCCTGCACATGGGTACCCTCAGGCCACTGACCTTCACTGACCACCACTTGTTTAAGAAATGGTTGCAGATTTCTACTATGTTTCCAGGTGCTAATAACAAAATGGAGAACTTTCCTGGAGACAGCTTTCTAGTGGCGGAGGGACAGACAATAAGTGAACATATAAAGCAACAGGTGAACAAACAAGATGACATCTGGCAGTGAGAAGCAAGGGAAGATGCTAGGACAGAATAGAACGACCGCTGATACAGGAGGTGCAACCTTGGGTCAGATGCAGAAAAGCTGTCAGAGGAGGTGATGATGGAGCCTAGTCCTGGTCATACCATAGTGCTATGAGTCCCAAGAAGCCAGCTGTAGGAAGGTCCAGGGCAGAGCAGTGTTGAGGAAAAGACAAGACCAGGGCAGGACCAGCACGGCATGTTTGCAGAGCAGAGTCAGTGGAAATCCAATGAGCAAGGACAGGTGAACCCAGATTCCTTGGGGTCTAGAGGTCATGAGAACAAGGGTTAGCTGAGAGAGGCTTAAGCAAAACGGTAGCATGAGCTGATTGGTATGATTCATCCCTGCCGTGGTGGGGTACAAACCATGAAGGGCAGACAGGTAGCAGACAGATCAATCAGCAGGAGATTCTCTAGGCCAACCAAGAAATTATGGTGGGTTTGACAAAGGTGACAACAAAGGAGATGGACAGAAGAGGACAGATGGGAGAGCAGATAGGTCGTGCCTGTGGATAGGGTATAGGGGAAAGAAAAGAATGAAGGTGGAATCAAGGTTTCTCTTGAACGTGTGAGTAGTTGTGCCATTTACAGAGCTGAGAGATACTGAAATGAAAGAAAATACATAAAGTTAGTTGTACTGGGTGCTAAGAAGGAAAAAAGAGTGTACAAAGACAATTTCTTTAGAGTAGGAATTTCAACCTAATACATTTGTGCCCGGATGCGCTACTCCATGTATATCATACGCCCCTCCAACTCCCTTTCCCACTGTTCTTGCTCTGTCTAGCGACTTGAGCATGGAATTGCAACTCTCATCCTCAAGTTGGAGGCCACGGGGTCCACACCTGGCCCAGGCTGTTGGAGAAAGGCCCCTGTTGGTGGCAGGCCCTAGTCAGTAGGTCCTCTGGCTGCTCTGGTCTCGAAGGCAGTCATGCTAACGCCACAGGAAATTCGATCAGTCTGGCACAGTTATATCTTTCTGGCTTAATCTAATCTCTTCATTTTATAGGCAAGCTTTTTTCTCTGATCCTCAGCCTTTTCCTCTCCCTTGTTAATTTG
Organism: Chinchilla lanigera; assembly: GCF_000276665.1. Taxonomy (NCBI): domain Eukaryota; kingdom Metazoa; phylum Chordata; class Mammalia; order Rodentia; family Chinchillidae; genus Chinchilla; species Chinchilla lanigera. The sequence goes on along the minus strand of NW_004955412.1, from coordinate 29,817,853 downwards.
TGCCCAGCAGCCAGACAATCAAAGTCGGTCTGGGCTTTATGTATCAGAAGATGCACATTATAGGTCCCTATAAAGTAGCCCAGAGCCTGCTGCCCTCTCCCAAATGTTTAAGGGAGAGAACCTTCTTGGGGAGCCAGGAAGAATGGAGTGACAGGGAAAAAGAAGACCTCCCAGGACCTGGCAAATCCTAGCAGGACTACACGCCCTTCCCTGCGATTTTTCCACAGCATACGTGACCACTCTGTTGTTTGTCCCTGGGTCTGGCAGGATGCCAGTTGCCTGCTCAAACCTAGCTGGTAGTTAAAATGTTCACCAAATGCCAACTCAACCTCTGGCTGTCCCCAGTCCTAATCTCTTCATTAGGGCTCCTCCACTTTGCTAAACAAGGAAGGAACATAATACTTCAGCTTTCCCTCTGCTAGATCCTCTGTTGGGCATTCCCACGCTAAGTCCTATCTCAGCATTGTGAAACAGATATCCTTATTTCCATTCTCCAGGAAGACAACAATAAGATTCAGAGAAGTAATTTAGCCTGTTAACAATTGGAAGTTTCAGGGTTTGCAATGCGATCTATACCACCTTATCCTAGTCACAACTGTGGGTTGGTGTTGGACCCCAAGTTTGCTTTTTTGCCCTTTGCAAGGATGTCTGTGGTCTCAATGCTGATCACAGCTTGGAACCTATGCCCACGAGGTGCCACGTTGTGTGCTAGCCCAGCTGCCAATCTCTTCACAATCTCTAGAGGCCATCCTTCCATTCTGTCTTCTCAGGGAGCCTTGGCAAGGTAGCACACACCAAAGCTCAAATGATCTTAAGAAACACCCAGCACTGAAAAGGAGTACAGTGACTGCAAGTGTGGAAGAGAGAAAAATCATTCAGGAAGCAGCAGTGTGTGCTGCAGGGTATCCAGTTCAGGTCTGGTGAGAGTAGCCAGGTAGACATGTCAAGCAAAGGAGGGAAGGGGAGGAAGGAAGGAACTTGAAAGGAGCTCCAAAGGGTCTTTATTTCTCCTTGGGTTTCTTAGTGACTTTTCTTTCTTTCTTTTTCTTTTTTTTGTCTTCCAGCCCTAATAGATTACATTGGGAAATTGCCTCTGTGAGTCCCAGGCGGGATGTTCTGTCATGCACCAGTGAGTAGCAGAGCAGGAATTCAAGCCTGACTCCAACTCGTGTTTCAAGGCAAAGACTGGGGAGGAGCCTACACGTGCTCTTCAGGTGACTGGTCTCATTCCTTTCCATAAGAATTAGGGTTTATGATGTGATGAGGTTGGCCTTGAGCACCCACTCCCCCACAAAAAACTCTTATCACCTATTCGTGATACTTAATGTGAGCCAAATGTGTCATCAGGCAGGTCACTATAAATCCAGGTGAGGATGCCTGTACTATATAAAGGCAGACAGCTGACACAGAGGAGTGGTGGTTGGGTATATCCTTGTTTGCCCTTGCTGATGGCTCATGTTCTGGATCTATTTAAGGACATCCAGCCCCACCTCTGAGAATGGAGCCATCCTCTGGGGCTGCAGTGGCTGGTTTTTGGTCACTCTCATGAGAATCCTTAAATTTGGGGTGAACACCAGCTTTCCACCCAGCTGTCACTCAACAAAGCAGCAAGGTCTTCCCTCCAGTCATTTCCTATTTGGTCCGTCCTCTCTTGGGGCTGTGTGGGGTGAGAGGCAGACAGAATAAGATGGGAGAAATATGGGGTAAGGGGTTGCTTTAAATGGCTTGTCTGGGAGGCAGCATGAGTCTCCAGAGAGGCCATTTTCAATGGGAATTTGAATATTCATGCTGCTGACTCTGGGAACTCAGGAGTTATGGACAAGGAAAAAAAAAAATAGAAATACAAGATGCACTGAGAAAAATGGGAGGAAAGAGCTGAATTGAGCTTCCAGGACAGTATAAGAGAGGACAAGCATGTGCATGGCTGGTTGTAGCAACTGCATGTGGGGGAGGTGAAGGCTATGTGAGCTCCTTCCCACTCACTGGCCTTGGGTCTTCTGTGCTGGGGAGAGCTGTAGATCAGTTGCCTTCCCAGGGAGGAGGAGGAGCTGCACCTCAGAAAGCCAATGCAGAACCCTAACTGCATGATTTGTGGTCCCGTGGAGAGCTGGCAGGGCAGAAGGGTAAGAGGGGCCCATGGTTGTGTCTCATGTGCTTGGCTAACTTCTAGCTGGACAGCAGTGAAGGACCAACATGGATCCTGGGAGAGCAGGGCTCCTCTGCAAGAGTGAAGTTGAGCAGAAGAATGCTTTGTGCACTGCAGAGCTCTCATGCAGGAGAAAATAACTTCTGTGCATGCAGTCCCTTGGTAGGGAAGGGAGATGTGGAGTTCAGCTGAAGGCTCAACAAGGTCTCGAGGGAATGGGAAGCTGGGCAGGAATGGGGAGGGTAGCTGTGGAGTCACTGCAATGTGGCAGGCACTTTATCTATGCATTTCTTCCATTACAGCCTTACTGGGATATGATTCCCATATCACAATCTTCCCACTGGGGGTGTACATCGGTGTTCTCTTATGTGTCTTCACGGAGGTATACAACCATCACCATGGTCAACGTTAGAACATTTTCACTACTCCCCAAAGACCCGGGCACCCATTACTAGCCATTACCCTTCTACCTCTTCCCCTAGCCCCTGGGAAGCCACCTAACTTTCTTTCTCTCTCTATTGATGTTTTAAATATCTCATGTAAGTTTTCTATGTTCTCCCACGCTGCAGCATGTCTCATCAGGCACTCGTTCCTTTTCAGGAACAAATACTATTTTATTGTACAGGTACGCCACTTCTTCCTTAGTGATTCATGGGTTGTATCTGCTTTTGGCTGATGATGAACAATGCTGCTAAAAACACTTGTGACAAGATTTTGTGTGGACATGTATATATTTAATTTCCTTAACAACAAAGCCAGGATAGCCACCAATTTATGAAAAATCACAGCTCAAAATGGTCAAGTCATGTTTTGAGACTGAATCTCTTGATTTGGTTGGACTATGATAGAAGGGCAAATAAAAGGGATGTAAAGTGGAATTTCACTTTCCCTTTGCCAGGTCATTATACACACGGCTGGGTAAAGAGAACGCAGGGAAAGCATGAGTGAATTTAGTCAGCGCTCGACCTGCTGTAGCCTCTACCTCTCTCTCTGGCAGTGGGTCTGGGGTCACAGGTCTGAGCTTGCCTGGCCCTGGCACAGCTCTGAGTCCTGGAAAGATGTCTCTTTCCTGTTCTTTGTCCTTGTTTCAGGCATGGACACAAAAATAGATCAAGAACTTCTCAAGTCTTTAGCTGGAGCAGCCATGGGAGGAGGCAGGTGGGAAGTCCCTGTAGCAGTGTCCTTCTGAGAGGGCTTTCTTGGCTGAACTCTGCCTGATGACAAGGCAGAGGTACCAACTGCCTGGAAGGAGGGCCTCAAAGAGAAGAATCCAGAGGGTGCCCAAGGACGGATCTGTGGCATGGAACAAGAGGGTCACCGAGGCTATTGGCTCTGCTTCCTTCTGGCCCCAGGGCTTTCCCAGAAAGCACTTGGACATGGGAGGGTGGATGACGTGCCACCCCATTAATGTAACTGATGGCTTGGCAGAACCCAAGCCAAAACTGGTAATCATTGACCCTCAAAGGCTCCCTGGGGCATTTCAATAGAATCTACAGGAAGGCTGAGTCTCCAGCAAACCTACTGGCCTGCTATTTATCCAAAAGCCTTGCCCTTCTCATCACCTTTCTGGGAAGCATGGTGCAAGTGCAGCCCTGATGCTGCTGTACAGAAGCCCAGTGTTGAAGTGAGCACAGGTTGTGATGGAAATGGATCTGTTCATTCAATGCAAGAGAAATTAGAGCCACAGGTAGTGTGGTGTTAACAGCTGGGTCGCTTCCTACTTCCCAGTGCTGTCTAAATTCTTTCTGTCTGTAAGATACACATGCATGCTGCCATTTTTCAGATGAGAAAACTGATACACTACTAGGTTATGTAGCACCCAGTGTCAGTGGGTGATTGACTTCAGATTCAAACCCTCTTCTAACATCCTGCCCAGTTGTTCACTTGATGGAGAGGTGACAGGGAAACGTCAAATGTAAGCTAGAATGTGGGACTAGAAGGCACTCAGAGCCCCCCTCCCAATCCAAGAAATGGTGTTCCATGCAGCTAGCCCTGCAGATCTCTGAAGCTGGGCTGTGCCAGCATTTATTGCCTATGTATACAGCGACATGGACGCTACTTTCCAACCGTGTATGCTCCAAGCATTAGCTGATTTTCCTCCGCTTTATAAGTTGTCAAGATCAGAACTTCTGTTTTCTTTAGCAAAGTGTGCTTTGCTTGTTGCAGGCTAACAAGCCCAGGCCTCTTGTCCACATGGAATTCATTCATTTCTGGGCTGGAAAGACTGAGCTGATGTAATACCAAACCAAACCACAGAGAACCAGAAAGGTCAGACTAATGACAGGATCCCTGCACACAGAATGCATACAACTTTTTATAAACATTAAAATTCTTTGACTAAACTGCAGTGTCATTTGAGGTGGGTTGCTCTGTGTGTGAAATTTAAGAATAGTGTTATTAGAGATGTGTCCAGTTTCCAGAACAACAATCTCTACCCAAACACAGTACTCTTACAAAGCAAATAAGTGGGAGGGTGATTATTTGATTTGCAAAAGTTATTCTTTGCTTTATAAAATAATCTGCTATAGGATTTCTTTAAATATATAATAGCCCACTTTGTGATGGAATACAACTTACTATTCAAAATTTCTGTTCACAAACCATCCTTAGAGAACAAATATTGATTTCAATATGAGATTATAAATCCAGACATGTACAATGATATTTTCAATGTAATATTGTTTTTTAAATACAGTGGTATTTTAAAACCAAATCAAATTTCTTCACAATGTCAATATTGAGTTTAACCTATTGAATTTGATTTGGTTCACAATCAACTTGGTTTACAGCCAGAATTGTGGAAAAAATTAAGTTTATGAACTGAGGTACCACTATAATGACAAGAATAGAAAGGCTGTGAAACTAGAAAAGCTTCTGGATTGCTGTGTTAATTTAATATTTAATCCTTAATTGATTGGAAGCTAGAATTTACCACTTAGGCTAATGGCCTTCCGCAAAGTTTGAACTGAGAGAAAGGTGGAGCTCTGAAGGTTTCTTTAAAGTCAAGTTTCCCAGAAGCAGAGTTGACCCTTCTTGCCCTTCCTATTTTGGGTAAAAGTTCAGGGCGGACCAGGTACAAAGAGCACTCCTATTGAACTTTTACCCAGGACTCTGTAGGAACCTGTCCTTTCCCTCCAGATGGTAAGCATGCCTGGTTTGTTTTACTAGGTTTCTTTCCTACTGGGCCTCCCTCCAGATCTTGGATCCTGACACACAGCCAGGCAAACTCCCCAACCAACAGCTGAACACCCAATCCAGAAGCTTTTGTTGGCTACATCAAGGTTCACTCATACATGAAGGTTAAAAAATCATCTCTTGTGCCTCTCTAGAGGCAAGTGACTCCATTTCCAAAAGTTCAGTCAGGGTTGTTTATTGACTTCTAAGTAAACAAGCCACGGGATACTTCAGGCTACAAGCAAGTTGGATAAGCATTTGCTTGGGAAGAGCCACTTAGGCAAAGCTCTGTGAGCCAATCTACCCTTTTCAGATTCCACAAACACCAAGTGCCACCTGAGAGAGTGGCATTGAGCTGATATTGTCCTCTCTGTGTCCCCTTTGCAAAATCAGCACTCTGAGTCCTTCCCATCTTTATATATCTAGTTATTTGTTTGACAAATCTTATTGCACCTCTGCTCTCTGCTTGGAGCTGGGCTAGGTGGCCAGAAGAGGAGACAGCTGGGGTCACTGCCTGTAGACCAGCATGAAAGTAACGGTACAATTTAAGATTACTCTTCATACTACCAATGAAAAGGATACGCTTGAATCTTGTAAGGAGCGCCAACCTGCTCTAAATGGGAAAAGGACTAGTCAAGAAATGACTCTTCTTTTGAGAAGGTGGCATTTGAGTTTCTTTTTCAGAAATGACATTTAAGTTGAGGTTAAGAAGTCCATTGGGGGGGGGAGATGGGGGAGAGTAGAGCTCCAGGTATCCCAGCAGAAGAAGCAGCAGGTGAGGCAGGCTCAGAGAGGCTAAGCAACCAGTGTGTGCAGTTGGAATGAGGCAGGGCTGGACCTCTAGTGTGTGTCTTGTCTTTCCTTCAGCATCTGATACCTAGGTGTGACCATGGCACTGGCCCCAAGGCCAGGGCTTAGCTCCCCATCACTGGCAGGTTCTCCTTATCCAGCTAGGTGGCTTGGGAGCATCTTCATCTTTCCACACTAGCCACTGTCATCCACCACCCCTGGGGCACAGTAAGCAGGTGCTGGATAAATGTTTGCCTCCTCTTCACACTCTGCCAACTATTTTGAGTACATCCTAGAGCTTAAGAGAAAAGGCTTCTCAATCAGGTGGATCTAGAGTCTGCTAATCTTTGCTTTTTTGGCTTCTATGGTATGGTCTTGGGCACACTGTTTAACTTCTCAGCTCCCGAACTCCTAGAATTATCATGAGATTCCAATGTGACAAAGCATGGCGGAGATGTCGCCTCTTTGTCTGAGCAGTATCACAAGCTTTGTAGCCCCATGTCACTGCTCCGCAGGGGCACCACTTGCACTATACTCCAGGGGGCGCTGTTTACACAGAATGCAGGATGTCTGAGCTCACATGGAGAGAGTGAGGCTTTATTTGCTATTATTATCTGCTCTCTGAGACTTTTCTCAGCCCTAGTCTTCCCTTTGATTCATTTTGGGCTGTAACTGTCCACTTTTACTTTGGATTACTCTGTCCACTCTGGCACAGTCTTCTCTCATCCAGTAACCATTGGTTTCCCTTGGTAAAATGCTGTTGTCTGTGAAGTGTAGGACAGAGGAACTGTTAAAGAATCTCTGGAGGAGTCGAGTAGCTCCATCTGTGTGGTTATGAGTTCCTGTTGTCCCTTGGAGCTCTCTTGACCCCCAGTCACCATCCTCACAGCTGCCAGAGATGTGCTACTCTTTCTTGAGATCTCTGAACAAGGCAGAAACAAAGTGCCCCTTTGGTACTTTGCATGGCTGTGACCGGCTAGCATTCCCAAAAGACCTTAAGAAACAGTTATGGAAAACAATAGAAAATGATATTGGAAGTATCACACAGAATAAGTGTCCAGCTTCCAAAGCATTGGTTTCAGAGTCCATAGCAAATGGTTGTGGGCACCAGAGTCTGATGGATCCTCACAGATACCTCCCTGGACCAGCTTTATGCCCCAGGCTGGCTTTACTGGTGGAGACATCACAGCTCTCACTCTTTCTTTTGGGATCTATGAAGAGTTAGTGGTCTTTGTGGTGGTAGTAAATAGTATCTGAGAAGGACCAGTGATCTTGGCAAACAAGTTAGATAGATAGAATAGAAAACCTGAGCTTAAAAATTTTAACTTCTTTGAATGGCTTTTGTATTTTCATTTGGCTCTTTCCTTGATTCCTCAAATCTTCATAAGAGGAGTAAACACACATACAAAGTAGATATATGCACATGTGATTTCTAGAAGCAGCGAGTAAAATTGGTTCTCACCTATTGGCTTATAAAACAATTTTTATTACCTCTTAGTTACACCTGTTATATCATATGTGCTATGGGCTTTTGTGGTGTCAGGGTCCTTCACCCAAAGAGCACCAAGAACACCCCATAGCTGAGTAACTTGGGCTTTTTCTAGCCAGCCCATGAGCTACATACACCATGAGCCACTGTGGGAACCTCACTAGAAGGGGTCAAAGGGGGCTTGAGTAGAATTTGAACTTGTTTTAGGTTCTGAAGTTTTATGGAAGCGATACTTTGCTCTGGAAGGAAGTATGGGTAGATCAATATGTTAATTAATATATCACATTAATAAATCTTATTATCCAGAAGGAAAGAGCTCTGGCATGAGGCTAAAGCTATTACTGGTACAGAAGCAGCAATCCCTGGTACTAGCCAGAATGGGAGGCCATTTGACTGTTTTGTGGTTTGCACAATGGTCATGTCATTGTCTGTGTTCAAACAAGATTACGGAGAGGTCTTGTTTTTCAACTGCTCTACAATGATCGCAGTGGGTTTGCCTGATGATGTGTTGTGAGATCATTAATCTTTAGTAATAGAGTAACAGAATCTTGCTGTGAGTGTCAGGCCAGCTCCTGCCTTCTCCTTTTTAGTGGGTATGTGTGTGTGTGTGAGGTCAGTGACTCAGACCAAGAGAAGAACAGTGTCACACCTGGGTACCACACCTCTGTCTGGCCTTGCCAAGAACAGTTCTCTCCCTCTATCCTGTCCCTACATCTCCTAGACAAGGGTTGCACTGTAATGATAGACAAATTTTTATTAAATTCTGTTTCCATTTCCCAGGTCATCTGTCCCATTTTGGGAGGAGGACTCTTCAACCAGCACAGCTCATAATGTGACTTGTGGTCAGAACTTTTGTGTCCCTCTCTTGAAAGCCTTTCTTACTTTGGCTGTAGTCTCCAGTACAGCCCATTTGACGCCGTATGACAATAAGACTGTTGTAGTCAGCAACCCTTGGTTAAATTGCTGTGCTAGTTTAAATGTGTAGACCAGTAATGACCATTGCTACTATTTATTGCAGGATCGGTCTGTTCTAGGAACTTTACTCATGCCGTTGCACTTAAATCATACTGTGACCTTTGGATGTATTTAATGTAGCCATTGCACAGGTGTCAAAACTGAGGCTCAGAGAGTTTAAGTGGCTTGCTTGGGCTACCTGGTCATTGATTAGCAGCAGAGCTGGGCTTCAAGTTCATGTCTGTGTTTACTCAAACCGGAGCCCCTTCCACTCTGCTAAACTGCCTCTGACGTCACCTCTTCTGGGAGCATTCCTGGCCCAAGTCTCCTATCTCCTCATTATTGCCCATGTATGATACACAGAGTTATTCAGATAATGCTACTATGACCAGCTGGCCTCCGAGATGCCTACAGAATAATGCACCTAGGAGGGTGGTAACATCAGAACTTGTGATTCCCTGGCTTTTGTTCTCTTCTCTAGAAGGACCTGGGAAGGCTCATATCTCATTTCTGCCCTGTCCACAATACACTGCTGGCCTTGCAACAGAGAGGATGTCAGAGCACATTCACCCTAGTGAAGGTGGGGTCTTTCACTAGAGCGGTTTTCAATCTAGCCTGGGTCTCAGATGCCCATGAGGCCAAAAAAGCCTGTTTCCACCATCCTTGTCAAATTTCACCGAGAAGGAGCCCACTGGACCCCAAGTGAGCTGCCTGTTAAAGACATTGTAGCTAAGTCTCTGGTATGCCACCCAAAAGGGCAATGCCACCCTCTGACTACTACACACTGGATATGGCCTGACTGAGGTAGTCCAGGGATCTGGGTGACTTGAGGCTCTTCAGGGCTCTAAACATTTTCAAATCCTGCTGAATGGCTGGTGTCTGATAGGTTGAGATGATTTTCATAGAAAACAGGAAGTCCCCTACAATAGCAATAGAGGCATTTGTTTTAGTTCCTCAGCAAGGGTGTGTAGAAGAGGGGAGTCTGACACACAGTCTGTTGGGTCACTGCCTTAACACCCTATCCTCAGTCCTCTTAGGCAGATCTGCTGCATTGCAAATGTTGATGACTTCTGTAGGAACAACTTGGCAGAAGGGATTGTCAGTTTGTTTCCTAGCATAGCACCTGGTACTTAGGAGATATTTCGTAACTGGAGCATTCATACAATTATGTTGATGAAGAGGGCGGAGAGCCAGCCCCATAATCCCATTGGATACTTTGCTATGGGAGGTCCTCAAAAAATGTTTGGTGATTAGCCTAAAACAAACTGGTAAATGTTCACAGAAACTTGAATTTCTTCTACATGACAGCTCCCAAGGAACTAGAGAGAATCATTTTGTGACATCCACTTTCAGGCTACTTAGCTTGTATTTCCTAGCTCTACCATAAAATTTTGACTCCTAGAAATGTCCTGAAGTTAACTATGGTTGTGAGCAGTTTATCTAAAAGGCAAATCACAGTGAATGTCTTTTTTATTTATATAGAGGAATGATAGCTTCAGTAATGTCATTCTAAATCAGCAATAATAGAAGCCACACCTTCTACCCTCTTTTCTGAGGTAGTGGCTGTAGTGTGGGTAGTGGGGGTCAGTGGAATAATGCTGCACAAACTCCCCAGGTCAGAATGGATTGTTCTGATATGGAAGCCTATAAAAAATTTAAAAATCAGCTATTTAGGTTTTTCAAGTTCTACCAGTGAGCAGGAACTTCAGTATCTCCCCTAAAATGCAGAGGGTTTGATTGAAGTACAAGTGCATGTGTGTATATCTACAGATGAAAGGAAACTCAGGAGGAAATTTTCTTTGTTCTTCCAGGATTTCAAGGGCGTTTCAATGAAAGAGACTTAAGACTTGTTAAAAATTATAGATTGTTCCTGGTTGTTCTATAGTTTCTCCTCCTACATGTCTGCAATAGAAACAGCCCAAGTTGTCACTAAAGTCCCTTAGCCACTATTATTTGTTTCCCTTGAACTTCTTTCAGCCCTTCTGTGCTTGCTTTCTTCTCTCACCACTGCGTGGGTTACACATACAATTAAATGCAGGCAGTCACTGCCACATGCACAAAAATGTCCCTCCTGAGATACCTCTATTACATGGGGAGCAACAGGCTGCCAAGCCACACAAGTGACAGCAGACACCTTACTTTATAAATACGTTGATTAATTTGTTCATCATCATTCACCAAACTTCCACAGAACTTCTACTATGTGTGATACTAACATAGCTTGAGGCCCTGGCCTCGGTATCCCTGTTCTGTTCCCCAACACAGGTGTTCCCGCTGTCTTACATTACAACAGCATTGTCCTGCATTTGTTGCTTATGGACTTATCGACACTGCTGGGCCCATCTGTACTGGGAGCTGTATGACAACAAGGACTATGACCCTTTGGTCCATGATTGCTTCCGGGATGGCTAGCACAGTGGCTAACATACATAGCAGTATTGATACATCATTATTAAATAATGATAGATCAATAAATTAATATATACATAAACATGTTAAGCTTGCTGCCCGCTGAGGTGTTTTCCTAGATGGTGGATCTGTCTGTTGCTAAACAGAGAATCTTGTAGAAAAGATGTTTTTTTTGGCAGTATACAAAACATATTACCTTGTAAATGGTGACGTATTTAGTTCAATTTCCCATTCAATTGTGAGCTCCCTGAGAACAGGAAGAGTTCTGTTTGTCATTGAAATCCTTCAGAATAAGCATACAATCAGTGTTTGGAGTATGTACAAAAAGAATTTTCTGAGAATGAGCTGTTTATAGAACAAGAAAGTAGAAGCTATAAAGAAAATATGGCAATAACGTGATCCACTTGTTTTGCCCGGCCACCAAGGATACCTTGGTAAATATTAGTTAATGTGTAGCCTTTTGTTTGCTATTAAGATTTACTGATTTCAATAGAATAGGACCTAAAAACTGAACATGTTATATAACAATCAGCCACCAGGGACAATCTTTAACCACACAATAGTTTATAAAATACACACTGGTTCTGTCCATGGTTAGATTAAGTGCCATTGTCTAAGCAAAGTAGGATATGTACAATAATAGGTCTCTGTGTGAATGATGGGTTTGGTTAGTGGATGAATCTATCCTGTATCCTTGCATTGTCTACATATAATTCTTCTCACTTTGTGAACGAATAAATCAATAGCATTGACTAATCTAGTGTGTGTGAAAAACACCTTCAGTAAATCCCAGGTTTTCCTGAATAAATCCAACAATAAAGCTTCCTTTAAATCTCTCTTTCTTACATAACAGTGACACTTATATAGAGAGATTAACACGATATCTTGTTTCTTTCTGGTGTGATCTTACTTTCCTCTTGCAAATATGTCCCCATCTATGTTTGTAGCGTTGCCTGTAGCGCTGTGAACATTTGGAAAATTCAGCATCTCAGTGTGTTTTGGAAAATAAGCTGGGAGATGGATGATAACCAATTAATTCTGGCCACAAGTTATGTGGCATGACTTAGGAGAACAGCAAGAGAGCTATAGAGCGTGGCAAAGGAAAGGAGGGCAATGCTGGAATCCAACCCACACCTGCTTCCCAGGGACCTGAGCTGGTGGTTTGTCATGTCTTAGCATGACGGTATTCAAGCCATGTGAGGTTTGGAAAATATATATACCTGACCCGGGGCTTGGTCTGAGAATAGCCACTTGCCTTGTTCTAAGCCACACAACTCCACTATGGAATTAAGTGTTTTCAAGCTAATACAAATTAGCATCAGTCTACTGGCTGAAACCTAAGATAAATTAGGCTGGGTCTCAAAGACACCAGCCTGCAGCTGGACCAGCGCCCAACACCACCGTTTTCTTGCTTAGCCCAGACATGGATGCATCTGGCCAGAATATTTTGAAGATGCTGGTAAGTACAGACAATCTGGGGAAAGCATTATAGGCTGCTGGTTGCTTTTGTTTCATCTCTGCATAAGGCCAACCAGATGTTTTATTATTAATGTAGTTATGGAAACCCAAACTTATCCAAGAAATACATCAGGGGGTACTTCCTCATTTTATGGAAATATTCTTAATCTTCAAAAGTGAACAAATCTCAGAGAAGCTGGAGAAGGGTCATGAGGGGAAAAACCCAGAACATGGTGTTTTAGAAGCCATCTCTGAATTAAAATGTGTGACAAAGAGAATGTGGATTCTGTTGATACATATGGTCTTAGAATCGGTTATTTAAAGTGAGATCCACTGTGTGCAAAGCTTGGTAAATACTATTACCTATACACATGGAAGAAGGAGTCAGTGCCCAGAGCAATGAGAAGTGCCAGATGTGCAAGGCAGAGGATGTGCCTGGGGAAAGGAGGCTATTACCCCCGTGTGCCTCGCCTGGGACATCCCCTAATCCTCTTTGAGGATCCGAGGTTCATGAGGGTTGGGCAGGGCCCCTGAGCGCATGCATGCCTGTTTGTTCTCTTGGTAGCACCTTTTTGTGTGTGTATCTTTAGAATCTGTCCTTTACATTTCAAATCACCACAGTTGTGGTTTTCTTTTCACCACTTCTACTCGAGTCGGCTTTTTGTGTTTTTACCTAGGTTAAGGACTTGAGCAAGACACTGGAATATCACTTTTGTTTAAACTGTATCGCTGAGTTGGTTTCACTTCCTAGTTTTTAATGAATAAACATATTTTGAGAGGGGGATTTTGAAATCTATTTTAAAAACATATTTGCCTTTAAAGAAAAATACCGTGAAGACATTGCTAACCAGAGTGGACACACCTTGATTTTCTTTGATGCAGGGGAAGAAGCAGTTTAGTGTTTGTAACCCCTGAGTTTCACCACTGCTCACTATTTAGGGGAAAGTCCCTTTCCTTTTTTTGCTGTAAAATGGAAGTCACAAAAAATGTCATTGGTAAGAAACTATTGAGCAGATTTTGAATAGTCAGTGAATTGTTTCACTTATATTTGTGGAATAAATAGTAAGTGCTAATAAATCATGCCAGCATTTGAGATCTAGGAATGAATGAAAATAAGGTCTGAACTTGATGGGGTAGGATTCAGGGGTCACTGGCTTTGTAGCTCTGGGCCAACAAAGGAAGGATGAGATAGGATAATGGCCCTCTTACTGTTCTTTTTGGAAACATTGGCACACCATGGAGAGACAATAGGAACAGGTTTGTAGCTACATGGAAAAGGCCTCTGACATTGTCTGGTATGTTCTGATCTCGGCTCCAAATAGTCATTTAAAAGAAAGAAATCTGACCAATTCTGTACTCATCATGTGTGTTAGGGAAATCTGACTCTAGAATGGAAAATGTGATAACTGAGACACAGCATGATACAGGTTTCCCTGGACTGGAGGAAGGAAGCCTTTTGCTCCAGTTCTATCCTGCTGCTGGTTAGGTATTTGACTTAGGATAAGTCATTTAAATTTTCTGGGTGCCTATTCCCTTTATCAACAAATGAGTATATATGATAATTTAGGTAGTATATTGATGAATGTTTCTTTTTTCCAGTTATTTATCTTTATAGATCATAAAAATATAAATATTGTTTTAGGCTTATGATTTCTTATTAGAAGGCTAACTTTATTAAAGAAAAAGGGGTAGCTTGAAGAATAATATTAAATAAAAGCATAGGCCGTACTTATTTTTTTAAAACTAATTATGGCCAAACATTTTTAAGGTGTGTCATTGACTGATGTCAGGAGATACCTGAATATATGATCACTTGGTGTGTGTCCATTTTTATCTGTGTTGTTAGTTTTATATTTAAGCTGTCCTGGAGAAAGTTTCTATTGGAAATAGCTTCCAAATGCTTGCCCAAGTATTCAGTGAGCCAGGTAGTTTGAATTCCAGTTTCAGGCATAGTAGGTCTGTATGCTAGTCACCAGGCTCACTGCTGCTATACACATCTTATTTTTGTTTTCCTCTGATGTGTTCGCAGATCAGGGTGTTGACAGAAAGGATGTTCAAACATCTCCGGAAATGGTTTGTCACTCACTGTTCTCGGCGTTCTCGGCAGAGAGCAAGGCTAGTCTCCAAAGACGGAAGATGCAACATAGAATTTGGCAATGTGGATGCACGGTCGAGGTTTATATTTTTTGTGGACATCTGGACCACCGTGCTTGACCTCAAATGGAGATACAAAATGACCATTTTCATCTCAGCCTTCTTGGGGAGTTGGTTCCTCTTTGGTCTCCTGTGGTATGTGGTGGCCTATGTTCACAAAGACCTCCCAGAGTTCCATCCTCCTGACAATCACACCCCCTGTGTGGAGAACATACATGGCATGACCTCAGCTTTTCTATTTTCTCTGGAAACTCAAGTGACCATTGGATACGGATATAGGTGTGTGACGGAACAATGTGCTAGTGCCATTTTTCTACTAATATTCCAGTCTATTCTTGGAGTTATCATCAATTCTTTCATGTGTGGTGCCATCTTAGCCAAAATCTCCAGATCTAAAAAACGTGCCAAGACCATTACATTCAGCAAGAATGCAGTGATCAGTAAGCGGGGTGGGAAACTCTGTCTCCTAATCCGAGTGGCTAATCTTAGGAAGAGCCTCCTTATTGGAGGTCACATATATGGAAAACTTCTGAAAACCACAGTCACTCCTGAAGGAGAAACCATTATTTTGGACCAGACCAATATCAACTTCGTAGTTGATGCTGGCAATGAAAATTTATTCTTCATCTCCCCACTGACAATTTACCATATTATTGATCACAATAGTCCTTTCTTCCACATGGCAGCAGAAACACTTTCCCAGCAAGACTTTGAGTTAGTGGTATTTTTAGATGGCACAGTGGAGTCAACCAGTGCTACCTGCCAAGTCCGCACATCTTATGTTCCAGAGGAGGTGCTCTGGGGCTACCGTTTTGTTCCCATAGTTTCCAAGACCAAGGAAGGGAAATACCGAGTAGATTTCCATAACTTTAGTAAGACAGTGGAAGTGGAGACCCCACACTGTGCCATGTGTCTTTATAATGAGAAAGATGCTAGAGCCAGGGTAAAGCTAGGCTACGACAACCCCAACTTTAGCTTGTCAGAAGTCAGTGAAACAGTTGACACCAAAATGTAGAAGTTGCTTTCACCATGAAGCCAAGTTTTTCTAGGTACCTACTAACTTCAGCATTATGAAGCAATCAACAGTTTGGGGTTATGAATACAAGACAAGAACCTTCAAAGTCTACCAGCACAATGACCCCTAAACCCTATAGCTGTGATTCTACGAGATATGTGACTCTGCAAGACTACTGTGTTAGCAGTCATGATGCAGTCATATGAAACTGCATATGAAAGCCACAGGAGTTCACTTGTGGCTTTGAATATAATTATTTTAGGTCATTCAGTGTTGATGGGAAGAGATGAAATCATGAAGAGCCTCATGGACAGGCCACAGAAGATAGGTATTTTTAAAAGTTTCTTTGAAAAAGTTAGATGCTTTAAATGGGGTCAGGGAACAACCATATTTTTGTTCTGATAGGAAAAATGCCATTTCCATTTTAATACTGACTTTTATCAATGGGAAAGTTGTCTCCTGAGTTGGGGGAGATAAACTAACAAGCCAATGACAATAAGAAGAGATTACGACACAGTGAATAACGTGAGGATCTAACACTCTCGAACTCTGGTCACTGGAGTCTTCATCTGAGTCTGGATCACATGTGTTTCACAAGAAGGAAGGGAAAGAACAGTCCAGGGACTCAGCAGGAACTAAACTTGCTTTACATTATGGCTTATGCAGATGCAGCAGCCCACCTTGGGCTTTGGCCCAAATAATCTGTGGTGCATTTAGACAGAGGCGAGATCTGTACTCCAGAATCTTGATGGAATCCTTGCAAAACAGAATGCTTGAGTTGAAAAGGGTGATAATATTTTTTTCAGTCTTCATTGGGTGGGTTAAGGATCTACAGATGTGTTAAGAGTATTTCCTGCTCATCAAGACAGTAGTAAGGATTTTGAGACTGTGGTCAGTCTAAAGGGCTATGGAATGCTGATGGTTAAAGTGTATTGTGTTTCTCTGCCTAGGCTTTGCACTGAAACACTATTTCTGAGGCAGGAAAGGGAAAGCAATAAGGTGTGGTCTCCCAGTCAGAACATCTTGAGGCCTTTGTGTCTCTAAAAGCCATCCCCATACCTTCCTAAAAGTGACCAACATAATGGAAAGATTGCCCCTTAGGGGAAGGTTTTAACGTGAATATATTGCATAATTTCCCACCTGAATTATTTTGAATGTATCCTGGGAAAAAATGGAAATCAAAGCTCCTTGGGAATCAAAATGATTCAGTGTGTTAATTAATATATTAAATTTCTGAAACTGTGCATGGTCTTTGTCATGTCCATTTTTATGCATTAAATGTGACAGGGTGACTGGGGAAAATACTTTTGCCTAGGGTGGACTTTCTCCTGCAAGGCACAGAGCTGGTGGAAAGGAAGCAGGCAGATAGAATGCATTGGTTGTCTTGATTCTCTGCAGGAAATGAGCTTGGCTACAGACACACCCCTTCTGGTACAGCTCCATCAATCTGTACCGCAGCAGCTGCTGGCAGGTGTTGGTATAGGCGCCTGTCTTTGCTTGGACTTAGCTTGTACAGATCCATACATACACTCTTGTCCTTCTGATCCAGACCAATGGGAACTCTAGTAGGTCTAGGGCTGTACACTTTGTCAGTGTCCAAAGCAGGGCACACAACTAGCTGCTGTGGGAGATTACCCTTGCCTGAAAGAATTTTGAGACCAGAACTTACTCTGCTGACAAAGCTAAAAAAATCAAAACCTTGAAGAAGCTGGAATTCTCTGCTGCCTCATTATCAAGAGGTTTTATGGCCTTATATCCATTTATAAAACGGAGGGGCAATATATTAACTTAGGTCCCTCACATCTGAGCTCATTCCTCTAGTCTTCGCTGCTCCCTCGCAGCAGGCTTAGGAATGGATGGAAGGACAATGCTTAGAAGCAAACCAGTATCTTTGATTGTTAAGGGAGATGGATGATTGGAGTCTTTCTGATTGGGTTTTGTTTTTGGATTATTTTGTGGAAAGCTTGTCTGCTTCCAAATATTCCTTTATTTGGATCAAAGTACTCTGTGATTGGATTGAAGTCTTCCTTTTAATACCCATTCTCATTGAGCCTCTCCTTGAGCAACCATTAAGTACAGCCACTAAAACTCTTTGGAAATTGACCTGGGGAAGGTAACTTTGGATAATTCTAAAGGAAACCCAAAAGCAGCACAAGGAACTCTAGGCATTTGTAGGGAAAGGATTACAAGGGCAAGGAAACCAGCAAGAGAAATAGATCGGCAATCATCACAAGGCCAACTGACCTCTAGGTTAAGGCCAAAGCTAACTGTTGCCTCTTTATTCCCATGCAGTAACATTTTCCCCAGTAAGACCTGACCACACCAGTACTCTTATTAGTTATAGGTATGTTATAGTGTTATATTTATTGATTTTCCATTTCAAAATCAATTATCTTTTTCTTATTCCCTTAAAAACCTGCATCCCTTCAAGGCACTATTATATGCAAATTTTTCCTCAGTATGGCTTCTCTATGAATTGCCCAATCTATCTCTGTTGTTATGGTGATTCTGACTTGGAGAGTCTGACACAGGTTAGCCTTCCTGGACCTTTGCTGGCTCAATGGCCAGTATGTAGAGTGGAGATTTGGGAGACTACCTTTAATAAAGGGCAGAAGGAAAAGAGTCTTTGAGCAGCCAAATGAAAGAAGTGAGGTGATCAGAGTGTCTGTTTCCATCTTGACAGCAGACCTCAAGGAAAATCTTCCCAAGTGAGTGGTAGGCACAGTGGAACATGCATGGTCCCTAGAGTTTCATAAAACAAGAGACGAGTCCTCAATAGGATCCTCTGTGAATGACCTGGGGAACCTTCCTCTGTCTAGCACAAACTTAGTTAAAGCTCTGGTGGAAAGAATGCAAATGAACCTTTGGCCCCGCCCCTGGGCCGTTGCTGTCTGCCATTACAGGAAGTGTGTGTCAATCAAAGCTTGACAGGGGAGATAGAGCATTTTATTTTGGAAGCCAGAAGTTTGAGAACAATGACTGGAATTTCCTCTTTCTGTCCAGCAAGGGCTGTTTGTCATTGGGGAGATAAAAGTCCAGGGGTAGGGAATAAAGGTTATCGGGATCTGCGCAAGGCAGAGCCATGTGGGGGGGCATGATGGGAGGAGGGGTTATGGAGGAAATCTATTTCAATGCCTGTCATTAAGTTTCCATTAAAAGAACATTCAGTTAGGAATTCAAAAATAATTTAATCTCCCCAGCCAGATGCGCCCAGCTGGACTCTCTGGAGCAAAGCCCTGTAGAGGGGGAGATCTTGCACCACAAGGGCTGGGGACTTTGTGTATCCCCACCCAGTGCATCCCTGACTGGGATGGGCATTCTGGAAGCCACCACATCTTTCTGGAGAGTGAGAAACCTCAAGACTTGTGCTATGGTAGGAGGAACTTTCAATGTTGGGGTATTTGCAAAGGCTTTATTATTTTTTAAGTTCTCTTTTAAGCATTTTATCTACATTTCCTCATTTAAGTTTTCCAACAATCCTATGAGATCAGAACAATCATCACACCTATTTTTTGTGTGAGCCAGCTGAAATAAGAAACTTGTCCAGAGTCCTCAGCTGGTAGGTGTCAGGGCTCAACCTCATGCCAGTCTTCCTTTAAACCTCTAGAGTTTAAAATCACTCACATCTACATCCTATGTGGGATCATACTGTTATACTGTGACAGGTCTTACCTGGCCCACCTGTCACCTGCACCCCAGGAATGCAACATGCTCCTGATCTGCTGTCACACTTTGGGAACATTGATTGAATGGCACAGGGGTTGGTGCTGGCCAGGCTTAATCAACACTCTGGAATTGCAGCGCAAGAAAAAAATCAGTGTTTTTCCAGGAGCTCTGGGTAACTTGCCCAGTGTGTCTCCAGAAGTATTGTGTGCATCCCGAGGACCTGACTAACCCATTGGTGAATATTTATAGTAAGAAATGTGATTGAAATACATAGTGAATGTTTAAATAAAAATATAGTAAAAGACACATTGTCATTAATAGGGGGATTAAGGAAGAGGAAGGGGATAGGGAGGAAGGGAAAGAAAAAATGAGAAAAGAAGGATAAAATGAAAACTGAGCTTTGTGAATGGGGAGGGGAAGGGGGTTTGAAAAGAGGGGATGGGAATGAGAGAGGGAAAAAAGAGGAATCAAGGTATATCATGTACAGATACAAATTCCCTGTAGTGAATATGGTCATTGTGTATACCTAAATTGATCCAATAAACTGAAATAAATAAATAAGTAGGGGGATTAATAGTGTGTGTTGAATACACATAACCCATCATTCTTGTCACTCTCTGAAGCAGTCCTCAGGTCCTCTTTTATGAGTGTATGTATGAAATGTGATTTAATAAAACACCACGAGTACTGCTGCAGAGTGTCATCCAGTGGAAATACAGGCTTGTAAAAACATTGCAGTATGTCCTCTTCCACTTTATTAATGAGATCTGGCACTGTGTGACTTTTGGCTCTTCACCAAAGTCAAAAGGACCATGAAAGGTAAACATGTTGAGTCAATCTAAGACATCTAGACAGCCACAATAGCACAAGTAAAGACATTCAGGAAAGAGGACTTCCAGAACTGCTTCAGAAGGTGGTCAGAATGACGGCGTAAGTGTGTGTGAAGTGAGGAGGAGTATTTTGAGGGAGATTAATGACAGCATGTCTTTACTCATAGTAAATTTTTGAAATTTCAAACATATTTTGCACACACACCAATATGTACATATATTTATGTGACACTAAATATACGCACACTAATATACCAATTGTACATAAATAAAACTATATAATATTTTGTTTCAGTCTCTAAGCTAGAGACATATAAGGTTTTATAAATGGAAAAGTGGAATCTCAGTTATCCTTGATTAACAGGATCTGCACTGTCTACTCACTTCTGTATTTATACGATCAGCAAACTTCTTCCTACAGTCAATAAATGGTTTCAGAGTGAATGCGTAAAAATGAAAGAATGGCTTTCTCAGAAGTGCATGGCTAACTGTAGATGTGAACTTTTATCTGTCCACTGAGGTTTGATCAAGTTATATCATTTACCAGTGGAGGGACCTTGACAGGCATCTTAACTTTGTTGAGTCTCAGTTTCCTTGTTTGTAAATTGGACTTTCAAAATATGGTTGAAGGGAGAACTGAGTGAATAATAGATGGGAAAGTCCCTTTGTAGAAAGTAAATGGCAACCGAGGAGGGCAGGAACAATTGGATTGAACTGCAAGGGCTGCAGGAGAAGGGGATGGTCCTCAGGGCAGTCCCCACATCGTATCTTGGCAGGTGAGGAAAGTAGAGCCTTGGGTGGTGCCCTGGCAGAGATCAGAGGAGGCCTCCAGGAAGAAATGAGAGCACCTCAGAGGCCCACTGAGGTGGGGTGAGCTATGAGGTGGGAATTTGAGGAGAATCGTGATCCTTACAGTTCATTTCAATCCCACAAGTGCTCCTCCAGGGCTTACTGTGAGCCAGGCACTGGGAATGTCCACATGAGGGGGCACAGGAATCCTATCTGCTGCAACAAAGGGTGCAGGGGCTCTAATCTTCGTAAGAAGCACCGGCACTAGCTTGTAAAACTGCTGCTTGTGCAGAAAGTCAATGTTTTTGCTTATGCAATGTATACATGTAATAATTTCAAAACCCAATTTTGACCTCATCATTGACCTTAAGACTACTGATTGTAATTTTTAAATAATTTGGGACTAAAAATTTGTTTGTGATAGATCCTACTAGAGACACACAGATGATGAATTATTTTTAAATCACTTGTAGTTGTTTTCTCAGTGTGATCGTGTACCAGCTTGACAGGTTCATTTCTTTCAATACCTTTCCCATTGTTAGAATGTTTATTGTTTTTCTGTTTACTCAACTTTTCTTTTCATGATTATAAAAATAATGTGTATGATTTCACAGTCATGACACAGAGTTTAGAAAATACTTCCTTTCTTCTGCCCAATACTCTGCTCCCTTCTCCTTCTGTAAAGCTACGCATTCTCATTACTTTTATCCTAGAGCTGTTTTTGAAAATTTTACTTTATTAAAATAATAAAATAATGATGGTACATGTTGCAAGGTACGATGTAAGGTTTTGATACATGTATATGTTGTGCAGTACTCAAACTAGGTTCTATATCATCACCTCCAAAATTTATCATTCCTTTGTGATGAGAACATTTAAAACTCCTTCAGCTATTTTGAAATACATATGTAACATATCATTCTTACTTATAATCACTGTGCTGTGCATGAGGTCACCAAGGGCTTCAACCAGTTTCTTTTGGGCAAAGATAAGCAATATATATGCATTTACATACCCCATTCTTTCATGTTGGGTATCTGCCGGGAAACATGGTCCTGCAGTAATTTTTTTTAACTTAGCAGTATATCCTGAAGATCAATGCGTAGCAATATTTGCTGATAATCAAATTGGTATCAACCTCTCAATTTCCTTTCTTGGTTGTTTTGTAGTAGCTGCTGGAGTCTTGCTCTAAAGGTGGCCCGTTGCTGCCTGGAGCTTGAGAGGTTGTGGCTGTGACCATCTAGCATTTCTGAAAACTTGCTTCCTTCTCCGAGTCCCTGCAGGGCTTTTTCTGCCTTTTTTCTGAGCCCACAAATGAGTCAGGTGCTCAGAAACAGTTTCCACTGTGAGACAGTGTGCTGGGGACTAGCGGCTCTCCAAGGTTCAAAGCTCCTTGGAATTCAGACTAGTTAGAGAGTCAGAATAGGTGTCTTCAGGAGAAATGTCCTCACATTTCTCACTCACTCACTTGGTCTGGGGGAAGGGAGTAGGCTAGGAGAAGGATATTCAATCCCCAGGGCATTTGATTAAAGTCCATGCACCTTTTAAGATTTGGGGGTAACGGAGTCCACACTGCATGTAAAATTTAATGCACAAGTACAATAAAATAGAAATTAATTATAATAGTAAAATAAATGAAAGCTACAAAAGAAGTATTTTAAAAAGTGCTGAGTGAGACAAGGAGAGGAAAACTTCTTGAGGAGGAGGCAGCAGATCTGGGCTTAAGGGATGGGTAAGATTTGAAAGGAAAAGGTGAGGGGCAGAGGGTGGCTGCCTGGGAGGGCGCACATCCCTGGTAACAGAACCACAGGGCTTCTGAGAAAGGAGCACAGGATTACGCGCCCACAGCACGGGTACGTCCAGGGAGGGAGAGCTGTGGGCCATGAGTTGGAGGTGGAGTCAGATAGACCAGAGGGCGTGGTGCCTCAGTCAGCCCACCACCGGAGTTCTTGATTAAACAAGTATGTTAGGAATTCATCTCTGGTGTTGACTTGAGGAACAGACTGGAGAAGAAACTAGAGGCGGAGTCTAGCTTTCTAGGGAGGTAGAGAAAGGATTATGACTCCTATACCTAGGCTCAGAGTATAAGTCTTGCCCAGCACAGATAGCTCTGGAGTTGGGGCCCCAGGTCTCTGCCATCTGGTCAGTTCAGCACTCTTTTCTGCACTTCTCCCTTTCCTAGGGCCACCCACACACTGTCATGCCTAAGGGCACCGATCCTGAAGTAAGGCACAGCTCGAAGTGGCAGCAAAACCAGGAAGGCAGCCATCTGGGGAATGGAGAAGGCACCATGCCCTTGAAGTGTTTCCTTAGGGACCCAGCCCTCGAGCATCCATCTTTGCACTTGGATCTGAGGAGCCTGGGAACTCCCTTTCTGTGCTCGAAGCATGGCCTCCACAAACTATGAAGTGACAGTTGGAGGCTCACTAGTTACTGAGCTGCAGAGCCACCAGCAAGGTGCTTTCAGTTGGATTGAAAGTACTGGTGAGAGACCACAAGTACTCCCATGGTGATCTCGGATCCCCACATCACTGGCCTGGTCAGGTGCAACCTGAACTAGTGAGAGCCCTGAAGGACACATTCAGATAAAAACACTGGAGGAAAAAAATGTAGGAAAGAAAGTAGGCGAGAGAAAGACAGGAAGCAGTGAGAAGTTCAGGGGCTCTGAGGAGAGACGCAGTTCAAATCCCACTTTCCCATGTGCTGACCACATTATCATGAACCAGTTCTTGGCTTTGCTAAACCACTTTTTTTCTAGTTGTGAGCAGCAATAGTACCTATCTTAAAGGGTACCTGGATGATAGGAGGAAATGATATGTAATAAAATATAATGTAAAGCCCCCCCAACTGTCTGATGCAGGCTCCCGATAAGTGACAGTTGAAGGGACAATGATGAAATTAAGATGAGGATTTCCATGACAACGGGCAAAGACAACACAAGTGTCCACGTGGTATATGTTCCACGCTGCGCCCTGGTTCCCCTTCCTTGAATCATTTCCTGCTTCTGGATTCTTCCTCTCGCTTTCTATTCCAAGGCTTGACCTTAACTGGAGAGACCACACACGCCACCTTGCTCCCATTGCTGTTTCCCTTTCTGCTGAGTCCCTGGAGCTCATCGGTGAACAAGCGCGAGCAGACTCTGATCCTATCCTGCTATTTTGCAAGTGGAGAAACCGCGGACTCATCCTGTGCTGCACACATTCCTCTGACCTTCTGCCGTTAGCGCAGAGTGGAGACAGGGGACATTATGGAGCTAACTGGAGGAGAAAGTAATGAAGCAGAGCAAGCCTTCATCAGCAAGCCTGCGCTTTGTCGGGCAGGTGATATTTGACCAGCAGATGGCGCTGCACACTTCCAGATCCCCAAAGTGAAACGAAGTCTCCCTCCAAAGACCAAGGAGCCAAGAGAACGGTCCCCTACACTCAGAAAGCTCTCTAGTGACCATGATGATGTTTAGAATATTTAACAGGAAGATCCTCTCATCATTGCTGGGCTGATAAAATGACTGAGAGGCTTCGAAAACTAAACTGTGATATAAACATAGAAGTTTAGAACTCCAGAGAGCACCAGTAGAAGAAAAAGTTGTTACTCTTGTATCAAGTCTATGTTATTCTATGAGATTTACAATTTTCCCTACCATAAAATTGGAATTATCCCCCCATCTTACAGATGAGAAAACTAAGGTGCAGAGAGGTTAAGATGCTAACCCACCATCCCACACGTGGCCAGTCAGGGCAGAGCAGGTATGTGTCTGTGCAGTAAACATCTATATAGAGTGCATTATGGGCAGGCACTGGTCTAAGTGCTTTATAAATATTTACCCATGTAACCCTTGTAATAGCTGTAGGAGGCAACACATCCCACTGGAATAAGCACAAGTCAGGCTCTGTTCAAACTCATGAGCTTTCCCTAATAACAGGCCAACTTTGGTCTCCTGGAGCCTTGAGTTCAGATCTGGACTCTTGAGTCACTTTGATATGAATCTGGTGAATCACCAAACCTCTCTGCACTGTAGCTTTCTCTCCTGTAACCTAATAATGAAACAACCACACATGACTGTTGAAAAGATCAATGAGAAACAGATTTGTGAAAACACACCGTGAATGATAAAGTGGGACTCTTTCTACAGTGAAGGGACTGTTTTCACTGTAGATGCCGAAGAACTCAATTCACATGGATGTGTACACCAAGGTGTTTGTTCCAGGGTTATTGGTGGTGATGGAAAACCCAAGTGCACAATGTTAGGAAATGACTTAATGCAGTGTGGACCACGATGCCGGCTGAAACGTTACGCTATTTTCAACAAACATTTAGACACCACAAAAAGTCCTGGGAGCACAGTAGAAACAAAATACCCTGCGAATTCATATTCCAGAGGCAGCTGACAGAAAACCCAGGTGCTGGGGGGCACAGGGCAGAGTTCCTGATTTAGTCTGGGTCACCACAGAGAGGGAGACCCTGAGAAAAAGGCGTAGGGGATGCTCAGTGGTGAGCACAGCTGGGAGAAAGGCAAGGATCAAGAGAACAGGGTGTTCCCAGGAGGGCAAAGGTCCATCCTCCCTGCCAGTGCTGGCCAGCTGCTAAACACTTACCAGGACACCACTGAGGGCAGCAGCCAGGCCCTGCTGTGTCCTCAGTCACCCGAGAGCCCTTGCTATAAATTCTGGGTCTTTGGGCCTCTGGAGACCTCTGGAATCAGCATTGTAGGTGTCCGGGAGGATTCCAAAGACCAGCACACTGGATACTGCTGCACCAATGATCAGTGAAGCCATTGGATCATATGTCCTTGAAACTTACTCTGGCTCTGAAAACAGCCACTTGCGCTTACCCCCTGATAAATTCTGAGGTTGGTGACAGTGATTGCCATAACCAAGGCCGCAAACAGCAGTCACCTACTGCTGAGCCATCCCTTCCGCGGAAGCCCGGGCACTGCCTCGCTCTCCGGCCAATCTACAGACATTTCCACCCTGCAGGGTGTTTCCCGCTTCCCTGAGCCTTAGGCCATCCTCATCCTAGAACAGGAGTGCCCCATAACTAGCTCTCTCTCTTTCTTCCTGTTGTTGTGTCTTGGGGTAGGTAGCAAGGCAGCCAGGGTGTCTTTTCTGAAGTGACCTCCTGGAGGACAGCAGGAGAAGAGCACACAGGGGTCTAGCAGTGTCCTTCTGTGCCTGGGTTCCCTTCTGGCTCCTGGAAATCGCCCTGGCATCCAGGGGCTCGCCTGGGGCATGGTCTTTATGTGCCATGTGGGTTTAATGTAAGATCTTCCTGCGACTCAGGGAGGACAGGAAATCATTGCCAAAGACCGGCAGAGGCA
Source organism: Chinchilla lanigera (assembly GCF_000276665.1). Taxonomy (NCBI): domain Eukaryota; kingdom Metazoa; phylum Chordata; class Mammalia; order Rodentia; family Chinchillidae; genus Chinchilla; species Chinchilla lanigera. The sequence goes on along the minus strand of NW_004955412.1, from coordinate 29,791,666 downwards.
CAGCTAGGTCTTAGTCGGCATTGCTGTCCTGAAGCTCCACCTGCCGATACTTCCCACCCTGCCATCAAATGGCTGCTGGCTCTGTGGCAGATGCCAGGATCATCTTCTTCAGGCTGGAGAGGATGCCTGCTGGGGGAAGGGTGTGTAATTTGCAGGAGAGCAGAGCAAGCCCTGGACCGGTAATGCAGGGTCTCAGAAGCCTGGAAAATGTCTGCATTCCTTTCCTGCCTGTAGGGGCTCTGCTGCCTCTTGATTTGACCATGACAGGACCAGATTACTCCCTGTTTCTTAGGGTGTTTCCTTGTCACTCTTCTTTTTGACTGAAGCTTTTCCTGTCTTCCACAATCCTAGAATTAGGCCTTTCTCGCTTCCTACATCCCATACCTTTTGCAGCCTTCAGCCCCTCCTCCTTGACACTGGCTGCGGGGTTCAGGTGTCCCCAAGGCCTCTTCAGTATGTTGGTTATGCCGTCCCATCTCGCTACCCTGGCCTCCTAAACTGACAAATAAGGTGGATTCCGCCTCTCCTCCTAGGTCTCCTCAGCCGCGCTCACCCTACAGGACTCTTGAGAGATGATCGTGGAGTCTAGGGAGGAAAAAGGACACTTTCCAGAGCCTTGAGGGGTGCGTGGAGGGAGAAGCGGGGTGGGAGCCCGGCTTCTGAGGGGGTGCGAGCAAGAAAAGAGGGGACTCGGGGAGGGTCAACGTTTCAGCTTCCTTCTGCACTGTCCCTCAGACCTCACCGCAAAATAACATCGTCCTTTCAAGCGCACATCACTCCCGCCAGATCCTGTGATTCCTGGACTGAGGACAGGTTCTCCGTCAGAGGACTAAGGCCGCCCCACCTTGGCCAGGTGGGCCCCGCCCGGTCCTGACCTCGCCCTCTCTGGCGCCCCCTGAGCCCAGCGCCCAGCCCTGACCCAGCGCCGCGCCCTCGCTGTGCTCCGCTGCTGGCGGCTGCCGGGCCGGCTCCGTCTGTCTGCGCCGCGCTCCAAGGCAGCGGGTGAATGGACGGCTTCCAGCCCGGCCGGCAACTTGAAAATACAAATAAAACAGAGGGAAAAGAAATAAATAAGGAGAGCGCCAGAAAGCCAAAGAAAATACAATTCCGAGCCCCGGGCAGGCTTCGAGCCTGCAGCCGGCGTGGGCTGCGAGGCTTTGGCGTGGGAGCCGGCGGGGCCTTTGTGCGCCTTGCGTCCCCGATTCTGTCCTAATTGAAGAAACACAATCCGGGGTTGCGCAGCGACGCGGGCCGCGGGGCGAGAGGGTCGCCGGCTGCTGGGCACCGGCCAGGACGCCCCCCGCCCGCAACAGGGACCGGCTTGTTCTTTGTGCTGGCAAATATTTATTTTGGTTCAAGTGGACCCCTTCCCACAAAGACCACCTGGTTGTAATCAATAACACCTATTTTCAGATAATCTGCCGCGCTTTAGGCAGAGCCGAAGAACTCAAACAGAGACCTTTTCAAAGGGAATCTTAAATGGGCTGGATTGAAGAAGGCTGGAAGGGGACCTGGGCGGGGTGGGGGCAAGACGAAGGCCTGGGTGGTCAGGCAGGAGCTGGGTCGAGGTCCTGCCAGGTGGGCATCTCAGCCCGGTGGGGGAGGGGAGCCCTTGACAGACGGTTGGGGGCTTCCAGGAACCTTCCACAACATAAAACAAACTGAAACCCTTTCTTTGGCGGGCTGAACATTGCTGCAGTAGTGACTCCAGGAAACTCCAAAGCGTCTTCCCCTTCCCTCCGAAAGAGAGGGTTCTGGCACGAGACAGAGCAGAGCGGTCCAGAACTGCAGAGGCCTTGGGAGGGACCACTGCACTCTCATCCCGCAGGAGACCATTCATTCACAGCGTGCCTGCGGGGTGTGGGCGCAGCTCCTCAGAGCGGCTTGCCTGGGGTACGGAAGCCCTGGGTTCCACCCGGAGGGGTGCATTCCTGTAGTTCCAGGATCCCAGTCGGAGACAAAACCCTGCCTTTGTGGAGAGAGAGAGAGAGAGAGAGAGAGAGAGAGAGAGAGAGAGAGAGAGAGAGAGAGAGAGAGAGAGAGAGAGAGAGAGAGAGAGAGAGAGTGTGTGTGTGTGTAGGGGGGCAGACAACCAACGCACAAATAACATACGTATTCGGTGCATGATACCAGGCAGTGTGTGCAGATGCTTTGGAAAGTACGGTGCCCCCTTTGGGGGCAGTTGGTCTTTTGTGGAGCAGTGTCAAGGAGATGAACAGGGACAGGTGAGAGTCCCAGAAGGGTCAACATGGAGGGCTAGGTCCAAACATGCCAGAAGTACATATGCAGATCCTCATACTAATGTCATCTCAGAGCCTTACAACCTTCAACTAGGAATTGGGTTCCATAATGCCCACCTCCTGGGTTGCTGTACGGGTGAAACAAAAGATAATAAATACTTCATGGCACTGCGTGATACCTCCTCAAGCCACATTTCATTCTAGGCCTAGTGGGGATATAGTATTCTTTTGGAAAATGGCATTTGTAGGCTTCCTATAACACAATATAAGATTTCTGGGTAAAGTACAGGACCAACCAAGTTTTGGAAGCTGAAGCTTGGGTGTCACTTTTAGGAGATGCTGCACTGGGTTGTTTGTGTACGGCATTGTCCTCACTTTGGCTGTAGGGGTGGCCTAGGCTGGCCAGGTGGCAGGGCTGTCATGTCCACAGCTCTGTTCAGGGAGAAGCCTGGGGTGTTCTGTGCTATAAGACCTCCTGGCCCCAGGTCCTGACCCAAGGGCATCCTTTGGGGCTCAGAGTGAAGTGACAGTAATGAGCTAGGCATACCAGACCTTGCCTCTTGAACATTTTAGCTAGAAAATATGGAGAGGATAAGACAAGCGGTAGCAGAATGGATGACTAGCAAAAAGATGTGAGGAGGGGATCTTCGTCATGAGAACATAGGAGAATCGTCCTTGGGATCCTCGGAACTCTAGGAACTCTCTTGTCCCAGGGTCCAGGAGGTTGACCCCCTAAGAATTCCTCTCTTCTCTGGGTTGCAGTCTTCCTCATTGCCGAGGAGCAGGTTCTCAGCCCTGCAGGAAGCCAGAGTGAACACCTGTCCTTTACAACCCAGAGAACCCACCTCCCGGATGTCTAATGGCCTAGAGATATTCTTTCCCCCTATGTGGTCAGTTGGGGTGGAGGGCAGACAAGTGATAGGTGTGTTGTTTGTACAATGGTGTTTTATACCTCAGCAAATAAAACTAATTCAGGAATTTCCCTGCTTAATCAGTTCAGTGAGGGCCCCCATGCTGTCAGACAAATAACTTCCCATAACCCAGCACTGTTTTCTTTGTCCCTGATGATGGCCACAAAGAAGGGATAGGACTGATTTACTCATTCTGTGGGTTAGGCAGCAGGGCTTGGCGGGGGGAGGAGCTGAATCTATTGTCACTGCTCTTCATCAAGAATGTGGCTTTCTCCCTCCTATGAGATGTCTTCAGCATCGCTTCTTGGCTCTGAGCATGCACAAAGATTAAATGTGGGCTCAGACACCCCAGTGGGGGTTGATGGCCCAGGAAAGATTATGATAAGAGAGGGGCTAGGGTCAGGAAGAAGGGTGATGTGTTGGAATCTGGGATAATTGAATTTGTTTTGCAGCCAGCAGTTATGACTTGGGTCATCTGCTGGATCTTTGGTTGTAAATCCACCAAGTTCAGGAAATTCCATGCTTAGCCCAGTCTTTCCATTTTTCTCAGCTATCGGGATGGTGGAGGACTTAGAGAAGGATGGATTTCACTTTTAGGGATGCTGTGATCCAGAGTGAAGCACTGCTTTGCACTGAGATCATTACACTTATGTCCTGGAAACTCGGGGCCAATTCTCTTGTCATTGTGCCATATTTTCTCCCAGGACAATCAGAAGGTCCTCATCCACAAAGGACATTTGTCCATCTGCTCAGTGTCCCCCAAGTGCTAGAGATGAAACAGGCTCCCTCCAGGCTCCCATTGCATGCAAGTTATGAGGTGGTTGCTTTTATTCCTGCTTTTCGTTCATGTGTCATTTGTTATCAAGTGTGGACCAAATGAATAACTGATCTAGAAGGAACCAAGTATTTCTTGCAAAGTAGGAGTTAACCTAAGTGCACATTACATGCAAATGTGATTTTTATGGCATTTAGAGTTTCTGGAACCTCTACTAATGTTCATGATATCCCTCTTGGGCTTAGCCAAAGATCTGGAGAGGTGAGGGACTTGGATCTTCTAAGACAGCAGGTCTTCTAAGCGGGCAGGACAGCTTGGAAGAGGACTATATGTTTGGCAATGTAGCTCAGCATTGTGGAGATGGAAGCCCTGGAATCCTCTCCCTGTCCTTCACTCCTGTGTACTTTGAGAGTTGGTTGTGAACACAAATGGCAACTCTAGATCTCGGTTATCCAATTGAAATCATTTGGATCCACGTGGAGTTTTGGGAGATGTATTCTGATCAGATAACCCCTGAAGTTTGTACAGGGTAAGTATGGGAGGAACAGGATGAGAATCCTGAGAAATAAAGTCAAGTTTAGGCTATGATCCAATTAACTTAACCATTCAGAAATTAGTGGCAAGCCCATATTTCTTCCCTATAGACTAAATCCTTATGGGTAGTTCGTATTCCCCACATTTTAAAGTTCTCAGGGAGATGTCTGATGCAAATAGGTCTCCTAGGGCTCACATATATTATTATGACTTTTTCCCAAATGTCAAATCTTTACATTATGCAGAAATTTGCTAGATAAGTTTATGTAGCAAAAAAAAAAAAAAGAGGGAGAGAGCAAAGGAAGGTGAAACTGTCAAGGGAAGCGGAGGTGTCTGGGAAGTATTGCTAGACTACATGTGGTGCTTGATTAAACATTTCTGAAAGTCGGGGCTCTGGGCAATATAATGATAGGTAGGGAAAGAAATCCTACATCTTTTGGGGAAATCAGTTAACACTAAAGCCCGGTTTCAGTAAAAATTGCTGGTAAATTAGTTACATGGGTCTGGCTTTATAATTTAATTGCATCTTGCATGGTTTTTATTTTCTCTGTGTATCTCTGGAGCTAACAGTATCTGAAGAGCACAGACACCTCACACTGCCTAGCAGAGATGCTGTGCAGTGGTGGACACTTTCTGTCCAGCAGGTGCGGTCTGATGAACAACAGGCGTGCACTGAATCCTTCTGTAAGACGGTGGGGTGGGGGAGGGCAGGAGCTAGAAACTGCGCCTGCCCTTTGTTCCTGTGTTGTTTAATGGAGGATGTAGACCTTCAGACACAAGTTGATCCTGGGGCCTCATATTGCTCTGGCCAACAACCAAAAGTAACTCAAAAGTCATGCATTCCTTGTCCCACCCTCTATCCTGAGTGCTAGTCAAGCCCAGAACTCTGCCTCTCTACACTTGCCAGGCCTATCTGCTTCTCTTTCCCTCTGCCACTCTCTACTGTGGACACCTAGCAGAGGATTTAAAAACTTTTGTTTTTCCTCTAGCTTCTTATTCTCAGCTGGCTCCTAGCTTGTTAGCCTTTCTAGTTGACTATTCCCATGCTCCCATCCCTTTTGATTCTTCTGATTCTGCACCTCAAAGAGGCACTTGCATATGTGTGTGTGTGTGTGTGTGTGTGTGTGTGTGTGTGTACAGATGCAGACAAATTTACTGCTGAATCTCATAGTTCCTGTCCCTTTTCCCCTATCCCTCTTCCATTTACCTGCCTTTCCTGAAGGACTGATTCCTGAAGCCATGGGTGCAGCAGGGTAAGGCAGGGCTGGGGAGCAGCAGTATCAGAGCTGAAAGGGTCCTAGTGTGAAGTGTCAGAGCCCAAGCTGGGTAAAGGGAATGTGGAGACGGTATGGACCATCATAGGGCTAGTACTATGCCCCTATAGATGGGGGACCTGGCTTGGAGTGTCAAGCTTGAGTAGTCTGAGAATGACATCCACACAGAGGCATAGCCTAGGGTGGAGCGAGGAAGGTTCCCATCCATAGGGATGCCAGAATAGCAAGTTAGGGTCCAAGCAAAGAGAGGAACGTGTTGCGTGGGGGTGGGGGTGATTCAAGATAAACTAGCCACATACAAGCAGTCTGAGAAGGAAGTGCACAGAGTACAGTACAGTACAGTACACTTAACAAAAACTGTTTTTCTTTGTCAAATAAGGAAATTAAAAATACGGAAAGGGAAAAATTACAGGGAATACTGTGTTGTTACATTGGAAATGAATGCATCTGAGTTCACTCAGAGTTTTCAATATAAATAGAGGTAAAGGCAAATATAGAGTATACACATATGTGTCCATAACCACGTGTATGTGTGTATATATGTGAATATATTAGACACAGATATACATGAATTAAGTACATGTATGTATATACACATATTACCTAGCTCTGTTCATATGTTAAAGGACATTGAAGCCAGCTTAAATAGCCAACTTTAGGGACAAAATAATGAGCAAAATAAACAATGATAGGAAATTAGTACATTTACTCTATAACACAGGAAAATATGAGTCTTTAGAAGCATCTGTGTTTAAAAGACTTTAGAGATAAATATCTGTAAAGATATTTACTTAAATATAAATGAAGGAAGCATTGAAATCTGATGATGAGTAGGATAGTTACATAATGTCATACAACATTCCACAAAATACTTACTAATCACAAAGAAGGATGAGTAACTTTTCAAAGAGTGGCAGACACCACTCTCAACAAATCATCAGAAAGAACTTCATCAATAATAAAGTAAATTGAGGTTCTGTACCACTTGAGGATCTGCAAGGATGAGAGCTCAGTATAACATTGATGGCTTTCCTTTCAGGGAACCCAGTGTAAATGTAAGCAGCATGATACATCAGACAGCTCTAAATTGAGGGACATGCTACAATAGCACAATACGGCATGCTTTTCAGTCAAAGTCTGAAAGTCAAGGAAAAACTGAATGTCCAAGCAAAGTGAATGTGATCTATCAGTCTAGATAGGATCCTCTGGCTACAAAAGGTAATAGTAAAGACAATTAACCAAAGGTGAATAGTGCCCAAAGATTACATGGCAGTAGTCTTTCCATATTAATTTTCTGACTCTCATAGGTATACTGGACTATGCGGGAGTGCAATATTTTATAGAAATACATACTTAAGTATTTGGGGGTAATAGAGCACAACAGTTCAATAAAACATTTTTTGTATTATGTTAACACTTTTTAAAGCCTGTGACTGTTTCAGGCACTTACAATTTTTTTAAATTTAAAAATCATATATTCAACATATGCAGTAGAGTTGAATAGTGTGGTTTAATTCTATCTTCTAACCCAAAAGAACAGAGCCTTGTACAGAACTTTGAATGATAAGTGAAGCTGCCTAGCATTCACAACAGTACTGTGATGCCATGCATTTCCATTGTTCTTTTCAACTTAGAGAACATTTTTATTCATGTGATCTTGCTTAGCTGCTGTGATAACCTTGCATGGTGTTACCATCATCCTATTTTCCAGATAAGGAAATCAAGCTCAGAGACAGTCAGTTATGCTTTAGGCAGTGGACATGCTGGGATTCATAAGTAGGTCTTTCTGACATGAACCTATTCTGTATGTATTCACTTATCATATACCTATTGACCACTGCTACCACTGCAGACAAGATAGATATAGTCCCTTCTCTTTTGGAGCACCAGGTGGCTTTCAGTCTGAAAAAATTGGATCCAAGCTTAGTAGGCACAAAATCTCAGTTCCCAACCTGTGTTCCTTAAGCAATTAAAAAATCCCATCCAACACTGCAATTTCACTTCATTTGCTGCATCCTGCAGCCCCATTGCATGCTCTACTGACTTCAGGAGGACACACAGAGCTAGTGGGGGGCACACACCCAAGTGGGGTGAGGTAGGGGCTATAGCTGGGGAAACGCAAATGCTCACTCTCTGGAAAACCCAATTTACTTCCACTTTTTACTCATTTGGAAAATGGCTTTCTGACCACAGAACAAAATCTACACTGTACTGAACTCATCAGAGACTTTGCTGGTTACCAGGACCTAATAAACATTATTGAGAATAATCTAGTAAATATTAGCACATAACTAATAACATATATACTTCCTGTGTGGCATTTCACAATTGGTTTTCCACATTGTCCTGTGTACCTCACAGGGACTCTGACAGGATATATTACTCAGCTCCCAGTTAATAGGGACAGAGATTTGCTCTGCAGGCACAAGAGCCAGACTTTGAACCCGGGGTCTCTGAAAATATACCATGCTCATTTATCTCCCCCAATTGCCTCTCAAAACAGCTAAGTTAGGTAGAAATATTCTAGGCAGTCAGACATGGGTAGGCCTCAAGGGAGTCAGTGCAGAGGATGAGAACACATTACAACTCTGGCTGGGGGTGCAACTGTTGAAGGCCAGGTCTCAAGATAAAGACAGGATGACCAGGCGTATAGGCTTCCCCAAGGGATAAGCAATATACTATAATTGGTATCATCTGGTCCAATAAAGTCTAGATAGACATCAGTCAGCCAGCTGGGTGATAAAGACTTCCTGATCCGTCCCTTCCTAAAAAAGTCCTTGTTCTCTCCATGTACACTTGCTACGTGTGACCTGCTTCCCCAATGGATCAACAGTACCTAAGTGTCTATACTTGCAATCTGATTGATTGATCATAGTTTTGACCGACATTGTACCCACCTCCTGATTTTTGTACCCACCTTCTGAATTTGTACCTACCTCGTGATTTTGCTCCTAAAACGTCCTCTGTGAAGTGGGGCCCATGGCAACCCATTTTCAGGTCCCCTTTTGTCTCTTAGGAGCTATCTTTCTCAATAAAATTTTCCTACTCTTAATCTCCATTGTTCCTTAGAATTCATTCTTTTATTCTGGGGACTATAAACTCGACCTATCTGACATCTAGCAGGTTATAAGTTACATTTACTTCCCCTATATCATTTAGAGGCTGCAGTGACATAATTGGAAGGAGGTAAAAGTTTATTTTTGCTTTATGGATTCTGGATTGTGACTTGTTTAGGTAATCAGAAATTGTCATCTTTGTTTATCAATTACTTACACTTTGAATTTTTATGCCTTGTCTTTTTTATGCATTGTTTTTTTTAAAATGATAATAAATTTAGGTTTAGAACATGAGAAGATTATGTTTCTTTGATGGGACCTTTTACTTTTACAGGCAAGATCTTGTATTTCTATTCTCTATATGCTGCACTTGGGCTTAGTTGCTGAGTTTATTGGCGCTCCTTGTATGACCTGTTTGACTTGTTTTGACTGTTGTGGTTTGTTGTTTTATCTTAAACAGTGCTAGGGAAAAGTAATATTCGAGCGTCCCCTAGTGGACTTGATACTCACCAAAAAGTGAATTTATGAAATGCTGTAAATGAGTCTTTTTATGAAATCTATATTTAGATTTAGTCTATATTAGTAAACATATATGCCTGTTAATAAATCATGGGACTCTAACTTCTAGTTAAAAGGCAATATGCTGGCAGCCATTCTTAAGACTTGGAGGATAGGTTTCACTAGGACAATCTAGCCTGATCTCCCCTCTACACTCTAGAGGAGATTGTTGGGCCTCTTCTGCCTCAGTTTCCTTCCAAGTCTGTTCTTCCACTGGTAAGGAGGCAATCTTAGCTCTTGATATTCTCCACTGTCATGTTTCTAGGCTGAGGGTGATGACTCATGGGCAAATTTTCTTAATAACTCATCACGAGCATGAGAAGAAAAGATTTCCCTTTTCTGATCTCATTTCTGATCTTTTCTTGTCATTTCATACTTTCTTTTCTTGGAGGCATGTTTCTGCTAAAGATTAGACAGGGAGAAACCCTGAAGTGTCCCTTTCCCTCCTACCCAGCAACTAAGAACTTTTAATTTGAACCCATAGACAATGAGTGTTTGCTAACACCAAAGACAGGGAAGTCATCTTAGATGAGGAACACAGACCTTGTCTCTGGGTCAAATGAGACATAAGAATTTGCCTTCAAGGAGAACACACACGAAAGTGATGTCCCTGTTTAAGTGTTGTGGGCAACAGTTTCCTGTGTACAGGAAACTGAACCTGAGATCCTGTGAAAAGAATGGACTTTTAGGTAAGAGCAAAAGGAGCTATTTTCTAAGCACAATATTTAAGGGACCAAAACTCATTCAGCGTAAGGGAAAATCCCCAACCTTTTGTCTCTCTCTCCCCACTTAGGCCTAGTTTTCATCATTAATGTGTGTAGGAGAGGCAAGTACTTTCATGTGTCAGTTGTTGTTGCTGGACCATGGGTACAGGTTTTAACCTGTGAGCGTCATAAGTATATTGCTAAGGAAGATTGTCCAGGTGATAAGGTAGACAGTACAAATGTCTTTGGGACTTCCTTGCCCTAGGGCCCAGGGCAAGATTTTTCTGAGCCATTACTTGCCTCTATATAACTGGAGGTGATTTCTTTTGCAGGGTGGCAAGTGCTCCAACCACTTCCAATTTGTCCTTTGATTTTTCTCCCCCTCACTCACTTTCAAAGAATTGGAAAGCAGTTGATGAAGTTCTTGATTATTGGTTGAATTTTGGTAGCAATGTTTCTTTCTTTAAACATGACTGTTATAGCTGAAATCAACTGTAGCTTGTGCTTTGGAAACACATGCTAGAGTGTGAGTTTCCAGAGAAGGTAGGGGTGAATATTGGTAAAGGTGGCTAGTCTGAGTTGATTTATCTTCTGCTCACTCTCAAGAAAGCAGCCATCTCTCAGGAGATGCCTGGAGAGGCTGTACATTCCAAATAGGGATTAAAAGGGATGCCTATTTTCCCCTTGTTTTGCAGATGGGAAACTCAATGTTGCATTCTCTTACTTTTTTGGAAAGTATTGTTAAATACTAGAAATTGTTTGACCCTTATATATTGAGCAGGAGCCTGAGGTTCCCCTCCTTTGTCCTTTGGATCCTAAAGATGAGTTTTACAAGACAACTTTAATCAAAGCCTCATCTACTATTACTGAGCCTGAGGTTCTCCTCACCTGCCTTCTGGACTAAGGGTGAGGCTTCCAAGCCAACCTTAACTGAAGCCTCTACTGGGCTCTATTCATACCTATCTGATTTTTTAAAAAAAATCTTCAAAGACAGTTCCCTTACAGGAAGTGAATAGGGAATTTGGCCTTACCCATGTCCATGTGCACTTTTCTCTCAGTGACCTCAAACAGACCAAATAAGACCTGAGAAAGTTTTCAGATGGCCCTGATAAATACATTGAGGTCTTTAGGGGACTTACTCAGACCTATGAACTAGACTGGAAAGATGTAATGTTCCTCTTAAATCAAACATTAATGTCTAATGAGAGACAAGCAGCATTACAGGCTGCTAGTACATTTGGAGATGAATATCATTGTTAATTTTAGAAGGCCAGAAGACAGCCAAGGGAACACTGATTCCTACTGGAATCCAAGTAATCCCTACACAAGATCCCTACTGCCCTACCAAGATGAGAGACTGGAATAGGAGACATCTTCAGAAGTGTATTCTTGAAGGTCTAAGAAAGACAAGAACTAAGCTCTTCAATTATTTTAAATTGTCAACTATTAATCAAGAGAAAGATGAGAACCCTATATCTTCTTGGATCATTTACAAAAGACATTGATGAAGCATACATCCCTAGCTCCTGATTTGGTAGAAGGATAGATTATTCTTTCTTTTTTTTTTGGTTTTTCTCCGGTACCGGGAACCGAACTCATGACCTTGCGCTTGCCAGGCAGGCGCTTTGCCGCTGAGCTAAATCCCCAGCCCTGGATAGATTATTCTTAAAGACACTTTATTACCCAACCAGGTTCAGATATTAGGGGAAAAAAACTACAAACGATGGCTTTTGCTATAGATAGCTCACTTGATACTTTAGCAAGAATGGCCTCCTCAGTATTTAATAATTGAGAGTAGAAGGAGGCCAAGGGTAGAAAACAAAGAGTTTAAGAGACAGTGCCTGCCTTGGTTGTGGCTTTAAATGGAATAGACTCTAAGTCTGTTTCTCAGGGCTCCAAGAAGAGCTGGATGACTAAACTTGCCTGCCACCACTGCAGAAAAGCAGGCCATTTTAAGAAGGGCTGTGATAAAAATCATCATGTCAAGAGGCCCTCTGAGTCATGTCCTGATTGCAAAGGTGACCACTGGAAGTCAGGCTGCCTCCTGAGACAGAGGTCCCAGGGATCATACCCATCTTACCAGCTGGCCTAGCAAGACTGAAGGGCCCTTCTCACTCTGGCCAGACTGTCATCTCCATGGAGGAGCCCTGAGAAATCATGACTATAGAGGGAATAGAAATCAGCCTATTTCTGGACACTGGTGCATGTCCCACAGTCATTCTTTTCAACCCTGACCTTCCTTCCAGCCACTACACTTCAGTGAAGGAAGACACTGAGGAGGAGGTAACTTGCTATTTCTCACAACCCTTAGGGTGTAACTGGGATAGTTTTCTCTTCTCCCATTCCTTTAAGTATGCCTGAAAGTCCAGTTCTGCTCCTGGACAGAGATACCTTATCTTCTTCAAATACTGTAATACACATACACCCAGGTCAGACACACTGCTTCCCTCTTGTGGATACAGAAATAAATCCTTAAGTAGAGCCAACTAAAGGTAAAATACAAAGAGCAATAAGAGCTACCTTGGTGCAAATATATCTCAAAGATCCTACTATTTTTCCTCACTGAAGACAATACTCTCTAAGGCCTGAAGTTAGAAAAAGACTATTGCCTATAATTAACAACTTAAGGGAACAAGGTTTACTTGTACCCTGTAACAGCCCTTCCAACACACCAATCTTAAGACTTCAAAAACCCAATCAGCAGAGAAGGTCAGTACAAGACCTTAGACTGGAAAATGAGGCAGTAGTGCCAATTAATCCAGTATATACTCACCTAACTTATGCCAATTCACCTAATTTGTGCCAATTCACCTAACTTGTACACTCTCATTTCTCATATCCTAGAAGATGCCAGTTGGTTTTCAGTGTTAGATTTAAAAGATGCCTTCTTCTGTATTCCTTTACATCTGGATTCCTAGATTCTTCTTGCCTCTGAAAATCCTCATGACCAGGCCTCTTTGTTGACTTGGTCTGTGCTTCTTCAAGGGTGCAGACTTCCTCATCTTTTTCAACAAGTGCTTTCCTACAACTTGGCATATTTTGTATTTTCCTAAGTCACAGTCCTGCAATACATAGATGATGTACTGATATGTAGCCACTCAGAAGAGTTCTCTAGCCAAAGTGTTCATACTCTATTGAATTTTCTAGCAGACAGAGGTTATAAGTTATCTAGGTCTAAGGCACAACTTTGCAACCTTGAGGTAAAATACTTGGGCCTTATCATATTGAAGGGAACTTGAAGGCTGGGGGAAGAGAGAATTAAACCAATATTTTCCTCCCAACAGTCCAAGACCCTAAAACAGTTAAGGGGATTCCTAGGAATTACAGGCTATTGTCTCCTTTGTATAGCAGGATACTGTGAGATCACATGATCCCTCTATCAACTTATAAAGGAAGCCCAAAAGGTAGATACCCATATTTTAACCTGGGAACCTGATTCTCTCTTGCATTCAGAAATTTAAATAAGCTCTTCTAGATGGCCCAGCACTGAGCCTACTGACAGGGTACTGCTTCAGATTGTATGTTGATGAAAGGCAGGACATGGCTTTGGGAGTGCTTGCACAGGATCACGGACCTACTCAACCGCCCATAGGATATCTAAGTCATAAATTATACATTGCATCAAAGGGATGTCCTGTATGTCTTAGAGCTGTGGCTTCCATGACTTTCCTGGTACCAGAGACACCCAAGACTTTAGACAAAAAAAAAAATCAGTCTTATTCTCATGGGCCTAACTTTACTAGATACTTGGGATGGACACCCCCACTCTAGAGCAATGTATACAACCATAATTTTATAGGTCTAAGACTGGTTTGCAGCAGGTTGATTTAATCACCCTGGAATTAGGTGGGAAACCCCCAATGGCACTCATTGGTCCTATGGAGCCAATTTGTGGTCCTGGCTATCCCCTAGATGAATAGGGAGATGCATGCTAGGATTTCCATGGTTACAAAGCAAGAGTGTAAAAAATATCAACAAACCTGCAGATTTATACCATCTATGACATCAGTGGTCTAGGAGTGTGTTTCACTGGTATGATCATTTGGCTTCTATCTTTGTCCCTTCTCTAGTATTAGAGGATGTCATGCAACACATCTAGGCCTTAGCTAACTATACTCAATGGGCCTTAAGTGACACTTCAACTAGTCTCTCTCTCCTAAATAAAGAAGTAAAAATTAACGAGGCAAGCTATCCTCCCAAATTGGATGACATTAGACATCTTAATAGCAGCACAAAGAGGCAGTTGTGCAATTGCAAAAGCTGAGTTTTATGTGTACATTCCTTCCGCTAATATTTTGATGGCTGTTCAAGAAATTAAATGACAGGTGAATGCCATGTCAGCTTCTGTAATTCCCTGGACCTTTTCCTTACCCTATTGTGAGAGGCTTTTAATGGTGGAAACATTTGTTAGTTGTATTCATAATAGTCCTGTTGATTTTATTATTTGCCCCATGCATACTTAGCTGTTTCTTGGCCTTGTCTCCTCCAGACTTAAAGCTATACACTTACCCAAGAAGAGAGTGCCTGGTGTCTATGGAGGACCTTTATATAGTCCCTCTGGATCACAACTATGACCCCCTTCAGCCAGAAGTAGCCAAAAACAGTCATTGCCCCTTGCACCCTCACAGTGGTTAGGGGTACCTCTTCAGAAGGGGCAATATTATAGACAGCTAAGTTAGGAAGAAATATTCTAGGCAGTCAGGCCCTTGAAGGAATCAGTGCAGAGGATGAGAACACATAAAAACTGTGAATGGAAGTGCATCTGTTGAGGGCCAGGCCTCAAGATAAAGACAGAATGACCAGGCCTACAGGCCTCGCCAAGGAATAAGTGATATACTGCAATTGGTATCACCTGGTCCAATAAAGTCTAGACAGATGTCAGTCACCCACTTGGGTGACCAGGACCTTTTGACTCATCTCTTCCTAAAAAGATCCTTGTTCTCTACACGTACCCTTGCTATGGCTGGCTTTCTTCCCCACTGGATCAGAATTACCTAAGCACTTATAGTTGTAATCTGATTGACTGATCATAGTTTTGACCCACGTCATACCTACCTTGTGATTTTGTACCCACCTTGTGATTTTGTAACCACCTGTGATTTTGCTCTATAAAACTTCCTGTGTGAAGTGGGGTCCAAAGCAACCCACTTTTGCATCCTCTTCTGTCTCTGAGGACCTATCTCTCTCAATAAAATTTTCCTACTCTTAACCTCGGTTGTTCCTCAGAATTCATTCTTCAGTTTGGGGGAACCCAAATTCCGTATATCTGACATCTAGCAAGTTTGGAGTTGCATTTATTTCCCCTATATCACTCCCACTAAATAAACACATGAGTTAACTCAGTTAAAATCCAGAAGGTTAATCTAGCAATTGTAGGTAAGTAAGTGCTCTCACTGGAAACTTTTTCTGTTTCCCCCTAGAGCTTTTAAGCTAAGTGTAAATTGACTATGTGCTTAGGAATTTACCAGCTCAGACAGACTGAAACAATTAGACAGGAGGCCAAGTAAGAGTGAGAGAGGGAGACAGACCTCAGGCATGTGAACGACATTCCTTTTAAAGGCTTCCCTCTATATCCTTTCTCAATTGGATGAAACCCTAGAGGTTTGCTTGGCTAAACCACTTCCTCTCAGAAGTGTCCATCCCCAGAGGGAGCCTGGGATTTGTAGTCTTGAAATCAGCTGACCTGTCTTAATCCTTTAGAGGGATTCCCTGGCAGAAGGCATGCAGTGTCAATTTCAGTAGCTCTCTATGTGATGAAATGCCCCATATGTTTTTTACAGAACACAAATTCTTTCCTGGATAAAAGCAAAGCCTCTGTATATTCAACAGAACTGGTCCCCTGGCCTTTCATTCCAATTCCTTCTCACTTCCCTCTCCCTCCCTCCCCATCACATGGCAGCCTCCTGAGGGAGTTCTGGATACAGCATTGCTGTTGTTGGCAAAGGAACCTTGGAGAAGCAGACCTAGTGAGGGGTAGGAGCTTGGCCAGGCAGCAGGAAGTCAAGCTCAAGGGCTGAGTTCCCCAGCCACGTTGTTCCAAAAGCTACCTTTTCATAGTTTTCAAGGCAAAATATTTATATGATGGTTGTTATGAAATAGAAATAGTATGTGAAACCAAGTCCACAGAAATGCAGTCATCCTTTGAAATCTAAGGGGATTGGTTTCAGGATCCCAAGGATTCTAATATCCTTGGATGCTGGAGCTCTTCATACAGAATAGCACGGTATTTCATAAACTCTATGCATTCTTCCATAAACTCTAAGTCATCTTTGCATTACACATAATATCTAATGCAACATAAATTCTGTGGAAATAGTTGTTATCCTGTACTATTTAGGGAATAATGACAAGGGAAAATAGTCTGTACATGTTTAGTAGACATGTAATTATTTTTGGAGTATTTTTAATCTGCAGTTGGTTGAATTTGTGGATGTGAAACCCATGTATGCAAAGAGCTATTTCATTTCATTTTGTTTTGTTTTTTATTTCCCCATCAACTGGTGCATTGGCCTGACAGTGCCTTGGCTTGGGTTGGACAGATGATCTTCTTCTCTGGTGTTCTGAATCCTCCAGCTCTCATGTAGTCTCAATTAGGGGTCCCCTGTGTGAGGACACACACTTTGATCATTATCCACGGATTCAATAAACACGTTCAACTTCATCCAGATATTAGTGATGCATTAAAATCATGATCATTTAAAGTTCTATTAAATTTCTAGTGGCTGTTGACCATATCTGAAACAATAGATATTGAAAGTATGACTCCTGTCATGTTGGAGTCGATATTTTCACACCCCCCCCTCCCCCCGCACACAATGATCTTGGGCTGGGAATGGTTCTGAGTGGTAGAATGCTTAGATAGCATGCTCCAGGGCTTGGGTTTGATTCCCTAGCAACCCCCCACCAAAAAAAAAGATGATTCTCTCATTCATATGTTGTATCCTAATCCTTTATGTGAAGATATTTGGAGGTAGGGCCTTTGGAAGGTGATTAGGTCTTCAGAGTGGAACCCTCATGAATGGGACTAATCTCCTTATATAAAAGACCCCAGGGAGCTATTTTGTGTGTAGCGTGCATGGGAACACAGTGAGAAGGTACCATTTATGAATCAGGAAGCAAATCCTTACCTGCCTTAATCTCAGACTTCCTAGCCTGTAGAACTGTCAACAATACATTTCTATTGTTTATAAGCCACCCAATCTAAGACAATGTCCTGCTCCAAACGGCTGTTACAGGCTTGCTGTGCCCTTATGTGCTTGGCTTGCAATCCATTAGATGGCATAAACTTCCCAGAATTGGTACAGAATGGTTGAGTGGAGAAAATACTGGACTAGCAGTCAAGAGGACAATGAAACTGTTTCTTGGGGGCAATGAGTCAACTAGATACCTGTGAGTTAACTAGGTGACTTTAAGCCTGGGCATTACAGGGGACCAAATGCCAGTCCCCGCTTAGCTGGAATTCATACAGCGGACAAAATGCATAAGATAAAAAATGGAGACCAGTGCTGTGGAACAAACACATCTCAATTCATTTCAGTAGATAAGTGGTCTGGAAGGTGCTCTGTGTTACCCAGGGAAGGTCCTAGGGTTACTAATGCTGTGAGTGCCCTTAAGGCATCAAGGACTTTGTAGGTATTGTTCTCTTTCATTATAAATATTGGAAATGAAAACGAGCTACCTAACAGTGAAGCAATTTGAAACAAGTTTCTTCTTGGGCAGAAATAAAAAGACTTTAAAAATCTACATGGGGCATAAAATCATGGCATGGGACTAAAAGGAGGCCGAGTTCTTCTCTGCTGGAGTGTCAGGAGGTTGCTACCTGGCTTAGAAGGGCTTGGTGAGTGTTACAGCGTAAAGCGTAATGAATGAGGCTCATCCTAGATGGCCCTGTTTGCTTTGCTCTGGTCCTTGGACCAATTATCAGTGGCCTTGGCTGTCTTATGAAATCCTTTAGGACAGTGATGGCAAACCTTTTAGAGCTTTCAGTAATAACAAGTAGCCCACTGCAGCATGTAGGTTCACCACCAAAAATGACTCCAAACATCATCAATAACAATGCAGAACCACATCAGATTTGCACCTTTTGCTCTACTGCAGCAAGTACATTTGAATAATTCTTAATGGTACAAGAGATAAATAGAAAACTTCCTCCAGGAAAACCCTTTGACCTGTTGGAGAATAAATAGGAAAGTAAAGTCCTCATTTCTGAGAGAAGGCACAATTTATTTAGTCAAATTATTTTACAACATAGTCTCCATTGACAGTTGTCAGCTTAACACTTAATATAGTTAAAAAAAGTCAACGATTACCTGCAAAATTATATATATTTTAATGTCTAAAAATAGATTGCATATATAGAGCAGGAAAAATCCCCCACCTACACAAGGGAAAGTTTGGTTGTTCTGTTCTGTGTTCTGTTCATTGCTGTTCTGTTATTTACAAACATGTTCAAAGCATTAAAAATTTAAATGGATTTCTTTGCCTTGCTTGTACATGCCTGTTAAATAACTGTACCAGTGCTTCTCTTCCTAGTAAGTCAGTGACTTAAATGCCCTGTTTTCTTTTCAGCAATAGTCACATTATGCTTTTTAAAAACCAGCTATAAAAACGTACAAATAGCCCAAATGTACAGATTGACAAAAGATGTACAAATTACATTTAAAAAAATAACGATGATTGATTTTATAGTAAAGTTGCATTTGTGACCGAGGTCAACTCGTTTCTTTATTCTTTTTAATTTTTTATTTACTTTTTAATACTGTGAGATATAGCAAAATAACTCTGCATAATTTATACAGTAAGTTGCCTTTTGATTGGTTGACCCTGGTCGGATGGTCTGACAAACGCACAGCGCTTGCGAATCTGTTTGAGTTTAGAAATCCCTATGACTTCTCAAAGTTCTGGGACTCACTGTCACTTTAAAAAAACGATATTTAATTCTCTTTCAGGAATGTTTGTATTTGCATGAGACTCTCAGTTCATGTTTTGACTATTTCTGGACAGAATGGTCAGGCAGGGTGCACACTGCCCAAGAAGGGTATCTGCAATGCCCATGGCATTTTAAATACACACATATACACATGTTCTTTCTTGCAAATTCCAGTTGGGTGAAAACTTCACTGGTCTTACAGCCAATGTTCCAGTTGCCATCCACTGAGTTAGGACCTCCTAAAATAAGACTATAAGCCTATTGCCTCTGTTTCCACTAAATCTTAAACCAGACCAGGATTGGTTATGTCTGGGGTTCATTATTGTATTGAATCCTACACAATAATAAAACCCGTGTGTTAAGAAACTGCTTTGGTCATAAAAATATAAAAAAATTTACAGCTTCTTTCTCAGAACCATGATATAAACATCCCAGTTATCTAAATGTTCAACCCAAAAGATGACAGGAGACCGAGAATCCAAAATGGCATACTGGCCCATGGAATGATCTGTCTCTTTGTTCAGGTAGAGGAAGCAAGAGTTACTGACATAAAAACAAAAACAAAAACTGTTTTTAAAGAACAAATACAAAGGTTCTATCATCAAGAAAGAACATCCAGTTTTGTTTGTTTTTTCTTTTCAAGGTCTCATATGTCCTTTAGAGTCCAAAATATCCAGGAAGAGTAAGGACTGGGGCTTCAACTGGAAGACCACCGATAGTTAAGCTTCTAGTAGTAGCTGCCTAAGTGTGAAGGCACGTGGGTGTTAGGATGGCGGGGGACATTGGGGTTGGGGTAGATCCCACCAGTGGGGGAGGTCCAGTATTGTGACGCTGCTCCAAAGAAGCTGGAAGAAGTGACAGGCATGGAGGATGGGTGGGGAGGGACAAAGTTCACTTTCTGTTGGTGGGTGTGGTAGGAAGGCATGTAGGAAATATCAGAAGGGTACTTGTACATGGACGACTCAGTCGGATGTGGCTGCAGAGCCTGGGCAATGCCATGGAAGTCAAATTTATAGGCATATCTTTTGCCATGCACTTTGGTCATAATGTTTTTATCATAGTAATATCGAAGGGCCCGGCTCAGCTTGTCATAATTCATGTTGGGCTTGCTCTTCCGCTCCCCCCAGCGCCTGGCCACCTCGTCGGGGTCTGTCATTTTGAATTCTCCATTGGTTCCCTCCCAGGTGATACAGCTGGCGTTGGCACTGTCGGAGAGTAGCTCAAGGAGGAACTGCCACAGCTGGATCTGCCCACTTCCTGCAGGCAGTGAGGCAAACAGGAGAAAAAAGTCTTTGAGCCTGGAGAAGTCAGAAGCAATGTGCTAAGCGTGGGGATTCACTTATTCTTTGAAAGAAACCCTTTATTTCTTTTTATGTTCAGGATCACCTTGACAACCCGTTCTTAGCATTCTTATTTAACATAGATGCATAATCATGTATTATAGGAAGCCCTTCTGGACCTTGTCATGGTCCAGAGGAGTCCACATTTATAACCCCAAGGAAAAGGTACTGGAATTCCAATAACTAATTCCAATCTACTGCTTCTGGTGCAACTCAAGGCAACAATAAAGACACAAATACATATCTGTAGTTGTGGGGAGCCAAGAGGGTCCTACATCCAGTTAGAATAATGACTAACCAGAACAAAGGCCTCGACCCAGGGCCAAACCTGGGTTTTATTAATTTGTGGAGAGGGGAGTGGCTCAGGGATGAGTAACTGAGAGAAAGGCAGGAAGTATGTGAGCGCTGTGAGCTGGGCTGAGTGGAGGACTGATAGCGCCACTGCAGTATGCAGAAAGAGAGAGATATGTAGAAAGAGTAATCTGCATATCACAGATTGAATAAGTATCTCCTATTTGGGGGTTGGTGCTTCGGCTTTGATGTCTGGTCTTCATCCTTGAGACTCATAGATTCTTCTCCAGCCTCAGACTCAGCCAGCAGTGTGATATCACGCAGTGTGTTCGCATTCATACTACTTGGGAGCTAGAGGTGGGGCATCACTGACCTGCTGCATTGCTTTAAAGGCTACACATCATCACCTTGGCTAGACCCATTTGCACTTCTTCAAGCCAATTGAGGGGGTAAAGAAATATCCTAGCCAGTTCTGTCCACATCAATACATGGAAATAGAGCCAAGTTTAGCCAAAATGGAGACAAATGTTCTTTTTTCAAGGAGAGCTGTCCTGGTGGTCCTCTACAGGATATGTCTGGGTAGAGGTGCTGTTTCCATACATGTGTACAATGTGATGAAGAATCAGGGTAGTCAGCATGTCCATCACCTCAGACATTTATCACTTTTCTGTGATGAGAACATTAAAAATCCTTTCTTCTAGCTAGTTTGAAATATACACTAAATTATTGTTAACTATAGTGCTTGTCATCGAGATGGGCACATTAAACAAGGTTAGATCTTAAGAGAATTTGTCTCAAGCCTTAGTAGCAAGTTCCTGCTTTTACCGAAAACCAGCTTCATGTGATCCCACATGGTTTGTAAAAAAATATTTGCTTCTTCTGAATCGCTGTCTGATCTGTTTAATAATAAAGTCTCCAAGTGTTCCCTGTAAGCACTAGAGCATCAGGGTCATGGCGAAGCTGCTGGAGTCACAGAGAGAAGGCGCTTCACAGGTTTTGGGTTGACTCAACCTGATTATTTCCCAGCAGAGTTCTAGCTTTTGGCTATTAGCTCTAAGTTCTACACAGCAGAACTTCGGCAAGGGGGAAATAATATGAGATGTTGGGTGGTTTCTATGTTGTCTGGGCAAGATGGTCAGGGACTAAAGAACAGGCAAGGCTGCACCAGCCACATTCCATTCCTGCAATGGAAGATATATGGGCTTCACTACTCCAAAAGGTCTGCAGCCTAAAGATCTCAGGGGTCTTGGTTTAGCAGAACTCACCTGAGAGTTATTTTTAATAATAAACCCTAATTTGTTGTCAAATTCACTTGTATTATCTGGAGAT
Source organism: Chinchilla lanigera (assembly GCF_000276665.1). Lineage (NCBI taxonomy): Eukaryota > Metazoa > Chordata > Mammalia > Rodentia > Chinchillidae > Chinchilla > Chinchilla lanigera. The sequence continues at coordinate 29,769,725 of NW_004955412.1, read as the reverse complement.
TTTCTGGGATGTGCTTCTTTGAAAAGGTCAGGTAACACTAACTCTTTCTGAAATCAACATAAAAACACTTTGGAAATGTTTATTCACTTGTGCCTTTCATGGGGGAAATAACTGAGAGCTCATTGGAATTGTCCCCTCCCCATCTTTCCCCACTGGAACTTTGATCTGTACCATTTATTGCTAATCTAAATGTCAGTATAAGACATTGTGCTGTTATGTTTATTTTTGACAAGCACCCTCAGGAACAGACCTTGCCACCTGGTAATAAATCCCGATACCTTGTTTGCATGCTAAAGAAATGGGTGTTAAGCATGTGAAGGAAAGAAGCAAAAGAAGAGCATATTTCTTTCCAGTCTGGTGCCTAGATCAAGAACACAGGTTTTTTGACCTCAGGAAGCTACAGAACATTCTGGAAAGAAAGGCTTGTAGGCCAAGGTAAACTTACCAGGGTTGGCTAGTCGACTGCTGGTTGGACCAAGGATCTGATATGGATCTAAGGAAGACACGAAAGGAGGTTTGCTTCATTGTTGTTAAAAAGTAGACAGCACTAACAATAACAAAAGCCCCAACATTTATGCTTGTATTTCAATAGCACAGGAATGCTTGATTTCAGAAAGCTTTACTGCCTTTATCTAAAGATCTCAAAGATCTTGATCTCAGTTATATCTGAAACAACAAGGAATCAAAACAACATCATTTTTTTCATATTTGGTTTGTAAAATTCGTAGAGTGAATTGAAGGGTCACTTATGAAATGGGCTTGAAGAATGTCTCATGATGAGTACTGCTCTATTTAATACTAAAAACATTACAAATATCTGTTTTTCTGATGGAGCGTGAAAACCACATGGCTGGAAACCAAGCAGTATGGGTTCCAGCCCTAACTATGCTGTCAACTAATTTTTTTGGCAGTCAGAGTATCAGTTTTTTCATCTGTACAACGAACAGGTCAGGCTCCTGCCCTCAGTTCCCTCCTACTACCAAATTCTGTGATTTTAAGGTTGGAAATATTAACACCAATCAGAATTTGTATTTTTATCTATAAAATCATTATTTTTAAATTCTTGGTTTACTAACAACTTTGCAATTGTTTAGCACTTTAAGAGTTTGCAATATCAATTCAGGTGAGATTCATCTTTCTTGCAGTTGAAGATATGGCAGAGAGCTGGATCTCAGTTTTGCTCTATGGTCAAATCTTTTGCACAGTTTGACTTTTTTTTTTTTTTTACAATTACCAGCTGCAATATTAAACAATTCAATATGATTCTTGGATTTCTAATTAGACCATTAACTCAAAGAGTCTTTAAGGCCAGTTAGTCCACTTTTTTCATCTGCACTCTTTTTATGGCATAAAACATTATTGCCAGGTGATGTATAATTGTGCTGTTGCTGGTACCCCCATGAAACTACATCTGCTTATATTTCACAGTCAGCAGGTGTTTTCTTTACCTTCCTATGCAATGTACTCTTGTTCTGTCTTGGGAGAAGGTTGAGTACCATGTGTGCCTATCCCAAAACAAATGGCTACTTCAAAACTTAATCCAAGCCAAATCATGTGAAGAAGATGAGATGGAGCTGGAGCTTAGGCACCATGGCTGTCATCAGATCTATGAAGGCATTTACATAGCACTTTGCCTCCCAGACAAAACTAGTTTGCCAATGGGGAAGTTACTGGGGACTTTGGCTCCGTGAAACTGACCCAAGTTAGGTGGTCAATTCCACCTGACTGTACATATTTGAGCAGAGGTGAGGGGAGTATAAGACAGAGATGCTAGAGAAGGTGTTAAAGACTTAGTCAATAAGCTCCATCTCAGTACTAAAAGTTTCTAAATCTATAGCTTTAAAAGTTCTTCTGCCTTAGTTATTTAATAGATCTATGACATGGTGAGTGTAGTTTTGAAAGTATGTTTTGATGAAGCATAAAAGACTTGGACAGAAACTTGGAAGCCTAGGGTTATAGCTTTATTTCTCTCATATAGCAGCCATGTGATTTTCAGCAAATCCCTTTATCTCTCTGGGCATTAGAACAATTAATTTTTAAGTTCTGTTCTGTTTTGATTAACAAATCTCTGCCTTATCTCTGTATCTGTTCCTGACTTCACAGATCTATATATAGCAAGCCAAATACAGACTCATTTTCTAAGATAAAAGAGACAACATATGTGGTAGAATTTTCTCTTGGTATCCACAAGTGATTGGTTTAGGACCCTCACAGATACCAATATTTGTAACTCTCAAGTTCCTATGTAAAGTGGAGTACTGTTTGCAGAGAGCCTATATATTTTCAGTCATCTCTAAATTACTTATAATACTTAACACAATGTAAATGCTATGCAGCTACTTGTTATACTCTATTGTTTAGGGAATAGGGATCAGAAAAAAAAATATTCTCCATCTATTCAGTACAGACATAATTTGTCCCATAAATATTTCAGTCTTAGGTTGGCTGAACTGCTGCACGCAGAACCCACAGTTATGGAGGTCTAAGTGTACAGAGTCCAAATCTTCCAGCAGGGAACTATGTGGAACATGCAGCTGCATAAGCACAAAGAAGAGATCATACACTGGGCTGGTACCTGGCTGGGGCCGCTGCTCAGTGCTCTTGCTCATGGTCTGTGCCCCTCCAAGGGGAGGACCTGTGCAGGAGAAAGGGGATATGGTAGACGAGTTACCAACCATGGAGGCTGACATTTGCCCTTCAGGAGATGGAGGTGCTTCTGCCCAATCACTCTCATTGCCTCCTGTGTTCATTTGATTTTGTATAAATTTACCAGGGATCTGCTGTGTGCCAGCTCTGTTCTCCATGCTGGAGACTCAGCAGCAACCAAGCATTTCCTGTAGAGCTTATATCCTAATGTGGAGCCAATGCAGAACAAAATTTTTTTTAAAAGAAAGTGATAGGATAGCATGTCTGCTGAGCCTGGGGCTATGGAGCGCAGTTTAAAATAGGACATTCAGAGAGGGTGTTACTAAGAAGGTGACACTAAAGCAAAGGTCGTCTGCTTCCAGGGACCCCACCTGTTGTGGGTCCAACTCTGCAGTACCTCTCTCACACAGCCTCTCCTTCCTACTGCCACTTCTCTATCTAGGATCTGTTTTCTCTTTGCCTGGCCTCTGGCTCAGTCTGACCGGCAGGCACCTCCCCCATTTCTCTCTTCCCACTAACTCATCATATGCTCCACTGGCCAGAAACTTTCCTGAGCCCTCACTGCCTCGGAAAAATTATCTTCACAGTCCTAATCACAACCACTTCCTTACCTTTCCAGGCTTCTTTTCTATCGTATATCCTAAACTCCAGGAATCTGCGGTCCTCACTGACTGTCAGACATGCCAATCTGGATGTCCTCCAACCTTCCCAGGGCCAGGTTCCCCCTCCCCTTTCAGAGCTAAGTAAAACAGGAGAAGGTCTGCAAAGCCTTGATACCACCCAGAGGTTATGTGTGTGCCAAATTTCTCTCTCCTGCCTAAGGGACCAACCCAGGTCGGATTCATGTTTGTGAGCCCCACAGAGCCAAGTGCTGTGTGCAAAATAGAATAATGAATACATATAACTAGGATGGATGCTGATTATTGCTTGGGCACTAATTTGTAATGCCAGCCTGTTTCTTAAAAGAATTCCCTGATTCATCCATTTATCCATTTGAAGTTTTACTTCTTTTTTCTTTTGGGAGGGGGGTACTGGGAATCGAACTTAGGCCCTCATGCTTGCCAGGCAGGTGCTGTGCCACTGAGCTAAATCCCTGCCCTGATATTTTACTTCTAAAGACAGCAAGATTGGCACATCCTGGCTCAGGAAGCCAAACATCATGCTCATTTCTTATTCCCTTAATGGGAAACACTGGGTGGCTTCAACACATCCCATCTCACCACTTGGTGAACACACTGACGTCTCTAACTCCAGCATCTCTTCATGAGCCTTGCATGAAAGGAGGAGACAGTCAACATTCTCACTAAGTCTCATCAAATTGAAGGAAAAAACTCATCAAAGTTTGTTATCCTGACTTAACTAATAGATCCAAATCCAATGTTTCATTCATACAGAAACTTGTTCCAACAAACCTTCCAACTTTAAAAATTCTAAAACCAAGTGCAGCGAAACGAAGCTCAACTATGTCTATTACAAATGGAAATTTCATACCATCTTTCAAGGAGTGGGTATCATGGACAAAGCTGTAAATTAAACATTTTTTTTTCTCTTTTGCTGCTGGGGGCTAAAGGCAGGGCCTTGGGCATGCTAGACACATGCTCTACTACCAAGTTATACTCTGGAGCCCCTGAAGATGAACTCTTATATGAGTTCAAAAAGCATGAAAACAAATGCTAATCCTATTCTTTATCTCATGACCCCATTCTCCACCCATCATCAAAAAATACTTCCTCTCAAGAATGGTTTGATATTTACTTACTTTTGTTGAGGCCAGAATTCATGTTACTGCCCCATCCTCCTCTCCTGACTGAGTCATAAGAAGGGTCTAATGAAAAACAACAAATAGGGAGACATTAGCTTTGTCTGTTTTGCAGAAAGCTTACATGAAGATTATCTCTTAGTGGCCAGAAGAAATTAAATTTAATTCAACAATAAATTTTTAAGCATCACTAAATTCCTGAGGTATACTCTTCCCCTAGGGTTGGGGATGGGGTAATAGAGGAAATATTAGCACTGATTTTGAGAAGAGTTCATTCTTATCTAGGAGCCAAAGTCTTGGAAAGAACCCTGAACTTGAAGCCAGAGGGTTGACTCAAGTTCATTCCCTGCCATTATTTGTTCTGAGAGCTTGGATGAATTATAAAACCTCTCTGAGCCTTAATAGTCTTTAGTACGGAAACAAAAAATTACAGAAAGAATTATCTACCCCCTGGGTTGTGCTAATGGTCAAGTGAGATAACACATATAAAGCATTTGTAAAACTTTCTACAAATAAAAACTAACAAGGTTAGTAAGAAAAAGTGTATGAAACCACGCAGAATGAAGTCCTTCAAGCAGCTTTGAAGAGTGAGGAATGCTCAGATGAAAGAGCCCGTGGGAAGTGTCTCAAAGCCTAGGCGCCTGACTTTCCTTGGAGGCCTACCCAAGCCTCTTATTTTAGTGTGCGGTGTTGTGAAACAATACTAAGAGGTGTGGCGCATCCCAGGCTGCTGTAGGGCTGTCGGCCCTTTCCAACAAGAGTGAGTGGATGCGGGTAAGGCCTGATGGCTACAGAGAAAGGAGAAAGGCCAGAGATGCGGGCTGGAGATGTGGCTGGGAAAGGAGCGATGGAGTCAGGAGTCCAGGATGGAACTGGGCACAGTCATGCAAGCCTGTAAGCCCAGCACTCGGGAGGCTGGGGCAAGGTAACCATGAGTTTGAGGCCAACCTGGGCTGCATAGTGAGTTCTAGGTCAGCCTGGACTATAAAGCTCCTATGTAGGAGGTGGTGGGAATGAGTGATGGAGAGATGTTTCCTGCCTGGAAATGACTAGAGACTAGAGGCTTGTTTCTAGATTGTCTTGAAGAACACTCTATGAGCTATGGTGATCTCCAGCCTTTCTTGAAAGAATCCACATGCTCTATAGCCATACTCAGAAATTGGTTAACTAACTGGTTGGAGACTTCCCTCATTTCCTTTCTCATGGTGTGACTCCCATTGAGAAATGGAGTAGGAATAGCAGAAGGGTTTAAGGATACAGAATTATAACTTTCAAAGTCTTTCCATGAACAACAAAGAAACCATAAAAACCATCAGAACAAATGGAACACAAACCTCATCAAACAGCAGTCTGACAGGGGAAACTCAAACCATCCCCTACGACCTCTTCTGAGCCTCTCAAACAAATTAGAATAAGAACTGGGAAGATGGATGGGTGCATCCGATGGCTTGGTCTCATTCTTACTAGCTAAGAAGAACCAAAAGACAGGGACAATTTTCTTGTGGAAAAATCCACGTGCAGATGCACATTCCTCATAGCTCTGGAAAAGCCAGCTCAGTTTTTAAATTACAGTCTTTGGCAATTGGCATGAAAAGCAAAACAGAAAGTGGGGGGTGGGGAAGGAGAGAAGGGCAGGGAAGGGGACAAAGAGACAAAATTCTTTTAAGCTGTTTTTATTTTTGACTTTTTTTCTTTCACAATTCCTACTGAAAATAGATTCTTCTTGCTTCAGAACAAATCAAGCATGTGAGAAGTCAACTTGGTTATGAGTTGGAATGAGTCCGAGAGCTCTGTGGACATTTTCTGAGAGATCTGGGGAGGTCTACCGAGGGTGTGCAATGAGATATGCAAAAAGAAAGGTGAGAGTTGTCAAAGATTCTTCTATGGAATGGGAGAGGTTGCTAATTTGGTCTCCAATGATTTAATGGAGCCCAACATGTGTATTGTATTGTATGCTTGGACACAGAGTAGAGGTTAAGCACTATGAAACAAGTTTCCCATATGGCATTATAACCAAGGTGGTTAGGAAACGTAGTCTTGTGTCCGAAGTAAAGTAGAGCTATTGAAAGCTACTGGAGATTAAGGAGGGAGCATGAGCGGGGTGGAGAGGCCTTCATGGGGACCGTGGAACTGGAGAGTGACCTTGTTGGCCAGAAGAGAGTGAGAAATACAGACAGAAACAAGGCAAAGGGGAGAGGAATAATGTCCAGTGTGTGAATGAAATAGAGAGATGGAGGAAGAGAAGAAGTGAGAGCTAGGAGAGAGGCCATCAAGATGGAAGGCCATCAAGATGGAAGGCCATCAAGATGGAAGGTAAGCAAGCTTTGTGACTTTGTGACTCAAGCATGGAAGCCAAGGACATGCAGTAATACCAGGAAAACAGGGTGGTAAAGAATGCACTCAAGGTGAGTATAGGACATACAAGAGTGCCAGGGAAAGGAAGCCACTCTGGAGGAACAGAACAGAGAGCAGAACTGAAAGTGACAAAGAAGCAAAAGGAAAAAGAAAACCATGACAGTCCAGGAATTGGTGTGTGTCACCTGAAGTATGACTTGATTTTTCTGGCTTATTGCACAGATTAAAATCTGTCTCCAATTGTTCTAATCAACTTCTCTACTCCACCATTCACCTGCGGAAGGCTTTAACCCTTCTTTAAAGCTGCGTCATAGCTATCAGAAGAACCATGTTTTTATAGCCCATATTATGGCTGCCATTGCTATAGCGGCCACTGACTTTTAATTAATGCTTCTTCCTATTCTTTTGTTCTGGCTCCTGGCACAGAGCAAGCAAACAAATGTTCCAAGAACAGGAGAGAATTGTTTCTCTCCAACAGTGGGGGGCTGATCACCAGATTTTTGTGTAACTCTAAATGACCAACCATGATTTAAAGCTGGGGCCTCATCATGGAAGTGGCATGCAGCTCCATCTTTTCTTCTGTGTTTCAGGCCTGGGTAGAGGGTGAGGATTCTCATGGGTCAACACAGGCCTAAAGCATAGCAAAAGCCTAGACGTCCCTGGCAACCATATTGTGTTCTCTTGTAGGTGAGAGGAAGAAATAGAAACAAATAAGCCACCCAGCAATCAGCCTGAGCTGTGTCCTCACTGTGAAGCTGTAGAGCAATAACTGGTCTGGCCAATGCTGAGAGAATGCATGGGACAGTGTGTAGATTGACAGGAACAAAGATTACAGGCCCCTCCCCATTTGCTTTCCCATTCCTCTCTATTTGCATGGAAAATCCCACCACCGGCAACTGAAATACAAAGGAGAGCCTATGTCCATTTACTACAGAGTTTAGCAAATGCACTCTAGGGAGCACTGGAGACATCTACTCAATGTAAAAATAAAATGAAAATCAGTGTTTTTGGAGCAATCCCTGCTGCAGAGACAAAGCATGAAGATGGAGAAGGCCAATGCCAAGAACTAAGCTATGGCATTATGTCTGAGAGGTCTGAGGAGCCGGGAAAACTTACAGCTGAAATGACATATTCAAGTAAACACTGAGCACAGCACTTAGCACAGGACTGGCCTCAGTAAAAATCAGCAATCAGTATTAGGATTTGCACCATTACTATGTATCTAAGAAACAGACCTGGAGACATGTTGGCCAGCCTACCAAATACACACTACTTCCTCCTCCTTCCCCTCCTCTCTCTCCACCTTACCCTGCTCTACTTAATATTTTTCACTTCTTGGCTAATTTAGTCAAGACTTAATTCGTGCTTGTGGTCTGCATCCCCTAGCTGAATGCCAGATCCCCAAGGACAGGGAACTTTGTTGTGTCCTGTGATCTATCCAACCACTAAGAAAAGTGCCCAACACACAGCACACAATAAGTATTTCTTGCATGAATGAGTGGACTGGGTCAATATTTTCTCTTTTTTGCTAAGTATACACCATTCGTTTTACTGTTCCCTAGGTGAAGAGAATCCAGGCTTCTAAATGACTTCTCCCTACTCAGCCACAGCTTTAGGTGACTGAGGTCTGGGGTGATGAGGACAGTAGAGACTATGTCAAGCCTGTGTTGATTTCCTTGGCGTGAACTAGATAAGAGCCCGCCTACTTTGAGGTATAGACTAATAGCTTGTTCCCACAGGAAAGTCAAGGACTACATGCCATTCGCACAAGTGGCTTGTATTTTATTTATAGACAGGCATCACACAACCACGTCTCAGGAAACAGCACATGTAATATAGGAAAGAGGTCCCCTGATGTTCTATCACCCAGTGTCGTTGTGACTGTCTTAGTTTGTGTCAGTACATTCTATGATGCTCACCAAGGACGAAATCACCTAGCAAATGCATTATCAGAACGGATGTCACTGTTAAATAGCACAGTGTCATTGCTAAAATGAGGGTTCATTATTTTTTTCCTACTAAATGTGATGAAAGTGAAAACTCAGCAGTGTGTTCAGCTCTGGTACCAGACACATAAGCAGAAACATGTCTATAAGCAGTGTGGAAAAGCTGGATTGAGGGCTAACCCAGAAGCTCCCATTCCTAAACAAATACCTCCCTCACTGAGCCTGACGCTTGCTGTCTGTTCCAGCTCTCAGCCCATTTGCTGTTCAGTGTGGCATATGCAGAGTTCTCTGGTCTGTGCGCTGAGGTGTTCCTGAGTGTGGTGCATGGCGTCTGCATTCTGAGAACTGGCTTCCAAAAGACAGCTTGAAGTGCAGCCAAAAGACACAGTTCAAAAAATGTTCCTGTTCAGACCAGCTTGAGGCTTGATGAGCTCAGAACTTCTCTGTGGTGGCAGGTGGCTTTATCAGCAGAAATTCGTGCCCTGATTCTGACAAACTCACTTGTTACTTTAGTGAAGGCTGACACCCTCTGGCTTTACGGAGTACCGAGATGAAAAATTCTATTGTGATTCCTTTTCAAGAATCACCAAAGGACTTTGCTTGGGGTTTCTGGTTTCAGGCAGTCCTGAGATCATTTTTTTTTTTGCCAATGCAAAGAGATCTGAGTACTGTTCCAGAGAGCAGGGCATTGCCAGCCATTGTGGAGATTTCAGGCTCCTGTATAGGATGCCTTGAACAGTTTCTCCATTATGCAACGCTCAGCATGGTTGAATTTGACACTAAATGGCCTCTTGGATTCCAGGAGAGCCTCCCAGGGTAGAGAAATATGAGCTTGCAGATTTTTTCCTGTAAGTCCCTGTTGGAAAGGAAAGGCTTTTGCTGGACTTGACCCTGGCACAGACATACCAGTGTTAACTCACTTTCTGTGTGAAGCCTTTAAACCAGTCCAGGAAAGATGGCCAAATGTCTTAGGAAAGGTGGTGCCTTCCGCCTTGATACCCACAGCTAGCTGTCTGAAGGCCAGCGTGTCAGCCAGCATGTGGTTCTCTCCTTTGTCATGACCTCAGCCCACAGCCAGTGAGGCAGATAGCAGCATACAGAAGCCTCTCTTTCTGTGCCCTAAGACATAAGGCTTCTCTCTCAGTGACTTGGTGGAAAAAGATGCATTTACCTTGAACCTTCTCATTGAATTTCTGGTTGCTGCTGAGAAAGCTGTCTGCTCTGAAGCTAGTTTATCCTGGGCAAGCCTGTCTTCTGAATGCAGGCCCTTCAGCCAAGGGTTGGGCAAGGCTGTGCACGCTCAGGGTGGAGCACAGACTTCTGGTCACCAGATCCAAACCTCCTTTCCTGAAAGAGTGAGGGTGCTGAAGGAGAATGCTCCAGTGAATGAGGGCCTGAAACCCTAAGCCCTCAACTTCCAAGAAAGAGCCAAGCCCAGCAGGAGGAAGATACACCACCCAGACTCTGACAGGGAAGAACGGAATGGGCCAGCCGTGGTCTTTGGTGTTGGGCCATAAGATTAGGACAAGTAGCAGTGGAGGGCTGGACCTGGTGATCCTGAGAGCCATATTTCTATCTAACAGGCTGTGTCTATGAGGAGGAGTGGGCTCTGCTGGCTACCAAACCAACTCAGGGTGCTTGCTGTGGACCATCCCCTTGAAAGCCTGCTGTGATGTTGAACTGCCCCAACCCACAGTTCTTTGTCTGACGGTCTCTGCCCTTGGCTCTGCTGAGGCCACTCCAGTCCTCTTATCTGACTTTTCAACAGGGGCAGCCCACTAGGAAGCAAGGAAGGCTTAAGCTTCCGGGTTCCATCCTGGAGATGTCTGTTCTCTCCGGAGGGCCTTGTGCCTACTTTGGTAGCCATAGGGTGGCCCTAGGTTCTAGGCCCGGCTCTGCCATTACTCAGTTGGGCACTCTTGTCACGTGGCCCTGTCTTTTTCAACCTCAAGTTCTGCTCTTCTGAAAAGCGTAAACAACAGATCCTTGATGGTGTTGCTGTGGGGATCAAATACACACTCAACAAACGGCAATTTAAAAATGCACATGGCACACATCTAGTCCATTATATCTTTCTCGTACCCCAACAATGCTTATTATGGCACAATGAGGTTAAAAAGCTCTGCAGTAAGAAGGAATCTCAATGTTGTTTTAATTTGCACTTCTCTGGTGATCAGAGATGGTGAGCATCTTTTCATGTAGTCATTGGCCATCTGTAGTTCATTGAAAAAAATCAAATAATAACAAATGCTGGCAAAAAGGGAGAAAGGGAGCCTTCTATATCATTGGCGGGAATGTAAACTAGTACAACCACTATGGAAATCAGTGTGGAGATTCCTCAGAAAACTAAAATTAGAAGGTCCATTTGAGCCAGCTGTTCCTCTTCTTGGTATCTTCCCTCCAAAATTAAAGACCTTAGAGCACAGTGATACATACATACCTATGTTGCATGACAGCTATGTGAGGGGAGTATAATTGCTATGTTTATAGCAGCACAAATAGGTAAATCTTAGAAATGGCCTATATATCCATCAACTGATGAATGGAAAGCAAATGCAGTCTTTATACATAATGGAATACTACTCAGCCATAAAGAAGGATGAATTTGAGTGATTTTTAGGAGAATGTATGCACTTGGAGACCATAATATTCAGTGGAATAAATCAGACACACAAGATTAAATATCACATGGTTTCTCATATATGAGAAATCCAAAGTATAAATTATTTTTAAAAACAACCCCCCAAAAGACAGACAATAGGAAAAAGGAGATAAAGCTTTTATAAACAAGAAAGGGATCTGGAGATGCAAGGAAAGAGGAGGGAGGAGAGAGGAAAGGGAATAAAAAAATTAAGATATGGTAAGTACTTGTACCCACTTTCCGAGATAAATGTAAACCTTATATACTGCAAACATGTGTTCAGTTTTTCTTTTCAAAAAACTCATCCAGGAAGTCCTCGGAAAGGAAAAGAAGCCTGAGAATCCTCAGGGAGAAGGACAGTGCCATTCTGGTGGCTCTGGGTCAGTGATTCCTAAATGTGAATAAAGCATTGTTGTCCTTCATAAGAGGAAGTAGACTTTCCTGGACCCTCATTTGAGAAACAAGGCCTCAGAAGACACAGGGTGGCACTCTGGGCAGCCTGCTGGGACACAGAGCCCAGTGTCCTCCAGCCTTTCTTCCTCCCTCACGCTGCTCTAGTGCCTGTCCAGCTGCGCTCAGGGCTGAGTCCCCCTCATTCTACAGCGGCTTCCCAGTCCTTGCTTCAGTGGAATTTCATGTCCCAAAGAGCTGCACAGGGGCTGGGGATTTAGCTCAGCGGCAAAAGCGCCTGCCTGGCAAGCGCAAGGTCATGAGTTCGGTTCCCGGTACCAGAGAAAAACCAAAAAAAAAAAAAAAAACCAAAGAAAAAAAAAGCCAAAGAGCTGCACAGGAGCCTGGCTTCCACCATGGCCTTATGAGGAGGGCACTATCCAGGGCAGCCTTTGCTCAAGCTTAAAACTCACAGGAGAAAGAAAAAACATCCTGGATCAGGTTTCCTTTGCTCAAAGGTCTTGTTCTGGAATCCACACAGCCCCTCCGCCTCAGAACCAGCCCTGCTGTGTGCAGTATAATAGGGCAGTGTTTAAGACATTGTGTGAGCAGAGAAGAAGAAAGATGCATGAGCAAAATGCTCGGGAGAAAGGATGGCTTTGAAATATGAAGAACGTGGAAAGGTAAGTGGCACATGTGCCAGACACGGCCTTTCAACCATCATCACGCAGTGTCCTGAGGAGCCTGGGTCCTTCACTCACTCCATCTCTCCTGTGGTTCTGTGTCCAAATGACACAGAGCTCTCATAGCCCCATTTATTTTGATAAGGCCCTCCAAGTAGGATTTTGGGGGCTTAGTGGAAATGCAATGCACACTGACTGGATTAAGTGGGTGTTTGTCAAAACTCCCTCCACGGCGGGTGCAACTAAGCCACAGACTTCTTTCATCAGCTCCGCCATCAGATTTAAGAGGACTCCAGGTAGGAAAAAGAAAACAGCCTGTAATCTCAGCACTCAGGAGGCTGAGGCAGGAGGACTGGCATGAGTTCCAGGCCAGCTTAGGTTACATAGTGAGGCCCTGTCTCAAAAATAATCAAAAAGAAAAAGAAAACATGACAGCGCACTTAGGCAACTGGACATGAGAAGTAATGCGGGGTGCTCTGTGCTCAGCCCCCGCTGCCCTGCAGAGACTCCTGCTCTGACAACCATGTGGAAATACTCATGTGACGTTGCCTTCCTTCTCCTGAGCCCTGCAGGGGACCATCTTTTTTTCTGCCACAAGGGTCGGCTTCAGTACCCTTTGCTTTCAGAGTTCTGCAGGCCAGGGCTGCTGGTTGCATTTATTTTCCTTGTCTTGTTCAATCTTCTGGTGCCATTCTCTGTGTACTTACCTCCTTTGCTACTTGAGCACCTTTTAGAAAAAAGAGACTATGTTTTAATCACCTTTGTTTCCCTATAAAACTAGATCCTGTCCCCCACCAGCTGATTGAACTTAACATATCCCACCACACATGCACTTATTCAAGGTTTTGTTGAATGGCTGCTGTGGGGTCAGACACATTTATGTGCTAAGAATACAATGGCCAGACAAACATTCTTCCTCCATGGTGCTTACTTTCAAAATGAACCATAAACTACAAGATAGATGAGAAGATGAATGCTGAGGAGAAAAGACAGCTATGTGAGGGGAGTATAACTGAAAATGTATAATTTGAATAAAGGCTTGATGTGTCTAATACGATGAAAATAGAGCTCTACATGGTTCCACAATTTTCTGTTGAAAAGTCCTGGTTGACCTATACTGATATCAAAGTCTTTCCAGAAAGGCCATTCATTCTTATTAGTTCTTTACCTAATGAGAATCTCTTTATGTAGAAGGACAGCATAATTAGCAAGAAACTCGCAGCATCTCTTGGATGTTTGCATGAGGGACAGTGAAAGGTGACAGTCTATTAAAGAATTAACCAGTTTTGTATACTTAGAATGAAGGTGATTTCCCCACCTGGGGTCTGAGGCTCAGACTGATTTAGAATTGACATTCCACTCAAGAAACTCAGAATTTAACACTTCCTAGAATTGGTCTTTGGACCCGTGGCTGAACTGGTTTTCAGGACAGGGTAAGTCTCTAGAGTCCACTTGGGGGAAGAGGACAAGTGAGGGCATCCCGAGGGAACATTTTGTTTTGTTTTGTTTTGTTGTTTTGCTTTGTTTTTCTTGCCTGACAAGTGACCAAGAAAAGCTTTGGTCTCCGAGGTCCGCACCCACATATCAGAAAGAGGCACAGTGGTTGAGAGCAAAAGAACCATCATTCTTGGAAGGTGTGGAATGTGGTCTTACTTATTATAAAACCAGAGGCTCTGTTTCAATCCGTAAGGGACTTGAGACATTATCTAAGCCAGACATGCAAATTATCACGGGCCTGGAGGCCCAAGCCTGAGAGAAAGCATATGTGGCCATGTAAGAATTTTAATAGAAATTGAAAATATGACTCATAGAATCAAAACTGCCTTTCTATAAACTCCTCTAGGATATTGGGCACGACCGATAATTATTTTACAGGCAGGCCAGAGGCATATTAGGGTAAAAGACTTTTCCAAATTATACCAAGAGTGATTTTCATCTCTTTGGAAGCATGGCACCTAATTCTCATCAAGCACAGGACTGTTTGTGGTACGATTAGGGCTTTTGAAGAGCTTTGTGGGAAGGAATCCCATCATTCCTCTTTAATTTTTTTCAAACAAGGAAACAGCTCACTGCAAAGGGAAAAACTCTAAATTAGAGACCAACACTAGTCCACTTCACAACTCTGTCAGGTATGTGCTGTGTCAGTTTAGGCAAGTGACTTAACCTCTCTGAGCCTCTCAGTTAGGCGGTCTGTGAAAGGTAGGTATTTGGGGAAGACATAATTGGCTCTTCCAAAATGTAAAAGCCTATAACAGCAAACAGCACCTTTAGTCCTCAGAGGGATCTGTGGAGAATAAATAAATAAGACAATGCAAATAAAAATACACCAAAGTGTTCTACAGATGTACAGCTACAATTCTTTCCTAGTGTCTCAGTGATGGGAGATAAGAAGTGAATCTTTCCTGTGCCAATTGAAGCTAATTTCTCTGTTTTTTTCCTCTCAGTGGAGGAAGACTGAGTAAATACTGAATTAAATTGACAAGACTAGAGTTTTCTTCCCAGTGAATTCATCAGCTGTCAATAGTATTTACTGAACATCTCCAGAGCTGGAAGAAAGGAAGCAGGCGAAACTCACAATCAGAGACTACAGGGTAATCTGTAATTAGGTCCGTAAATAGCTACAAAGAGGAGGCTGTGGCCTGCAGGAGTCAGGAAAACAGATCCTGAGGTGGGTAGAATTGAATCGAGCATTGACGGTCTGTTGGGTTTTGACAGATAAAATAATAACTCCACTTCATGTTATCACTTTCTTTCTAGATTATGCCTGAAAAAGGATCCAGACTTGAAGCTTCTTGATCCTCACACAGAGAAGCTGAAGAATCCCTGAGATCAGAGAGGAAAAGCCCCCTCATGCCCTGGTTAGTGCAGCTCTGTCACTACCTCAAGACTCCTGTATGACAGTTCATGAGAAATAAGCTCTTCATTACCTCTGATTGGGGCTCTCTGAAGAGAGGAAGTTGCTACATCTATAACAAGAGTGTAGGAAAGGTTTTCATCTGAAAATTTAAAGAATGATGCTTTTACACTTTGACTTACTTTGAGCCCCTGCGTCCCTGGCTGGCCCAAAAGAAGCTTCGCTGTTTCTCTTTCTTTCCAGATAGATGGAAAGGTAGATGATAGATATGTAGGCAGATGATACATATCTAAATAGGTAGTAGTTAGATAGATGGATGGATAATAGATATACAGACAAATGACAGGTAGGCAGATGGAATTTGGTTTATGAGCATGGGAATAAACAAGCTTTTAAAAAATATAGTGGCCCCTTTGTGCTAACTTCCGGGGTTTTGTTTCAGGACTCCTTTCAGAGGCCAGTATCCACAGATGCTCAAGCTCCTTCTCCAACAGGGTGTAGCACTTGTCCATAACTTATGCACATCTTCCCGTACACTTTAATTCATCTCTAGATCATACCTAATACCATGTCAGTGGTCATGCTGTACTGTTTAGAGGATGATGACAGAAAATCTGTATGCATTCATTCAGTACAGACGTACACTTTAAATATTTTCAGTCAGTGGCTGCTTGAATCTGTGGTGTGGAAACAATGGATATGAAATACTTCCCAGCACCAGTACCCCCGAAACAACCTCCCCGTTGTGGAATTTCTCAATCAGACATTAGGCAAATTGGCATTAGACAAAACCAAATGTATATATGGACTATTCCACACTGAGGTGGCCACCAGGCGGTCATCTGGAGCCCTTGTGGATTCATCCTTCCCCTTCCAAGGCACTGTGGAACCCTACTCCTCCACACAGCCAACAGGGGCCACTCTTACTTTCCTGACAAAGCAAGACCATGGCAAAGGTGATGGAACTACATCAAGACCGATTTCATGCTGCGTCTCCGCTTTGCATCTAGAGTGGGATGAATGTCCAAGTCAAAGTGAAACTTGGTGGAGATGACAGGACTCAAACAGTAATTACGCAGTCTAGAGATGAATTAGGAATGCAAAACTCGGAAGGCCCACTTAGCAAGTGCGAACTGTCCAGGGAAATTAGCACAGGCCACGTAGAGGTCCAGCCACTCAGAGCTAAGTTTGGTCACTGGCCCCTCTCTGGCAGTGTGGGAGTGTTTGTGGGGCTGAGTGTGGTTGAAGGCTGCTTGGGGGGTCAAGTCACCCCCAAATACCTTTCATCGCCACCTTGCACCACTTCCCCTCCTGCCTCTGAGGCTTACACAAAATCACTTTCCTTTATGAAGGTGTACTGGGGCTCATGTGTTCATTGTCACTAGCATTAATGTCAGAGAGCAAATGGGGGCCTGTCTTTGATTTATTCTGGCAGCATCTAAGAACAGTTTGGGTCTGCATGAAGACCAAAGACATGTCTGAGGAAGGCAAGAAGGCTGAAGAGGGAGTGCGGGAGTGGCTGGGAATGGTACCCAAGGCACAAAGCACGAAGGAAAGAGCCCCACACTGGAAGAAATGTCATCCCTGGGGGTGAGGAAGCCGAGGGTCTTCTCCAGTCCGGGTTGGGAATAAAGCCCTGGTTCTCAAGGGTGGGGTGGGGTAGGAAGAGCACTTGAGGAGTATGGAAAGGAGTTTCTTCTAACACAAGCACCATCCCATCATGCTCCTCTAGGTGCTTCCTGGGCGATTCTGCTGAGAACTGCGGGGCTCTTAAGCTTACAGAGGCAGAGGGCTGCTCACCTATAGTGGCAGTTGTCATTTTACATCTTGATTTACTGGACCACCTGGGTGGGGAGGGACTCTCATAGGAACATATGTCATCTACTGCACTCTAGCTTGGTGACACAGGCCTCACAGACCCATGCCCCAGTGTTCTCATATGTAAAATGGGAACAATAATAATAATAACAGTAATACCAAGTTAACAAGATTTTATGAAGTGTAAATGTGAAGTGAATAGAAAAGTTCTTGGCCCAGAGTAGATGCTTAGAAAATAGAAGGTGCTACTGGGGGGCCAATAGGAAAAGCAAGGACAGGAAGGTTGCAGTGAACAGAAACCCCATTTTCCCTGCATTGTCACTTTGTCACGGCTGGGTCTGTCCTCAGCCTTTCACCACACGAGAACAGTTGGATGGTCTTCAGTGGGGGTTCAAGCTGATAAAGTCCTGTGTGGCATCTGGGCCAAAAGGGTGAAGCAGAACTATAATCTCTTGAGTGACCTCTGCTCCTTGTAAGCCTCCCTCAGTGCTCAGGAGATGACTGATTGCAGTTCAAAGTAGATGGGCTTCAAATTAGGAACACCCTGGAAGGAGGGGGTGACTGCTTCATTGTCCCTCACAGTTGATGGCAAAGTCAGCAAGAGAATAGAGTTCCCTGTGAACTCTAGGCGGCCACCTCTAATTGAGCCTGCCTCCCCCCACAACCTCTGCTCACTCTAGGGGTGGTGTGCACCCCAGCTCCTCCACAGTAAGCTGCTGGGTGATGCGATTCTCCACCCATCCATCAATGCAGAGGCCAGGGAGACTGATCACTGTGGCTATCTTTGTGTATGTTCCCAAGGAATCTTCAGAAGGATAAAATGTACATGCATAGCACCACCACAAACTCCCCCCTCCCCTGCAATAGGTTGCCCCTGATGAGGCAGTGCTGTAATACTAAAAATCTTTTGCCTCATTATCCTGGAACAAATTTACACTTGTCTGAGGAAACATGCTAACTGTTTCCAATCATTTAGAGAAAGTGTATTCCTGTCACCGTGGAACCACACGTGTGCAATAACAGTGCACACAGCACACCCACGGGAAGGAATAACAGTTCTTTTACTTAGAGAAAGGAAGGATAATGGTTACTTAGAAAGTGTCCCAGACAAGCTGTCAAATTGAACTCCGAGAGCTGGAGTCTGACTCTGGGACAGGGCTGGCTGGCGGAACTCCCTCGGGATTGGGGTTTCCTGCCTGCTAAACAACGATTCTTTGTTTCTAGTCTCTCTCCAATCTCTCTCCCTTTCTCTCTCTCTCCCCAATCTCTCTCGGTCTTTCTCCTCTTTTTCTGTCTCTCTCTCAAAAACAAAACCCAAAACACTCTACCCTCCAAAACAAAAAACTACGCAACTCTCCAAAGAGAGTCAGATAGAAAGCAGACAAAACATTAACTCTGGAATTTCAAAGAAAAACAATTTTTAAAAATTAAAGGGACAGAGAAAGCTACTGCCTCTTCCATAATCATAAATCTTGCCTTGGGACCATAGAAACAACACATACACATTCAAAATTCATCCCTGCTTTCCCTAAAAATGGATTAAGGGTTTTTCACCAGAAAGATAAAATACCTCATGACAGAGCTCTTAGCAGGCTCTGCTGTGAGACCTCCATACACTCCAATTTTAAGGACATGCTGGTGACAGAGACAGTCCATGGAGCCATACAACCTGCTGCATGGGGATACTGTTTACTTCCCCTGAGGAGCAGGGGATGACCTCACAGTGTTATAGGACTTTTTCTCTAGCCACACATGCTTCAGCCATCTCCCCGACACTGCTCTGAAAAACAGAACAAACACACATGCATACGCGCATACACTCAAACACACACACACATACACACACACACAGCCCACGTCCACATCGAGCTCTGTTCTTCACCTACCCCACCTCAACGGACACACCAGGCTACAGAAAGCTAGTCCCCTACAAAGTGCTGAGCCTCAGATCACATCACTCTCCCTCACTGCATGGGACATATGTATGTACAATATGCAGGGTTAGGAACAAAATTTTTGTCCTGAGCATCTTTAAAGGTAGGGAAGATTCCAAAGATAAAGAAAAGCGGAGAGAAGCCAAAGGAACCCGGAGGGCACAATTACAAACTAATGGCCAGTCTCACGTCAGCTCTACCCTCATCCCTGTCTCTGATGATTCTGAGGCAAATCCTTTGCTGGGTCCTTTGCTGAACTTCCTGTCTCTCCATGAAATAACTAAACTAACTAAACTGCCTTCCAGTGATGAGGAAGCGGTCCCCTCTCTCCTCACACCATGTCACCCAGTAAGCCTTGGTGGCTCTCACAGACACCTGCCTGGGCTCTCTTCCTCAAAACCCAACCTGGAGATACACCCCCACAGCCCTCACACGTGTACCCCAGACCCAAGCACACTGGTTTCTTTGGCATCTACCTTGTCCTTTTCAACAGCCACCTTAGCTACCAATGCCTTGATTTTTCCCCATGACTTCCCTGGTGAAATCACAGAGGCACCTGGCAGAGATGTATGTGCAGAGCAGGAGAGAATGGGCAGATGTGGAGACAACTTCTCACTGTATTTCCTTCCTTCTTCACCTGCCTCTGTCTCTGACTGGAACCCCTTGAGGGTAGGTGCTGAGCTCACCTTTTTCAGGGCTCAGCCCAGTGTTCTGTACCAAGCAAATTCTTAATAAATGAAGGAACAAATGTAAAAACAGGGTGGAAGAGGGTATGACTCCCAGAATTTAAGTCCATTCCTGATTACGTACTGGTGACCTGTAGCATCTGCCGATATATAAAATATATTTAAATAAGTTGAATGTCTCTTATTCGAAATACTTGGGACTTAAGTTTTTCTGATTTTGGAATTCTTCCGATTAGGGAATGGTCTCCTGCGTGGCCTGGCTTGAGCTCATACCTTTTCTGGCCTCAAATCTCTTCTGCCATATGAAAAGCTTGGAGGAGGTACTCAGCTTTAGAATTAACAATTTTTTCTTCCCTTCATTACCCTTAGAGAACTTTTTGTCTATAGCATATTTTTGTATTTAACTATATCCAGTTTTATATGATTCCTTAATATTTCATAGATGTCTCTCAACAAGTTTTTAAGCACCTTGGCTACTTCATGGGACCTGCTGGTATCCAGTGCAGGCTTTCACAACCTGCTTACATATAGTATTCTTCACGCTGTTAATATCCGGTAAACTCTCAAGAATATTCTAGTATTTTAACAGCAACAATGTTAGTTGCTATTATGATTTCACTATAAATAATAATTTTCTATTATAAATATAATTTTTGTTAAACATTTATCAGCATGTCACATGTCATGCTGATTTACAAGTGTTATACTATCTCTGAGAGACACTGTAATTCTCCTTTTTTTAGAGGTACTGGAGATTGAACCCAGGGCCTTCACACTGGGTCCCAGCCCCAGCCCTTTCTGTTTTTATTTTCAGAAAGGTCTCACTAAGTTGGTAGCAGTAGGCTCCAATTTACAATCTTCTTGCTTGTCAGAGTGCTGAGATTACAGGCACACGCCACCATGTCTGGCTAAGTTTCCTCATTTTATACAGAGGAAACTGAGGCAGAAAAAAGCGACTGTTTTGGTCAAGATCACAGTCTGAGGGCCAAGGCTGTGTTCTTCATCCATATGCTGTAGTTCTGAGATGGGAGATACATGTCTACCTTGCGTAAACTGAAAGTAGTAAGAATTACAGAATGTTTAAGATGCTGTCAGATGCTTGAATTAAACATGTTGAGATGCTGGTGGGGGAAACAGCCCAGAGGGAGGAAAGAATACCCAAGACATGGAGTTGAGTTCTGCTCTGCACCAAGACCAGGGTGTGTCTGAGGACCCTAATGGATGTGAAACTCAGCAAACTATAACGGGCTGTGGACAGAAGGCTGCCACTCGTGCCCAGCCCAGGCTCTCCTTAGCGTGGTCTTCAGTGCCAGTTAGGAATTTCACCATGGAGACTGCAGAAGTTAATTTCTCCTTTCTTCTCCATCCTGGTAGATCAGGAGACAGACATTCATCCATCAGCCAGGGCAGCTGCTGGCAGTGGGGAGCCTGCAGGCAGTCAGTCTCCCCACCGTGGGGTCCTGGTTTTCGATGTTCTCATTCTGCAATCGGTCCTGAGAGACAACCATGCGGGGGCTTGATTCAGCACACAACCAGTGCTGGGCAGGTTTATGAGTTTTAGGAGCTAATAAACAAAGAGCTCAATATCCTCTGTCCTTTGGAGAGTCTGAGGTATTTCACCAGCTTCGGCATGAGGGGCAAAGGAAATGAGGGTTTAGCATGCAAAGCAGCTCTTAGAAGAGATCTGCTGATTCCTGCCTGCCGCTGCTCGTCCAGCTGAGCACACGGGGGAGGCCCCAGACAGGGTTTGCCAGAAAAACAAAGAAAAGCTCTGACCTGGACTGGAGCAGACACACTCAGGTCTGCAGCCTGGCGGGCAGCATGGGAGAGAAGGAGATGTGCAGAGTCAGAGGCCCTGGCTCCAGATGTTTATGCATTTGCAGAGGCCACTTAACTTCTAGAACCTCAGTGTCTTCCTGCCAAGTCAAGGGGCAACACTAGGTCTGATTGTTACCCAAAGGAGGACACAGAAAAAGGGGATTTCTGAGATGTGTAAAGTTGTCAAAATCAGTACTAATTCCAACATCATCAGTGAGAATGATGGAAAGAACTCATTATACTCATAAAGCCCCTTTGCTTGGCTATGCCTTCTCAATACACCAAAGGTCCTTGTCTAGGACGATCTGGGGCCTTGCCAGGTCAAGGCCAACCATGCAGGTTATCTCTAAGTGCACCAGGACGGCTCTAGGATGGCTCTTGTACTCTCGCTCTTGTGGTCTCTGCACTGTGAGGCCGGTTTGGTCCGCTGGGTTGCAGGTTATGGAGACTTGGAGAACTTAACAGATTCCAAGGCCCTGGAGATTTGGAATTAATTGTTCATGTTTCGGTTTGAGCTTCAGTATTTTTAGTTTTATTTTTGTTTTCTTTATTTGTTTGTCCAGGCTTTAGTAAAATATAAAGTGTACACAACATAAAATTTACCACCTTAACCCCTTGAAGTGTGCAGGTCAGTGGCACTGTGCGCATTCCCATGGCTGTGCAATCCTCAACACCATCCACCTCCAGAACTTTCTTCTTTCCATTCAAACTGTATCCAGTGAATACCAACCCTTCCTTCTCCTGCTCTGCTCCTGGTGACCACCCCAGGAACCAGCCCTTACTTTCCTCCTCTAGGAATTCGGCTGTTTTAGGTATCTCCCACGAGCAGGGTCAGAGAGTATCCATCCCAGAGCATCAGTAGTGTATTTCACAAAGATCTACAAGGGGTTCTCTGTGCAGTCTGGGCCCAGGATGTTACCAAGCGGACACTGTGTCTGAGCTCATCTTCAGACGGAGAGAACAGTTTAGGGAGGTAGCTGTCATCCCAGAGGCAACTGCAGCAAAGGAAAAACTAGAACAAAAAATTCAAATCTCTGCCCAGATTGCATGTAAGTTGACACTACTTTCATGAAAAGACAACTAGAAAGGAGAAGACTGTTCTTATCAGCCTTGGAAACAAGGGACTTTTTTAAATTAAAAAATATTCTCTGATACATAATTGTACATTTTACTGGGTATTACATGACACTTTGACTATATGTACAATGTGCGATGATCAGATCAGGACAGTTGGCATATACGTACATGTCCTCAAACATGTACATTATTGTACATGTACATTATTTGTACTGAGAGTGTTCAAAATCCTCTGGAAAGGATTACTGAGCTAATTATTTTGAAATTCAATTCCTTGTTGCCAGCTATAGTTACCCTACTGTGCTACGGAACATGAGAAGTTATTCCTCCTGCCCGACTTCGTGCCCGTTAACCATCCTCTCTCCACCCCTCTCCACCCACCCCACCTTCCCAGCCTGTCAGCCACTGTTGTACTCTCTTCTACAGGACAATGCTAGTGAGGCAAGGGGCTCTAAATTCTTGCTGTTCCAGGGAACACTTTTGCCCTCCAGTAACCCACTTCCCTTTGCCACAGTTCACTTCCCTCCTAGGGATGGTGCAAGGCTCACAGGCAAAGCATGAGCATGTGTCTGATGTACTCCAAAATCTTACATAAGCAGCAGTTGCGGCTGCCAGGGTAAATGGGCAACAATAACTTGTGAGCTAATTTATTAAGTGCATTATATTTGATAACTAGTGGTGGGAAGAATACAGCTGTTCTAGCTGGGTCTAGCCCATACCTACAGAATATTTAATGTAAAGAGGTTTAAAGATTGCTATAAATTAACTTTTGAAATCTAGTCTTATTTTTGGGGCAACCTTAGAGATTGCAGCCATTTTTTTCAAGAGACAAGCGAGGAGGGAGATTACTCTATTTTAAAGTAAAAACGCATTCTAATTTGATAAGGGCATTGAAGACACATTAATAGAAATCATCTCCTTAACTTCTTTTCTTTGTGTCTAATGCCAGCACCTGCCCTTTGTGGAGCACATGTAGACACACACTCACACACACTCACATACAGCTCTGGTGCTCTTGCCCAACTCTGATTTTCTTTGGGGCTATGTATGCACCTTATTCAAAGGAGATGGAGCCAAGGTTGCATGATGTCTTCTCTTTCTTTCTTTCTTCATTTAATATTAAAAAATAGAGATAGCTATTAGAGAAGAGAGATGGAGGTGGGGAGGAGGGGGCTAAGGAGGGGAGAGGAGCCTGGTGAGCTTTGTCTTGCTAATGTACTTTGTTTTGTGGCACGCTGGGTTGTTCAGACTCAGACCACCTCACAAGGGGAAGCGTAGAAGAGCAAGGCTGCTCAAGTGGAGAGCTTTACTGGGGACAAAAGATGCACCTGCAAAGCGAGACTTAATGGTCTCTAGAGGACAGGGCTGATGCGGGGAGATAAATGCCACATACCACCTGAATGGGGCCCCGGCCGCATGGTGTGCATTTGTCTGGATACGGCATCAATTCTTTGCAGAAGAGGGGCTGCTGCTTAGCAAGAGGAGCTGCTCGCCAATCAGCCTGAATAAGGGAGCGGCCGTACAAATGCACTCCCCAAACACAAAAGGGTCAGGGGGCGGGGATGCGGGTCACAGGTAGAGAAGAGGGCTGAAGGCTGAGGCCTGAGACCCCCGACGGGAAGAACCTGGTGAGCAACACTTTTAAACATAGCTAAACCAGTTTCTAAGCTAAAACCTGCATTTAAGCCACATATTAGAAAATCTTCCGTTGTCTCTGCTGCCCCAGAGCCTCGCCGTTTCCTTCTGATGTTGCCAGGAGGCTGCAATTTGTAGCGGTGAAACCCAATGCAACAGTTCAAAGGTTTAATCTGCCTTCTTCCCTTCTGTCCTCCTCTCCCTCCAGTGGTGGTTTCTCTTTCTCCCTCTCTTGATTCCTTCCAAATCCGCAAATGAAGTGAAACCGAATATATAAAACAAATCCAAGCAGAATGGCTGTGGACAGGGCCTCAGCCCCCAAGCTGGGGCTCCTGGACTTCTCCTCAGAAGCCAAGAGCTAAGTCAGAGCCTGGCTCTCACGTGTTTCAGCCCCCATATTAGACAGGAAACTGAGACCCAGGGGTGAAGTGTTTTCCCAAAGTAAGCTAAGGGTGCTCTGGTCTCAATGTATTTGTCATGAAACTAAATTTTCTCTTATACACATTTGCAATATGACATTAAAGTAGGTCCTCAGGCCAAGTGTGGCTCAGAATGTAGCATGAGTCAATATAATCAGTTTTCGTGGTACCATTCAATACATCTAATTCAGAAAGGAGAAAGGGCAGAAACAGGACTGGCCCATGCTGAAGTATGACAGGAGGCAAAATGAAAACATGAAGGTTTAAAAGTACATGCACCATATCATCTTAGGCAAGACACAGGGTCTTTGCATCTCCGGTTTCTCCAGATCTCTTAAGGATTTTGATTATAATTGTCTTTTCTTTTTTCTTTCTTTTTTTTTTTTTTGTGGTACCAGGGATTGAACTCACAACCTTGTGCTTGCCAGGCAGGCGCTTATGCCACTGAGCTATATCCCCAGCCCCATCTCTCTTAAGGATTTTGAACCAAATGGTCCCCTCCCTTAGATGAGCCTTATGTATGTTTGAAATATTATGTCGCACTATTCAACATGAAACATAAGCTAAGCTTCCTGCATTCATCCCGTATTTTGAGAGATGTTAAAACTTTTAAAAGAAAAAACAGGGAGGGAGAAAGAGCCATGGAAGAAAGGCTGCCTGCTGTCATCTTATTGTGCCACAAGCTCCTACTCAAAGGCCTTTCCTCTGTGGAGTTTTCTTTTGGTGTGGGAAGATTTTTTTTTCACTCCTTCCCCGGTTTCTAATAATTATCTGTTCAAGTTTTTTCTCTATTAACCAGGTACCATAAGTATTCACTTTTTAAATGCCTAAAAGCTAACATAGTACCTGGACCAGAACTTATGATGCTGTTTCACAAAGAGGCTGAGAAATGCTACTATGATATTCACTAAAGTCTCCATTGGACAAAAATCATTTATAGAGATGATTTGCTTTCTCAGTCAAACCAAACCAAACCAGATCCTCAAATCATTACTTTAATATGAATCAGCATTGTCAAGATACCTTAAAAGGTGGACATGCCACAAATCCTGGAGATCTTCATTTCCTTATCTTCAGTAAAGCAAACCCATAATTTTCATTAGGCAGTATTCATTTCATTCCAAGGGCAACACATTTTCCTTCATGGAGTATTAACTTCAAGCTATATCTTTATGAAATCATTACAAAATATTTCAAAACCTCTTTTCCCATAGCTTTGCAGCTGGTGGCACACATGGTAAAAACTTCAGTTTCTTGTTTTGTGTGTTAGAAAGGATCGAGTGACAAAGGAAGTTGGGGCACAGACCTGAAGTCTTCCTCCCAATCTCAACAGAGGGGATGGCATCATGCCTTGAAGAGCATTCCATGTGTGTGAGACAACAGACTCACCTTCTTTGACACTCAGTCTTGAGGACTGGTCTGTGTGGGAGGTTGTGTTGTAGGCCAGCAGTGAACCTGGAAAGGGAAAAGAAGGCCAAGTGATGCTAAGGTTTGGCTCTGGAATGTTTGCCAAAGGCCTGTGTATTAGAGGCATGCTCCCCAGGGTGGTAGTGGAACCTTTCAGAGGTGTGGCATGGTCTAAGTCCTAGGTCACTCGCACCTTTGAAACTGGTGGTGGGACCCTTTCCTCTTCTCTTTCTCTTTTTCCCTCCATTCACTAGGTAAACAGTGATTCTACCGTGAGCTTCCGCCATGATCTTTTACCACAGAGCCAAAGCTCTATGTTTTTATTGAAAGGAACAGTTAATAATTAATTATTTGATCGATCTGGCATGTCTATATTTGTTTTCCTGAGTAACCACTTTGAAGATGTCAATATGTAATACAACAATCACTGTTAATTTGCTATCACCTTGTCTGTATTTCAGTATTGCTTGTATTGTTCTTGTGCTATTTTGTAAATGGATGTCTATTTGTTAATATTTTCATTCTTTTATCTTTAAAATAAAATAAAATAAAATAAAATAAAATAAAATAAAAAAATCAAACCAATGGGGCGAATCATGGATTGAAGTCTCTAAAACTCTGTGCCAAAATCCATCTTTTCTCTTTATTAGTTGATTATTTCAGGTATTTGTTATAGTGACAGAAAGCTATCACAGGTCAAAACCCAGACATTTCTTTGCAACACAGAGTAGGAGACTGCGTAAGGAGTGGGATGTGGGAGGAGAAAGTGAAAGAGGAGCAGAGGACTCCTGGAGAGGAGAATAAGCTAACCTAACCTATTTGCCTGGGGTTAATCCTGCGGGACTTTAGTAACTCAATGGAGTTGGGTCAGCACTAGTTAGAAGGGAAGGCTGTGTGGTAACAAGGCTGTGCCCTCCTGGGCAGCCACATCTCTATCCCAAAGGTTTGGGCACGATGTCATGGCAGGAACACAGGATGGAGACTCTGCAAACCTGGGTCAGTCCTGGCTCTGTTACCAACTCCCCGGCTGACCGTCAGTGACTTTACATGTCTAGACATTGGTTTCTTCATCAGAAAAACAAAGGGGTTGAATGAGAGCAGGGTTTGGCAAACTTTTTCAATAAAGACCAGTTAGTAAATATTTTAGACTTTATGGACTAAGTACAGTCTTCTTAGTTTTTGTTTTGTTTTGTTCCTGGGCCAGGCTGGGCCAGATTTGGCCTGCAGCTTGTAGTCTGTCATACCGTGGAGGACAACCAAGTACCTAGCACTGTCCCTTCCTGCTGTGAAAGCCTATGGGTTTATGTACATAAAGCCTATGGGTTTATGTACATTTCACAGGTGGGGGGTGGGGCTTGGCCATTCATTATTGGGTGGTGGGGCTGGGAATTGGGAAGCTGAGGGATGGTGATCCTACAAGTAGAAGTTTTGCCCTCCTTCACTACATCTAAGAGAACACAACTAAACATAAGGCATAGTGCACTGAACTTTCTTCATCCTAGAGTGCTGGTGCACAGTCTTCTAAATTTCAGCACCCACCTGTACCGCACCACACTTGGTCTAGCCATTGTGAAGGGATGTCCGCTTTTTGTTGCTGTTGCATGTAAAATATATGCTCCTTTTCTTCCTAAAACTGCATTTATTCCTTTGTTTAAAGTGAACCTCAGAATTTCATTTCATAAAATTTAGGCATCTGGGGGAGTCTCCTTGCAATTCTTCTGGGGTAATCTTAAACAACTACCAAAACTAGAACTCGGACATGTTTTCACAAAGGACACCATAAGCTTGACACATGTGTCTGAGGCTGAGAAAGTCTTTCTTAACAGCCCTTTTCCTGCTGCTTGTGGCTGAGGGGACTGACTGGGTGCCAGGCTGGGAACAGGCTGTCAGACACGCCTATTTTTAGTCTCTGGTGCTGGAAGGGAAGCAGCAACGAGCTGTGCCTCACCCAGCTGTGGGCGTTCGGTGGTGTGCCCACCGGGCTGGACAAAGAGGGAAAGGATTTTGTAAGAATCCTTCAACTGCCCGGGGCTTGTGACTTCTAACTTCAGTGATTCTTCCTTCTTGCTCTGAAACAGCTCCGGGTAGAAACCAAGATGAGGACAGAGGTGGGATTGAGGCTGGTATATGCTGAAGCACTGGTATGAGGACAACATTTTATAGATGACACAGTTGCTTGAGCCAGCTACGTTTGGTGGTTCTATGCACAAGAATATCCATGTCAAACTGTGGTTGAGGCGACTTCATTTTAGTATAGGTTATTATGCAAATAAGAGTTTAAAATTAGACCTGCCTCTTACCACTGACTAGCTTGGCTACCCTACCAATTTGTCTCATTTGTGTGAGCAACAAGTTCCTTATCTGTACAACAGGCTAACAGCAACACCCACCTGACACTGCAGTTGTGAGGATTAAATAAAATCACACATTTCAAGTGCTCAGAGCAGAGCTGGCTCATAATAAGAGTTCAGTGAATTCTAGCTGTTTTATATCCATCCTCCCACAGACACTACAATTACATACAATAGAACTCTTTATCCAAAAGCTTGCTGAGCATGCGTCTTGTCCTCTGGAATTAGAGTTATGAATGGGTTCTGCTGCAATAAGAAATAATCCTCCATGACTGGAAGGAGGTTAAGAAACAGAATCAAATGTTCCAAGGGGATATAAAAAAAAAATCTCAGGAGTCAGACCAAGAATGTCTGCCTCTCTGTCCCGACACTCTCTCCCTCAGGCTGAAACTTCACTGCTGCAGCAAATAAAGAAAAATGATGGCCTCTGAGGAGCAAACGGCCCGAGTCATTAGTGCAAAGTGAGCTGAGAGCACGGAGCTTAGATAAACCACATTTATTAAATTTCCCCCGTGGTGAAAGGTCTTCCTCGGGCACACGTGAATTCCACAGGAAACTCCCAGAAAGCCAAAAAAAAAAGGGTCATTTGACCTCTCCAAGGCTTGCATGAAATACATATTTCATGGTAACCTAGGAAAAGGATTTTGCCCCAAGACTGTTCTTGGTTCAAGTTTCACTCCTGGAAGGTGACGCAGCCTCCCCCAGAAGGGGCTGGCCAGGGGCACCTGGCCTCTGTCCCAAGGGGCCTGCATTCCCTTCTCTTTGCAAACTTTATGTAACCAGGTCCTCAGGGAAGAGAGGGTGACACAGCACACTCCAGCTGCCACCTTGTTTTGTTTTTTTCTTTTTTTCTGATACTGGATATTGAGCCCAGGGACTTGGGTATGCTAGGCAAGCACCATAACACTGAAGCACACCCCTAACCTCATGCACATTCTTTTCTTAAGATAGCTTGTTCTGCTGCATGAAATTCCTCCCTAGAATCTCACCTCCTGCTCAATGGCTCTGGATTTCTTCCTCCAACTACTTTGAAGATCTCTAGGGGCTGGCCCTGAGGTGGTCTGGTAGCCCCTGAGGTCCCAGCATTTCCTGACACCAGAGTCAGCTGGCTACAATGGGGAGGAGGGAAGCCAATGCTCTTGGGTCACAGGTGGTGTCAGACACGTTTGATCTGTTCTCTCACTTCATCCTTGCATGAGCCAAAGCCACTCTGTCTCACAGATGAGAAGCTCAGCATTCAAAGAAGTCAGAGCATTGCCTAAGAATCACAAAGCCAGAAGGTATAGGAGGCAAGATCACCTTCCTGTCCTCAGCCCAACAGCCACTGCATCCTCTATGCTAGATCAAAGGAATAAGCAAAGCTCACCACAGCCTGGGGGGCAAGGTGGTGGGTACCTCGGGGGAGAGGGGAAGGCAGTGACAAGATGGTACGGGGACTTCTATTCCACTTTATGGCCTGGGAGTTGTGCTTATTGAGTGACTGAATGCATTTTGTGATAATTCTCCCATTGTACATTTGCGATTTTTGCCATTCTCGGTATGGTATATATCAATGAAAGCATTTCTCTCCTTAAGTACTTCTGTAGCATGCATCCATGTATATATATGTGTGTGTGTGTGTGTGGTGTATCTACATGCAGGTGTATATCTATTTGCGGGGGGCAACTTTTGCTCTGAAAAAGCATGAAGCAGGTGCCGTGTGCAGCAGAACAGGCTTCCCAAAGTAAAAACATGAGGAAAACTCAATTTCTGTCGTGCATCCGCCTGTCATGGGACACAGCAACCAGGGTCTGAAAGGAGATGTGAGCAGGCACATGGTGCTCTGCAGGTGGACAGCATCTTGGGCTTGCTTCTGTGCTGCGTTCCCTCCACCTAACCTGCTTTTCATCTGGGGCACCTGGAGCAGGCAGAGAAGGGTCCGAGTGCCAAAGTCTTTGTCTTGGCCTCACTGTTACCATAGAGTCCACAGTGCCCCTCGCAGTCGGCCCATTGAGTCCATGGCCCATTCTCCTCCTCACAGCACTCAATAGCTCCAGCTGAATGGTGGTGGGAGGCTCTATACTCTGAACAACAGGTCTGGCTGGCTACTGAGTCTAGGCAGTGTGCCCTTTTGTCCTGCTGGCATCCTCATCTCCTTTCCCAGTCAAACCCCGGGCTGGGAGGGATAATACGGTGCTTCATCAGCATAATTGGCTGAGCCTGTCACCTCTGTCCAACCTCTGAGGTTGCAGGTGGGAAGACTATGAAACGTAAAATGTGTTTTCCATTAAGTTTAAATTAAAAATGGGAATCAAGACAGATACCTTTTCAGTGGTCTCCCTGTCATGCAATGTATGTCATTCTCTGGATCTACCACTATTTGAAAGTCCCAGATGCACCCATAAAACGAATTCATTTGTAAGATGAAACAAACAAACAAACAACCCTTCTTCCTACTGTATCTGCCCGAGAATTTTTGGACTCCTGGTCATCCCCAACTCCCCCCAGTGGCTCTGAGGCTGAACTGCCAGTTGGGGATGGCTTGTGAGGTCCTCCTGGTCTCATCCCAAAAGGGCCCAATCTCCCTTTCCACAGCAAGTACAGCTTCAGCCCTGGGTGGGCTGAGAGCAACTCTGGCCAGGCTGCCAATTTCACGCCTCAAGAGAGGTTGTAGTAGTGTGAGTGTGGGGAGAGTTGGCTTACTCTGCCTGGTCCCAAGACGCCACAGGAAAGCTTTCAGATGGCTTCTATAGCTTGGTACAAATAAGAACAGCACAAGCTGGGCTTTAGCGGGGAGGCCCCAGGGTAGGGTGGGTGGGAGGGAGGCAGGATCTGAAGCCTAGAAGGAGTAACAGCCACAGCACAGGTCTGCTCCTGGCTGCCCCTGGCTTTGGTCATCAGGCACAGGGTCGACCACAGTGTGAGACTGGGGAGCTGGCCGCTGGCTGGTGCCAAAGCAGAAGCTTTTCTCTGGCTGGACACTTTGGAGTTGATTCTGAAGAATGCCAGGCCTCAGTGCATCCGCTTTGAAATGGAGATTATAAAGAGTTGCCCACAAGGGGGCGCCTGTCTGTGTTACGTGAATGACACGAGCAGGTAACAGCCTGGAGCTTCAGAATGACCCCGAGAAACACAGGCACCCTGACCGGACCCAGACACTCAGTCTTCCTCAAATTCAATGTCATACTGCCACTCAGTGTGGGGCAGCCGAGGTGCTCAGGTTATGAAGAACAGACCAATTCTCCCAGCACACCTGGCCGTCACACAGGTACATAGGGAATCTGGATGTCTTTTTTGTCTTTTTAAGACAGGGTTTCACCATGCAGTTCAGGATGGCCTTGAACTCACTTTGTGGCCCAGGCTGTCCTTGAACTTGCCGAGGTCTTTCTGCCCCTGTCTCCTGGGTGCTGGGATTACAGGCATGTGCCACCAAGTCCAACTGAAATACATTTTTAAATTTAAAATTTGACATTTGCAACTTAAAAGTGTAGCTCCCTTCCAAGATAAGATAACCAGAGCACCTTTTGTGAAAGTGTACATTTGACCAAGTGTGGTGGTGCACAAATGTAATCCCAGTGCTTGGGAGGTTCAGGCATGAGAACCGCTGTGAGTTTGAGGCCATCTTGAGCTGCATAGTGAGTTCAAGGACAGCCTGTACTGTATACTAAGACCCTATCTCAAAAAAAAAAAAAAAAAGAAAGAAAGAAAGAAAGGAAAAGAAAGAGTACATTTGATGCCAGAACTTTGTAGCCTAAAGGTATTCTTTTGGCTACTAGACTCCAGAAAGATTAGATTGTAGAAGTGCCACTAATTTTGACTTTACTGACCTATGACAATCCACACATGGGATCTGATCCTCAGTTTTCCTCTGCTGACTCTCCTTCTCTCTATGCTCCTTCCTACATCTGTGCTGAGGACCTCAGCTATTTTCCTTTTAGCTGTTACCCAAGGAAATGTTTGTGGCTCACCCCTACCCTCCAAAAAGGCACAAGATGGCAAAGCAAAAAAATTAGGACCCTTTCCCCAAGCACTGGGCTCCCTCCTCAACATAGAAGTGCCTGTACATCAGTCTGGAAAAGCAAGAAGGGGTCTGAAGGCATGTGTGGGCAGGAGGGAATTCCCAGCAAGCCAGGGAGCTGACTGTCAGCTGCACATGAGCTCCAGCAGGTGACCTGGCAGCCTCCACCACCCAACCCAGACCCAGAGGTTGGAGCCCCCAGCCTAAACCCCAGCTGAAAAGAAGCGTCAATCTGAAAGATTTTTCCTCTGTGGATCATTTAAGTCTAGATTCCTCAAGAGGATATATTACAACATTATGTTGGGGCAAGATTTTTGTTTTCAACTGAATACAACTATTTTAACTTTGTTTTGGCAGGCAGACATCGTTTTTATGTCAATGCACAGACCACTTTACATAAAGTAAGCTTTTTTCCACTCCAACTTATATCATAAGCACTTCGTATGTTTTTTCACAGTAACCATTTTCATTGCCACAGCAACTTTGCATCATGTAGATGTACTACTGTTACCCAGCCACCCTTCTGGTGCTGCTAATCTGTCCTGCATTTTCAAAGGTCTTCCATATATTGGCTCAATTACACCTCTCAACTCCGGAAATTTGATCCACTAACCCTCTTTCTGGAAACTTCCTATTTTGATCATGGGGGGGGGCACCTTTCTTAATATCTCTATATATTCTTCAAAAGAAACAATCAGTCCACACTTTCTCCTGCCATGTCATGCCCCCAAAATGTCAAACTCTGCCCTTCCCTTCTTCATGACTGCTGCAGAAATTACTATCTACCCTCGCCAGTTCACTAAGAGGAAGTTGACTAAAGGGTCCCCATGACCTTAGCACATTCCAGGACTTCTGAGCAGCAGGTATTAATCTCACTTTGGGGTCTGTCTCTCAGGTTTTTGGGTGATAGGAAATATAGGTGGATGGAGCTGTTTATGGACATGTCAGAGAGCTAGACCTGTAGGTCACATGCCCTAAATCGGCTTCTACCTTCTCAAATCTGAATGCACTTGAATACCCTCCCAGCAAGGGCAACTACCACAGAGCCCAAAATTACCATGTCCTTTTGCTATTCAATGTATATCCACACTTTTGAATCTCTCCTCCTATGAAGAAATAAAAGGGTCAAAGACCCCTTACTTCTTGCTACACATGACTCTGGAAGCAGCAGAAAAGGCAGAGTGACCCATGTTTTGCTCTGCTGGTCTCTTGGTCCCATTCTTTGTGCCCACTCTGCCCCCACTCTGCCAAGATCATAGCAGAATTCTGTGCAAAGAATTTATTTTTTCCATCTACAAACACGTGAAGGCTTAGAAATACAGATCATTAGAAAATGCTAATCATTCAAAGCTCAGGAAAACTGGGTGGAAATGGCCCGCTTTATGAAACCGTTGTTTCTGTGGGTGACCTCATACTGCAGCAAGAGTCAGACATGAGGTCATTGCTCTGGGACGAACATGAACTGCACCATCCGCTCTTTCCCACTGGTTACCAGACACCTAGGAGAGGTGACTGGATAGCCTGGAGGCAAGGGCTTTGGAAGGTTGTTTTGATTTTTAGTTTTTCCAGCCAGTGTGCCTTGCCCTGTCCCAGTACAGTGGACTATGAAGGTGGCGAGCTAAAGGCTCACTGGGCAATGGAAAGCAAATGAGGGGTGAATCAATCCAGAGCCCATTAGACCAGGAAAACCAGTTTCATGGGTGTTGTCCAAGGACTGTAGCTTTTAAAAGTGACTTAGAGTCATTAAGCACCTTCCCAAATTTAATGCTGGCAATACTACCAGCAGCCTTGGCCACTCACGTGAGCACTGCGTTCTGAACCTGCCCCGTTTGTCTTTTAGCACGACTGGCCATTGGAGGCCCTTAGGTGAGCCCCTGTCTGTCTGCCTGTGGCTTCAACTCCCTGCTCCTAGGGCCATCTTTCCAGGCCACAGATAATGCTTTAACATGTGGGGACACACTAGCTTCTCACTTGACCTAGGTTTCTGGTGAGGAGTCACAGCTGAGTTATTAGCAGGTCCAAAAGAATTCTACCCCTCTTCTCTGTGTGCATTCCATATCAAATGAAACTTGGTCAAACAGATAGGTGCTTGGTGTTAGGGTGCCTCATATTGGATAAAGTCTCTCTCTTCCAAAGTTCTTTTTATTTTTGAGGTTACACCAGGGGAAAGTTTCTGAAAGATCTTAATACATTAACTGGAAACCATTTCTGCCTGTATGGCATTAACTGCTCTGCCTGTGTTATGGTTTAGATTCAGAACGTCCTCTAAAACTCTTCTGTGCTCCAAGGTGTAGCATTTGAATGGTGGCTGGATCAGGGGGTGCTTTACTCATCAGTGGGTTCATCTACTCATGAGTTCAAAAGCTGAGTATGCTCTCAGGCTGTGGGACCTGATTAGAGTTGGGTCACTGGGGTTTGATCCGGAAGGGCATATCCATCTTCCGGGCTCCTCCCTTCTTACTCTCTGCTTCCTGGCTACCATGATAGGAAAAGATTTCCTCGGTGGCAGGCCCTTCCACCATGATGCTGCTTCTGCATAGGAGCCAGTGGACCACGGACTGAAACTACCAAAACAGTGAACCAAGATAAACCTCTCTTTAAATTGTGGGTGTTAGGTATTGTGACTCAGAGAACAATGTCTTACAAACTCTACAAGGCACAGTCGGAAGGCCCAGAGTGACTTCAGGATAAAAGGAAGTTTATCAGTTTTCAATTTAAATCCCAAATTAATGAACTGAGAGTCTGCTGTGGGGACTTGAAATTGTTTCTTAGGTGAACACCAACCAGAGTATTGTCTCTACATAATTACTCTAATACTTACAGGCAGAAATGGTTTCCAGAAAGGGAATCTCATGGGAACTAGCCTTTGGGAGCACCTCCAGCCCCAGGTCACACTCCCTGCTTTTTCTCCACTCTCTTTTTGCTTCCTTTAACACCTTGGGATTGGATCTGCCCCCTGAAGGTTCTGCAGGAGCCCCCACAACCTTGACAAGGCTACAACCCTGCGGGTGCTGCTCCTTGGGCTTCTGCCCCAGGTGGCAACAGGGGACACAGAGCTACTTTTGCTGGTTTGCTCCCTGGGAACCCAGAAAGATTTGCAGAGCTTCCTTTCACACTGGGCCCTGGGGCTGTACTTACTTTCCCTGAGGTAACTGAGGTGTGACAGCAGCACTTCCGTGTTGTAGAGGGAGGTGGCTCCGAGAAAGTCCTCCTTGTTCATTTTGCACAGTTCCTTGCCATCCATGTTCTGGAAGAAGGAGGTATCGATCTCCATCAAGCCGTACTCCTTTATCGCCCATTCCAGCCACTGCCGCACGTGCTCTTGTGTCCAGAGTGTGGGGTCTGCAGAGGACAGGGCAGGTCAGCAGGGTCTCCCACCTCTGCAGCCCAGGTGGCCCCCTTCTCCCTTTCCTCTGCCTTCTACTGTCTCCTTCTCTTCCTCCTGTCTCTGCCTCCCTCCTTCAACCTCCTCTCTCTCCTCCACTCCTCTCTTCTCCTTCTCTTTTCCTCCTTTTCCTCACCCTAACTTCTCTCTCCTTTCCTCCATTCATTCCCTTTCCTTTCTCTTTTTCTGTCCATTCATCTCTTTCTCTCCTTCCCTTTCTTGTATCTTCCTTCTCTCTTGCCTTCCTGTGTCTTTCTTCCCCATCTTTCTCCCTTTCCTCCTTCCCTCTCTTATTCGGTGTCTCTCTCTCTATCCCCCTCTTTCTCTCTCTCTCTTCTTTTCTTTCTCCCTTTCCATCTCTCTCTCCCTCTCCCAGTTCCCATCCAGACAGTTTCTCCAGAACACCATCTGGCTCCATGGCATCCGGCACTGTCTGAAGCACTCAGCACCCCAGGAAGGTTCTTCAGTGCCTCACTTCGTACCCTGACAGGACCCTCTTTAAAGTTTTTAGCGGGCCATTGAAACCTCTCCCTAAGAAATGGTGGCATCAAAATGAAAATAAACAGTTTCACAGACCCAGAGTCCAGTGTGTCTGGAAAGAGAAACCATCTGTATTTTAAGAACATTAATGAACATGGATCCTTCAGATAGCTATAGGAAAGAAGTATATATGCATACATTTATATGCAGTCCCATCTGTGCATTTGAAAAACCCAGCAGTGTTAGTCTTTGATATCGGTCCAATCTGGGTTTTCTCCTCTTGGGAACAGCTGTGTTGAAACCTCTACCAGGTCATCCTCCAAACCTCTTTAGGGTATTTAAATACTCAAAGGTGAGGAACTGTGCTGGAGACAGAAGCTTCTTTGGCTGTGAGTAGCTGTGAATAATGCGTCTCTACTACAGGGCCCTCAAAGCTCTCTTCAGCTAGCAGGTGAGGGTGGGGTGCTCTCTGGGTGCACATGATGTGTTCCTGTGGGTTCTGCAGTGGGCAGACCTTGTCACAATCTGGAACCCATCTCCTCAACTGGCAACCAATCCTTAGCAGGTCCAAATGAACACCCTAAACATGCTCACCATAGAAAACATCTACATGGCTCAGGCCCTTGGGAAATACCCATCCCTACAAACCATTTAGGTGGAAAAGCATCATCTAAACACTGGATTTTGTGGTGCTAGTTCAAGGTGTGCTGGGGACGAATTTGGAGAATCATATAAGGCTTCCTGGAGGAGGAGAGACGTGGCATCTTTATGGAAGGCAGCTGTTAGCTCTCAGATTCTAGTTGGCCTGTTTTGTTTGATATCCATCATTGGCAAGAATGTTTGTGCCCCCAGCCCCAACCAGATCACCTTCTCTTTTGATAGAGTTTGTGAAGTCTCTTGGCAAAAATGTGAACCAGGTTGTAATGACTAGGAGTGGTGGTGGGGAAAGAAGCAGGTTCTGTTGTCTCATGCCGCATGAATACCCGAGAGCTTTTACTCAGGTCCTGCTGACTGCCCTTGTTTGTGTAGGTTCTCTGTCTCACCCTGCTTGTTATGAGACCATCTAGGTAGCAGGGGCTGGGTCTGCTTTTCTAAGTGCCCACCTCTGTCCATACATGGGAATGGTTGCTGTATTTTGCTGAAGATGGAGGAACTAGCAAAAGAGGGGTGGCCTAAGAGACAGCCTTGAGAAGTTGAAAGGGAACACAGAGGAGGCATTTGGTGGCCAAGATCACAGGATCCTGTGACTGGTGATAGCTTGATTGTGAGATCCTACTATGTGCAAGGTCCTTCATATGGCCCGTTTTTTCTTATTAGGGAAATCCTGTGAAATGGGTTTGTTACCTATTTTACAGATGGAAACTATAGAGTCTTAAAAGTTTAATCTCTTACCCAGAGACCCCCTGCTGGTAAGAATCCCAGCCAGGGTTCTGCCTGAAGTCAGAACTTACTTGAAGAGAAAGGTTTCCTGAAAGCCCCTCCCTTCTTGCCTTCTCAGGATACTCTCTGAACTCACCTGCCAATTTCAAAGACTTTGCTCCTAAAAAATACAGTTCCTCTAAAGCGTCATTGTGCAACTATGTGTTTCTCTTCTAGATAAATTTCTTGTTTAGTTTTATTCTTTTACTCTTCAGAAGCAATTAGGCATGGACCATTGGTAAGTGGAAATATATTTGCACCATTTGAGAATTCTGAAGCAAAATGTCCTGGAGGGAGTTGGATTATGTAGCATGTTATTTCATCCTTCACTTCTCCTAATTCCTCACTTTTACCAACCAAGGCCTCAAATTCAATTTTTATACCCTATATTTTATTTATTTTATTATTTCCTCCCTTGCTCTGGGCTCTATCACAATATTATTTCTCTCCCTCTACAGCACAATGAATTATAAATCTTCCACTCTGGATCATGCTAAACTCTTCCAAATGTATTTCCTGGATGATTTAGTCCTAGTTTCTTCCCATCTGAACACGGAGCTGGTGATTAACTAGGGCTCTCTTTTATATTTGTCTTAAAATCCCATCATAAATTCAATCAATTGTTCCACTAATGTTTTATTGCCTTGATTTGTGAACTTTCCCAAGTAAGAGTTTCCCTTATGTCCAGGAGGCTGACCTGGGGGAAGACAAAATGTCTGAGGATCACACTTAAAGGTCTCACCAGTGGTAAATAATAAGGCAAATCCATAGTTTATGAATTCATTAAGTGATGTGCTTTGAAAACAGTTTGATATGAATTTACACTGCTTTCATCATTACTGCTATGGTTACCTTGGCCCATTGAAACCTGACCTGCTGCTATTCCCCCCGAAAGCATTTTAACACTGTTTAAGGGTGAGAGGGTCAACCACGCAGTCTGGCCCTTCTGCCTTCTTTCCATGTGCCCTCCCAATGACTACCAAACATAACGGTGCCAATAACTTGGCTGAGAGTCCATCTGTGGTCCCTGGGTGCCCTAGTTCCTCCAGATTTCCTTCTTGTGCTAGTAGCTGTTATGCTGAAGCAGGCGGTGGTGGCGGGGATTGGGGGGATGATTCCAGATGAGCAAAGGCCTGGAGATACTTGGCTTTGCCTGGAGAGCAGTTTCCCACCAGGTTAGTTTCAGTACCATTTCACTGTGTGTGAGTCGGCAGAAGATGCACCTGGGCTAGCTATCCATCACCACCTGGTTTCCTGAGGGCGGTAGGAGCTCAGGCTTCAGTGATATAAGTAATGTAATGTACAGAAAGTAATCTACATGATGCCTGGCATCGGGAAAGCAATCAAAATGCTCTTCTTCTGTAAGCTCATCCACTTGGTGAAGAAGGAAGTTGAGCAGCTTTAAGTCCTACGGGGCACAGAACAATTCTGACCTGCACCTCCTCTCCTGCCTCACTGTTCGCCACACTTACCACCCCTCGCCACACTGAATATAGCCTAGACCCCTCCTGGTGCAGCCGGAGTCCTAGGGGATGCTGAGCCACAGCAGCCTCCCACATAAAACACACACCCTCGGCTGGGAAGCAGGGCCCGTGGCAAAGTCAGCCTTTGGATCAAGGAACAAGTTCCTTTGGATTAGTTATTCACTTTGAGATTTGGACATTCTTGCTCTTCTACCTGGCTCCCCCTCCACACAGGGCAGGACTCAGACTGTTTTTGCCCAGGCAGCCCGGCTTGCTGATGCTAGCTGGGGCAGAGTGTCCAGCCAATGGACTGAAGCATTGAACAATGGTTTTATTTTCTGTAACCAAAAGCACCATTACCTAGGAAAAAGAGGCTATTTTTATATAATGACATAATTCGTGGAGGCACACATGTGGAGGCGATCCATTTGTTAAATATAGTTATTTCTATTTTAAAACTGAAAGCACTGGCTATAATTTTGGAAAGGTGGAACCCAGCAGATGCCAGGAAGCACATGCCTGAAGCGAAAGGCAGACACCGGCAGCTGGCCTCCTCCTTGAAGCCGTGGACAGCCAGGTCTGGGAGTTCATAGGATTCCTTTAGGATGGCAGTTGCCTTCCCTCTGTTTCCTTGTCCTAGGGAAGCAGGCCACTGACCTAGTCTTCAGTGTGCTCCTTTTGAGAGCAGGCCATCTGGAATCTGCACTGTAAGGTCTTGGTGACATTTGGGATCCCTTCTTGGATGGCTATTAGGGAGTCAGGTT
Source organism: Chinchilla lanigera (assembly GCF_000276665.1). NCBI lineage: Eukaryota > Metazoa > Chordata > Mammalia > Rodentia > Chinchillidae > Chinchilla > Chinchilla lanigera. The sequence goes on along the minus strand of NW_004955412.1, from coordinate 29,729,798 downwards.
AGATGAACAGCTTTCCCAGTTTTGCATTTCCATAGAGACTGGGTACCAGGGAAGGTTTGGATAGTCCCTGAGGCAGACCTACCTTTCCACTGTGCACAGACAGACAGACACACACACACACACACACACACACACAATGTGAATGACAGCCAGGGAGCCTGATTCCCAGTGTACCTGCAGGCACGATAACTCTGCGTTCGTTGGTGGTCATGTTGGGAGGAGGGGGGCCATTCTTCTCATCCATGTAGCTGTTGTAGTTCATGGGGTTGGATTCGCCTGCGCCCACGAGCTTGCTGCATTTGCTCACGCTGCAGTCCACTGGAGACTCCCTAGAGCGAGAGAAGACAAAGCCCGACGGAAGTCATCACTGCAGGGGCTGGCCTCAGAAAGGCAGGCCAGGGAGCCACCTCCAGCCCCACCTGACATAATGATGAGGATGAAGCCCTGCTGCCACCTTCCATGCTGCCACCAGAGCTTTCTGCAAACCCCAAGCCAACCCTATAATTATGGTACTCAAAAATGTTTGGCGGCTCCTCGGTGAACTTCTCTGGATGGCCTTGCGGCCCTCCCCATCTCACTGCAGCTTGCAGTTTTAGGCCGATTGCCAGGCAACTATACTCCTTTGCCAGTCCTTGCCGCTAGAGCACCTTCTCCACAGCAGCACAGCACTTGGGGTCTCCTTGGTTACAGGACTTTCACATGGTGTGACGGCTAGCTTGGCACGTGCCCTCCCTCAAGATGCTATTTCTTGACATGGTGTTATTACCTTCCGTTTAACCTCCAGTATCATACATGGTGCCTTACCTGGAAGAAAATGTTTTCTTAGTGGGCTATGAATGCATTTGTCATACACTGTTTGTTGTATTTTAATCTCCTAGTAACCCTCCTAGAATGGCACAGAAAGTGTTATCATCTCCTTTTTTATGGTTAAGGAAATCAATAGGCGGGGTGATTGGTCCAGAGTTACATAGCTAGTAAAGGTAGATGCAGGCTGACGGTGTAGCTCAGTGGTAAGGCACTTGCCTAGCATGGTTTAATCCCCAGCACTGGTTTAATCCCCAGCACTTAAAAATAAAAAAGTCATTTTTCCTTAGGACTCATGTACATAGCATTCAGCTTCTCTATCAAAGCCCAAAGCCCTTATGGACAAAGAAGTAAAGGAGGAATAGAATCCAAGAACTTCAGCCTGATACAGAAATTGAGGCCCTTGAGATATTTTGCAGCTCTGACCACCAAGTGCACAGAAGATGTGATATGGGATCGCACAAAGAGGACAGCAAATCACCCTACTCCGTCTCAAATGACACATCCCAACTAGCAACTAGCATTTTGCAATATTGGTAATTGAGCAACCGACTGGGTTGAAACACCTTTGTGGTCATCTGGTGCTCCACAGAGGGGGCAGGCAGAATGCCCCACCTCTGCTCAGGGCAGCATCATGGGCTTAGAAGTTTGCCCAGGGGCAGTGCCGTCTTGCCCTGACCAGCTCCTGTTCAGTTTCGGTAGCAGGAGCAAAGGAGACCCCTGCAAGGCCTCGCAGTGGCTGCAGTCACGGTTACGCAGAGCAGGAAGCATCCACTCTGCAGCCTGGGAGACAGCCAGTTCTCCAGACAGCTCCAAACCAGGCCTTGAGACCAGGGAGGTCAGATAAGGTTCAGATTACAACCTTCCAGCTCTGCGCCGCCAACCTCTCCGGACATTCCAGAGGCCTGGCCGCTGCCCTCTGTCACTCTGCCGTGGGCAGAAACAAACCACCGAGAGGCCCTAAGGAGCACAGCCACGCCAGCCAGCAAGGGAGCCACCCATCCCCACCGCAGGGGAACAGCCACCAGCCCGGGAGAAGAGGGAACGGCGGTGCTCTTTGGGACTCTGGCAGGGTGGGGAGGCCCGAGCACATTCAATAAAGAAAATTAAATGAATTTGTTTCTTAATCTGAAAGGAAAAAAATATTGAAGATCACTTATCATAGCTGGGAGATAAATGCTCCACTGAGATATTAGAAGTCAGACGGTAATTTTTTCCTGATGTCTTACAGAGGGGAACATGGCCTGAAAATGAAAATAAGATGTATAACTTACACATGTTAGAATTTAAGGTTTTACTATGCGCCTACTGTTTTTCCAGGCATAGAACCAAGAACCAGCCGTCAGCGTCCCAGATTGCTGACGGTTTAATGTCCCCATGGCAGTGGAGGGAGGCAGTAGCACATCAGGGCTTTTCACCAGCGCTTGGCCCTTTGGCTTCTGCTGCTGAAGGACTTGGCCTGAGATGAAGCAGCTCTAGTCAGACCCGGAGCCTCTGTCTGCGCTGGGCTGGCCACGCACACCAGCCCCGCCTGCCTGCGGCTAACCGCGTGTATGCACGCATCTGCGCGCATGCGCACGAACACGCCCTGCACAGAAACACACACACTCCACCACACATAACACACAGATACAACGCGAACATGCACACGCTTCAACAGACTCTAGCACACAAACAAGTACATATACACACACCACACTACACAAGACACATTTGACGCAAACATTCCCACACTCTAATAATCACACTCCACCACAAATACACACATATACAATACAAACATGTACACCCACTCCACTACACACGACACACACACAATGCAAATGTGCATACATAGATATCCACAAACTTTCACACTTGCACACACACTCCAACACAATACATATACATATACATATATACATGTACATTGGGGCTCACCTTATACCTATGCAATACAATGCAAGCATGCACACATGCACATAAACTCCACAAAACACACACACATACATTCACACACATACAGGCATGTACACACTCCATCACATAAGATATACATATACACAGCAGTTTGCCACCTATATGCATACAATACACACTAGCATATAGGTACATACCCATAACCTACCACATACATACACGCACACTGTACACATGCACGTGTGCACATGCTCCACATGTGCACCTGAATACACTTGCACACATGCTCACATACACTCCACCACTGTCTGGTAGCCTTTCCCAGTTGTGAAACCATCCCAGCGCCAGAGAAGTCTGGAGGATTAAGTTGGCCTGTAACCAAGACAGCAAAGTTGTGATTGGCTGGAAGAAGTTCTGTGGGAAAGGGTCGGGCTGAAGGACACACACAGCCCCCGAAGGGCACCCAGAGCCAGACACCATGGGCAAGGGTTGGCAGGAGAGGAGCGGCCAACTCCATGGATTCTCCCCTTTACAAACACCAGGGAGGTGAGCCTTGAAAAACTTTTTCACATCAGTTGGACCTGTGGGCATTTCCAAATTCAGAACTGCCCTTGCCTTGCCGAGAAGTCAGAACCTCAGAGCCACTTGAATAAAGTGCCCCTTAATAGCTGATGTCCTGCATGGTAGTCCCAGATGCCAGGGGCAGTCCTGAGTGCCAGGAACAGATGAAAACATATTTGAAAAGATAAGACATTTGGGAAAGCCTGCCTCTCTCAGAAGGAGAGGGGCCTGAGTACTGCTGGTGGAGGCAGAGGAGAGGAGGTCTCCTGGTTCTCCAGCTCAGCAGGCAACTGCTGGGGATGTGCAGGGGGTGGAAGTTGCCTGCTTACACCAGCCCATGGAAAGCCTAGCTGTTCCCTCCTCTTTCCCTGCCCCAGCCTTGCACGCACCTGCTCCCCAGCCAGGCTGTCCTTTCTTTGAAATAAGGCCCTGTTCCTGGTCCCATACTGTTGTGCTAGGACCTGCAAAGGGCTGTCCTTAGGGAGAAGTCCAGACACCCGCCCTGGAGCCCTGCACTGGCCCACTAGTAAGGAAGAAGGAAGCGTACCTCTCTGCTGACCCGCCAGACTTGCATCCACTCTTCGTGCCTCCGCCAGACAGTGAGGCCACGGGCTCACGGCTGTGCTAGGGGTGGGTACAGGTGAAGCCCAGCATAGAAGCTGCTCTCTAATGAGGCAGCTGGTGCCTGTGAAGAGGGCTTGATGAAAACAAGAGGGAGGGGAGGAGGAGGACACGGTGGGGGGAGGTTTTGCCATTCAGCTTGCCTACATTGCGGCTAATTTGTATTGAGACACGCGTTTGCAGCTCACAAGGGGTTGGGGCCCACAAGCAGCTGATAACACTGGGACAGGTGACAGGAGGGCCCAGGGCTGCCACAATAGAGCAGAGAGGAGTAGTGGCTCCAGAATGTAACTCAGAGTATCTTAATCTCAGGGAAACCACGGCGCAGTCATGGCAAACATGGTAAGGGTTGTGTAGCCTTTGTCCTTTACTGTCACCCTCGGATAGAAGCTTTCACTCCTCTGTTTCTATTTTTGTGTGTTCAGTCAACATTGCTTTAAAAAGACTGTTAGGCTGTGTGTGATGTCCAAAGCAAAAATCCACCTACTGGGTAAGCTGAGGCAGGATTGCAAGTCCCAGGATTGTCTGGGCTATGTAACAAGGTAATGTCTCAAAGTAAAATACAGCATGGGCTAGGAATATAGCTCAGTGACAGCATACCCCTGCATTCAAACCCTAGTTCTGGAGGGAAATATAGAATGGGCTAGTGATTCTTTAAAATGCCTTGAAATTTTTAGGCAATTTAAAAGAAGGTGTCAAGTCTTGAAGTTTGGCTAACTGATTTCTCCCAAAAGTTACCCATGTAGATTATACAAAATCTTCTGTACCCTCCCACTCAACTTGGAGCAATTCAACTCAAGGTATATCATCAGATCCACAAATCTGCAGCCCAGGCAAACCACGAGGGGACACCCACTACTCACACAGCTACCAGCAGGTCACAGGGCTACCCAAGCCAGTGTTACATTAGAACCTGACAGTGAGTCCTCCATACAGCAAGCACTTTGTACAGTTATGTAGTCTGTATTACCTTAGGATTTCTGTAGGGTCCATGCATAGGTGTGACTTTCTTGCATTTGCAAAGTAAATGTAATAAGTTAAAAGCAAATTTCAAGGGAAGAAAACCGTAATGAAGCCCTCACCCTAAGCCACTTGTTGTTTTCATCTTTGTGCATACTGGATGCAGACAGCTGTTCCAGAATTCTGAGTACGATTCCCCCAGGTGATGTGTGGCATGTTTCCTACTGCTTGTTCAGTACATGGGGGCTGGGGAAGGTACTAAACAGAGGCATTTAGGGAGAGGCACAAATCACAGAGTGTACAGAGCTGGTCTTTCCGAGTGGAAGTGAAGCCAGTACACCCGCATGCTGTTGCCATGCTGCTGGCAGGGAGTATTGGGCAGGCTGAGTCAGCGCTCAGGTCCTGGATGCCATGCAAGTCCTGTGTTTCTCCACTTAAAACTGATAATTCTTGCTTTCATGGGATGCTTGCCCCAGTCCTTGTGGTCGAGACAGGATGCAGCTGAGAGTTATTTGCAGACCACAACTTGGATCAAGTTGCTGAAGTCTGCATCCAACACAGAACCTATGGGCCATGTTGTTTCACAGGCAACCCAGCCTACCAGATTCAACCACAACAGGAAAATGAGAAGAGAGAGTGCAAACCTCCCATAACACAGGCAGACTTGCTCGGAGCTCCTCAGACCTCAGTCTCTCTACTTGACCCTTTGCCCTGCTCCAGATGGCTTGCTGCTGGGATCAAAAGCAAGAAAAGCTTCAGGCACCGGGAATGCCTCCTTCCTACCAGAGACACAAATATCTACGGGGCCACCAATAAGCACCAAGAAGTAACTCAGAAACCCATGTTTATCAAAGATTATGGTGCGAAGACACAGTCATTCACCAGGCAGTCCAAAACTTTTTGGCCCAGCGTGTCCAATCCAAGTAGATTGTGAGTCATGCATGTGAGACACAGATCATTGTAAACTTTCTAGTAGCTGCATTTTTAAATTTCAAAACAAGTGAAATGAATTTTAATAATACTTCAAAATATATTGACATTTTAATTTAATACAGATGAAATGAGACCATTTTGGCATAATCAATAATCAACAGATGTTTTACATCTTTTTCTCATATTAAGTTTTCTACATCCCAGGGTGTATTTTATAGGGAGAACAATGTCATCGTGGGGCTAGGCACATTTGCCATGCTCGGTAGCAACCTGGGGCTGGTAGCTCTTGCACTGGACAGCCCAGGCCCCAGGAGCCAGAAGACCCCCAGGGTACACACCTTGCTTCGGATTTTTCATCTGAAGTTAGGAACCATTAAAACATCCTTGCTTACCTTTTGTGTTATGGTGAATTTGCCCTTTGAAAACAATCTAATCATATATAAGTAGCAAAGTGCACTGGTCAATGGTACTCAGGAAACAGAAGAGACACAGTGCTCATGATGAGAGATTTAAATAGCCTGGCACTTATTTTTTCAGGTCATTTCTTTTTGCATAATTAAATGATAGGGCCTGACATGGTTCCAGGTTAAGCAAAGACATCTTTCTAAAAATTCTTGCTTCCTGCTCCCCATAGTCTAGATGACATGTTGGTGATTAGAGAACGTTTATTGTGTGTTGGCCACTGCTGTGCCTAACCTGCTTGGCTCTGAATCCACTAGACTATCTTTGTTTCCCCCAGGATAGGTAAGCATACTTCACTCTTTCTGAACCTACTTTGTCACCTGCAGATGGTCAGAGTCCAGAGAGGTGAGTGGGAAGCAGAGGCTGCTTTTTTGCAGCTAGAGCCAGGTAAATGTTCAGTTGACTCACAGATGTATTTGCACAGCCCTCCCCAGTTGGCTTCTGGGGTGACCAGAGCCTGGCTTGAGCTGACTAGTGGGTTCTGGAAAATCCATTTTTGTGGGGCATCCCTCTTTGGCCAGGATTGGTACCCTAAGGGCCGAGGCTCTTCTGGAAGCAGGGGAGTAATGGGGAGCCCACATGTGCAACCTTGCTGAGCACCAAGTCAGGCTCCATGATCAGGGCCTCTGTCCCAGCTGTTCAAGAATTACAAGCTGAACATGTACCCCATGAAAATCCAAGATTGGAAATGGTCCAAAACCTAAAATTTCCTGAGTGCCATTCTGATGCCAGGGTTAGAATTTCCACCCTTGACCTCATGTGACAGATTGCTGTCAAAACACAGGTTCATTAAAGATATTATAGTGAATTACCTTCAGCCTACGTGTATAAGAGGTATAGGATATAAATGAATTTTGTGTTTAGACTTGGGTCTCATCCCCAAGATGTGTCATTATGTATATAGAAATACTCCAAAATTTGAAAAAAATCTGACATATGAGACGTCTCTAGTCTTAATCATTTCACATGAAGGACTCTCAACCTGTACCTATAAGACTATATACAAACAACTTCACCTTTGAGTCTGTTCAGTTATAGATTTGTTCAGTTATTTATTTAATTCCTATTCATAGAGCACCCACCATGCAGGCGCTGTTCAAAAGCCCTACCCACATCTTAGTGAGGGAGGTAACAAGAGGTCAGGGGAACAATTCTGGCAAGATGAATAGTGGTGAGGGGTGCTGTTTTAGATGGGTTGATCAGGGCAGGCCTCTGAAGAGGTGATGTTCAGGAAGGAGATGACATTCATGAAATACAGTCATGTGATTAGACAGGGTAGGAACGTTTCAAAGAGAAGGAACCTATAGGAAGAGACTGTGAGGCCTAAGTGTGCTTGGGAATCCAGAAGTACCTGATCTTGCGTGGCTGGGGTGGGGGTAGAAGTGAGCTGGGGAGATATTAGGCAGGATGTGGGAGGCACAGTAAGATTGCCTTTAGCCATGGAGGGGTTTTGAGCAAGAGGGCTAAATATTTTGAAAGGATGACTCTGGTTGTTTGCTGGAGAATAGACGTGCAGTCATGGTGAAATTTTTAGATCTTTCAGTGATACAAACAGTCCACTGCAGCATGCATGCATGCCATAGGTTTGCCATCACTAGACTAGGGAAGACCACAGAACTGCTATTACTAGAACAGCCTGGTGCAGGTGGGGGTACTGGCCTGGAGTTGGGAGCAGAGGTTAGATTCAGGCTACAACAGACATACCATCTGGATTTGAGACCAGCATCAGGAACTCTGTGTCACTAGGGCAATTTGGAAGCCATGGTGGAAAAAGCCTGCTCACGGATAGGTGTTGGCAGAAATGAGATCATGCTGTAAGTACACGAAGTACAGGCAGAGAGGGAGGGGCAGAGAGATACCTAGGGGATCTGAAAACCTGGGTTTAGTGCCAACATTGCTTTCTCTGAATCCTTAGACAGAGCACTTTCCTATCAAAGTCCAATGGGCTTTTCTAGGTAATAATGGAGTTACATTATGTACCTCTGAGCAGAATGGTGGAGAGTGAGAGATAAAAGCACATGGAAAAATGTTTCATAAACATTTCATAAACATGTGCTCTACTGCTGTCAGGAACTAGTGCATCATCATTATTCTTTCTGTGGAAAGAGGTCCATTTGGGGGCCCCTGGCTCAGAACCTTTGCACTTCCCTGTACCCTGGAATCCGGGAAGGTGACTGGGGCCCCAGACCCTGGTTTCGGCTAGTGGGACTGAGGCAGGACTGGGGTTCCTAAAGGCAGTTATAAGGCAGCTGCTGTGGAGAAGCTCTTCCTTCCTCCCAGCCATGGCCTCCTTCCCTTCCTTCTCCTCTCCTTCATCTTGTTTCCTCCATAACTCTTCACATGCACAACTAAACCCCTGAACCCAAACCTAAATTCCAGCCCCAAAATATTACCTGAGCTTTGGTTCCCAGAGCCTAGTAGACTTCTTTTTATCTGGATGTACTAGGTGCTCACAGTGAAACCATCAGGGAGCACTGATGGCCCTCCCCAAAGCATTTCCTCTCCCACCCTTTAGGCTGCTAACAATGCCACCTTCATCAAAACTTCCAGGCTCCAGTCTTCTCTGATTCTTCCTTCTCACTTTACCCCTACATCAATATTTATTCACCTAAGCCCTGTGAATTATGTCTGTGATATGCCCCTTATATATTTGTCCTTTTATAATTTATTATTATAATTTCCTTAATCAATATCATCACCCTAGGTCATAACTTTATTTCTTATTTTAGTCTTATCTTTCTGAATTTTTTGTCCCTACCCTCTGTGGACAACAATTGTCAGATCACCCGTATTGAATCACTGCTCTGATGATATCTTTAGAGTCAGTGTCTCTGTCTATGAAATAAATGGCCTCTTTTCTTAGCCTGCCAGTCAGGACCCTATCTTGCTTTTTATTTTTATCTCCTTGTACTTTAGATCCAGAGGGTTGTCCGAAAAATCCACTGGGAATTACCAGGTAATAAATGAGCTAATGTTTTCTCTCTTTCAAGTCTTTTTCCATCTTGACCACTGTTACTCTTGTGCACTTTTTTAGTCCTAGACACTGTTCTGGGTCCTTTCCCTGCAGTACCAGAATTAACAAGCCAGAGAAGAAGTAAATCGTACAGCCTGGCTTTGGCAGGAGGAACCTGGCACTCAGAGGGTTGGATAAGTTGTGCAAAATGCAGAGGCAGAACCTTAAACCCAGGCTACCTGTCCATGAGGCTGGGCTCGTCCTTGCCTCTGTGATTTTTCTCTTCCTAGATCCTCCTCTCACCATTTCTTAAGCAAAATCTTGCTTGCTCTGGATCTCTGTCCTAATATTTTTCATGCATACTTTCTGGGTGTGGTGCCTCCTTGCTGGCAGTTAGCTCCTTCACACATCTGCCTTTCTCAGCCATTGCTAGATACACAGTTTGCTCATCTCTGCTCTAATGAGACCCCCTCACACAGGTTAAGTATCTTCAACTATACAGGGAAAAGAATCTCAATGCTAAATTATCCCCAAGAGGGGCTGGGCCTGGGCTTGGCCAGACCCCAAACAGGTGTTTGATGAGTATATAAGGTCTCAGCCCTGAACTGAACCTGGCCCTTGGGGACTGTGTGTAGACTAGAGTGAAGGTGGGCTTCCTGGCCCTTCTTACCCCACCTTTCTAGGGACCAGCACAAGCTCCATAGTCCAGCACTACAGCTTTCTTGCTTTCTTTCTTTCTTTCTTTTTTTTTTTTTTTTTTTTTGCCAGCAGCCACTTAGTAGGGATCTGCATGACTTGGTCATGTGGGTTGGAACTATGCCTTGAGTTTCGCCCAGCCCTGTACAGCCTGGCAAGCTTACCTGGATCCATTCATGTGGTCATACTCCCTCTTGACATTGACCCTCACTGGCTGATTGATCCATTCCTGTTGCGGTGGGAGGGGATTGATCTTGTGGGGCTGCCCGTAGTCAGGACTCCCCGAAGCGGTCATGTCGGCCTTGGGGAGATGGGCCGCCGCTCCGTAGGCTGAGTCAAAGAGGGACTGGTCGTCACTTACCACCGACAGAGCCTCCTGTAAGGCCAGAGAAGAGACAGAAAGTTCAGTGTCACTCTTCAACCAAGTGCGTGGCACTCTCACTTTGAGCTGGCAGAGTGGCTCAGGGCTGCCTAGAACAGCTTGCCTGGAAGTTGCAACCGTGCCATGACTGGCTGATTCATACCCCAGGGGCAGCTCTACTCATGTGCAAACTTGGTGACCTCTTTTTTGCACAGCAGAGCAGGAATGGAAGCTCTGTAGAAGTGAGTTCACTTGTGGAATCTGTAGACTGAGAACCCCAGAAGGAATTTACACAGTATGGAACCTGGTGTTGGAGTGGTGCATGAGTGCTAGCTCTTTCAGGCATAAGTGCTGATGTCTATCATTAGTCACAAGGAGTAGTCAAACTACAAGTTAAGGCCAGTGAGATCCACCCAGAAGAGGTCATCAAACTCAAGGTCACAAGGGAATGGTGGTGCCCAGGGATTTGGCTAGGTCAGTTTCAGTTTCCTTTCTGTAAACAGGAATAAGAATAGACTTTTCACAGTTGCTAGCTGGATTAAGTGAGAAGGCCCAGTATGAATGTGCTGCTTATATGAAATACTCAACAGTTTCCTAAGGGACTCCCCAGCACATACCACAAATCTTAAGTTTGATGACATAGCTGAAGAAGGCCCAAGGAGATACAGTGCATGGTGAGGTGCAAAGCTGAAGTCCAGGTAAGACTTCTATGCCAGACTGAGGTCTACCTGCTCATACAGTCCCATCATCTGACTCAGGGAGGGCATAGACTGAGAAAGGAAGCTTTGTGCTTTCCAGAGATCTTCTAACAATCAAAACATGAGGACAGGACTCTCCTATTAGTCTAAGTCATATTATTTCACAGGGACCCAGGGTCACAGATGGATATAGCATCTACTACAGCCATGCAATTATGCCAAATTAAGTTTACCACTTTTCAGGAAAAATAGTAGTAATTCATAATTGATTTGTAATTTATGTAATTTTTAATTATATACTATGTGATTATGAAGAAGAAATGGAATAATATGTGAAAAATGCTTACAAAAATCCTGGCACATAGCAAGTGATACTCAATTAATGTGACCAGTGATGACTATCACTGTTCAGACAATGATTATCTTAGGCTACCTGTGGCAAAATCAGTGGTTGAAATCCTAACCCCTGGTACCTCGGACTGTGTTTATATTTGGAGGCTAAAGCTTTGAAAGGGGTGACTAAGTTGAAATAAGGCCATGAGGGTGAACCTTAACACAAACTGACCGTAGTCATTATGAGAAGAGGAGATCTAGACACATAAAGAAGCACCATGGCTGCCTGTGCATGGAGGGGTGACCATGTGAGACAGGGAGAGACCACTGTCTGCAGGTCAGGGTGAGAAGCCTTAGAGGAGACCAATCCTGCTGGCACCTTGATCTTGGTCTTCAGTCACCAGAACCAGGAGCAAATAAATTTCTGTTGTTTAGGCCACTCAGCCTATGGTATGCTACAGCTATCTTAGAAAACGTATGTATCATCTTCACTTAAAAATATAATAATCAGTGAATAATCACTCTTAAGTCTGAGATTTGTTCGCATTCCTGATGCAATTCACATTCCTGCCCCAAATGCCACCCCCAAAATGAATGCCCTGCTGATGCATAGGTGCCCCTTCATTTAGACCTAAGCCCTGCCAGGATCCTTCATGTTCTACCTGTTGTCCTCAAGTGATGCTCTGAAGAAAGCTGAGCTTTTCAGGCTCATTTGGCTTTTGGTTATTACATACATTCTCTATTTCAACAAGGGATCAACCCTGCCTCTATATTCCAAACAAATTTTGATCTGTTACAGCGGCATAAGGTGTTATGGTTCCAAGTTGAAGTGTAGTATAACTTGTCAGAGGGCTGACCCTGAATCTTTGAAATTCTTTGGCTTCCACGCTACTGACCCATAAGAGCCCTTTGGGTAATAATGGTAAAGAACAATCCCCACAGTTCTGTTATAAAACAAGAGAACATTGAAGGAATCAGGTATTGTCTTTTGCTTCAGGGAGTCTACATTCTTGGTTTATTACATATGAATTTTGGAGTTTCCAGTAAAATAATTTCTTCACCTCACTCCTCTAGGTCAGGAGAAAATACAATAGAAAAGAAGAGGCAAAGAGAGCTAGAGGCAGACTTGGGCATAGAAATGCCTGGGAGAAGGTGAGAGGACCCTACCATCATTATTACCAAAGAGGATGAGCCAATAAGCAAGAGAAGGCATGATTGACACGTCTAAAATGACACACAGAAGGTTCATGGTGAACAAGATTGCAACAGAGAAAAGATAAGAGGAGGCTGGTGTTCTGGAACAGACCTGTGAGGGACTTGCTAAGGAAATGAGTAGTGAACAAGACAAAATACATTAGGGAATAGAGTGAAGACACTGAAAGGTATGGAACCAGTCAACTCATTTTGGAATAGAAATTTTCTTTAGGATGCAATTCACAGTCCAAGGAAACTTTAATCAAGTGGCAATATCACAGGAAGAGTGTGTCCCTGTTCACCTCAGAATGCCTCACACTTCCACCTACATCCCCCACCAGGCACATGTGCCCCCACTGCTCTTCTATCATTTGGCATGATGGACTGGGGATACACTGATGACTTCATTCAGAGATTTCATTCACACCATTTCTTCCTTGGCTACATCCTTACACACTTTTCCATTATCCAGTACCTCATGCACATCCCCTGGTCAGTGCTAGCTCCCTTGAAAGCTGTGAATGCTGCTGTCACCTGGTACAGTCCTCGCTCTGAGGGCTTACTGACTGTTTTTTCTCTGCTGACTGTCTATTCTCAGCTACTAGATTTCTAAGAACACAGCTTCACCTTACCTGCCCATCCTGACATTTCTTGGTTTAACCTTGCTACAATTTCTGTCTCCTTCTAAGCATTCCATTGCTGGAATGAAATAACTGATACCCACAACTTAAAGACAGAGCATGGTTTATTCTGGTGCATGGATGCAGTCCATGGCTGACTGGCTTCACAGCAGAAACACAGTGGAAGGGTGTGATAGAGCATGGCTATTTGTTTCATGGTGACTGACAAGCAGAGCACAGGGTAAGAACCAAAGAGGAAGCTGTGTGGTGGAGAATGCCAGCCTTTGGGGTGGGCTGTAGCCACACAAGTGCCAGGGAGGTGAGCAGCCATCTGCTGGGAAGCTGTGTGGTGGTGTGCACTCACGTGCGCCGGCTCTCATACCAGCTACCACCGGGCAGTTGGAAACTATCATGGCACAGAGAAGCAATGACACAATTGGCCTGCCAAGTGCCGGCTGCAGAGGTCTGCCTGAGGACGTGCGTGAATCATCCCGACATGGAGAAACCCCTGAGAATACATGCCACACAACAGGTGGCTCTTGTCCTTGCTGTTGAGAACCAGAAAGGTCCAGAAGTCAGCAGAGGAGCAGCTGCTGAACAAGGACTCAGAGAACACGAGAATACAGACTACGCCTGAAGACTCAGAGGTCTAGTTGACCAGAGTCATGAGAGCCATTCAGAAGCTGGAAACCAGGAGGACCTTGCCCAATACCTTGGGAGACACCCTGGAAGTCATTCCTCCCCTGACAGTACAGGCTGCAGTGGAGGAGCATGTGGAGCTCCAGAGAAGTCTGCACCGAGATTCCTGCTGCCTGTGCTGACGGTTGGGGAGAGGACACTAAGTGGTTGTGGGGTCCCAATGCACTGGGAGGCTGGGGACAAGAAGCTACAAAAAATGGCTTTCACCCCAGATGGCTCACTTGAGATGTTAGTAAGAATTGCCTCCTCAGTATTCTATAGCCATGATGAAGAGGAGGCCAAGGAGAGAAAACAAAGAGACTGAGAAAAAGCAGCTGCTTTTGCAGCACCACTAAGAGAAACAGACCCTAAGTCTGATTCTTGGGGCCCCAGGAAGAACTTCATGACTACATTCATTTGCTACCACTGTTAAAAGCCAGGCCACCTCAAGAGGAACTTCCCTAAGAAGCGCCCCTGGGCCATGCCCTGAATGCAAAGGTGACCACTGGAGATCGGTCTGCCCTCTGAAGCGGAGGCCCCAGAGCTCAGAGCCATCCTACCAGTTAGTCCAACAGGAATGAGGGGGCCCGGGGCATACTCTGCCTTCTCCCTCTGGCCAGACTGTCATCTCCATGGAGGAGCCCCGGGTAATCATGACTATAGAGGAAAAAGAAAACAGCCTGTTGCTGGATACAGGTGCAAGTCTCTTGGTCTTTCTTTTCAATCCTGGCCTTCCTTCCAGCCATCACACCTCAGTGAAAGGAGTCACTGGTGAGGAGGTAATATGCTATTTTTCACAACCCTTAGCTTGTAACTACTTGTTAGATCTTTTTTGCATATCTCCGTCTTCCTGAGAAACCACTTTGAAGATACCACCATGTATTACAGTAGCCATTGATATTTTCCTACTAATCTGTCCATAACTCTGTAATGTTTGTATTGTTTCTATGCTATTTTGTAAATGGATGTATGTAATGATTATTCAATTTGTCACTCATGTATAGCTGTATTTATTTTCTTTAGAGACCACTTTGAAGATACCAAAGTATAGTACAACCATTGATCACCTCCTACCACTTTTGTCTGTAACTCACTATTATTTGTCTGTTTGTTTTCCTCAGAAACTATTTTGTAGATAACAATTTATAAAACAACCACCATTGATAATTTCCTACCACTTTGTCTGTAATTCGGTAAGCCCCCCATTACTATGTCATCCTTCTTTTACTCTTAATTAAAAAAAAAAAAAAAGAGAACCAGAGAGGAAGGGGCCAGGGACAAGATACAGTCTACAAGGTCACACCCTATGACCCACTTCCTCCAGCTAGCCCCACCTCCTAGCCCATGCAGCTATGAGCTCATCAGTGGTCTTGCAATCCCATCTTCTCTCCAGGAACGTCTCCATCCAGCCAAGCTGACAGTTCAGATTAACTGGCACACTATTCTCACTGCTCCATTCAACAAGCTCTATGCATTTATACCTCTGGGTCTTGGATTTTGTTGATCCATTTGCCAGTCTCTCGTCTTTTTCCTTTCATTCTGTTGCACAGTTGATCCTTGCCATTGTTTAAAGAACATGAAGTCTTCCTCGCTCCATTAAATTTTCCCTTAAAATCTCCTTGATTCCTTTCAGCTTTTAAAAGTCTGGCTGAGAATACTGCTTCGGTACACACATGTGCTCACACACACACATGCACACACAGAGTTTGCAAGCATTAATAGACACAGCACTTTTTCCTACAGCAATGTATAGAAAAGAGCTGGTAGATGATAGAAGCTGGAAAAAGAAAGAAGATGAACAAAAATATTTCCCTGTCTGGTTTTCTGGACTGAATCAGAAATTTTAATCTAGTTAGGGGAAATTGCTGAGGGTGTCAAAGTGGAAATAAAAGATTGGGCACAGATGGCCCAAAGAAAGCTGATTTGGATCCTAAGGGAAAAAATTATAATTTGGAGGAACATTCTTACTGCTGTAAAGAACTAGCACCCCTTCTGCCATTCAAACCTGAGACAAAGCCATAGCAAATACACTGTCACACAATCTGACATGGTTGTAGGCACCAGGCTGCCTCTCTTACCAGGTGAGGAGCTGCTGAGCATGCAGACATTTTCATTATAGACTTGCAGTTTGCTACCATGTGTAGAGTTTGATACTTTATGTGCGTCTTATAAAGCTCTTTACTTATACTCTTAAAGCTTTTAACAGTTTAAAGTTAAAACTCTTACTTGTATTTAAATCTCTTTATAGGCATGAGCACATTACTGGTGTTTGAGAACATTCCAATGTTGTTGATAAGCATTTAACTTCAATTTTGGCATGATGGCCTGGGTATATAAGAGCATCGACATCCAAATTCACCAATCATTCATTCTCAGCAAAGCTAAAGTCCTTTAGTTTATAACACTTTGCTTCTGTTATAGACTAGAGACATTGATGATTTCATTCAGAGAAGACAAGTTATTCTTGA
This sequence comes from Chinchilla lanigera, assembly GCF_000276665.1. Classification (NCBI taxonomy): domain Eukaryota; kingdom Metazoa; phylum Chordata; class Mammalia; order Rodentia; family Chinchillidae; genus Chinchilla; species Chinchilla lanigera. The sequence continues at coordinate 29,713,557 of NW_004955412.1, read as the reverse complement.
AAAGGCCCACTCACTCCATGTTGCTTTAAACCGCGCAACATAAAAACGAATTTCAAAACAAGCAAGGTGAGAGGTGTGGGCTGCCTGGTGCTGGGTGGTACTCAGCTCTGAGGTTTCTTCTGCCCTAGTAGTGGCCACTCTGAAAGGAATCGCTGCACTAGCTCAGTAATTAGATCCCTAGAGACACCTTTCCATTGCTGGCAGGCTGAATGCTGGCAAGGCTAGGTTGGTAGGTCAGAATGCTCTGGCCCCTCAGGCAGTGAGCTCCACACCCACAGGGTGGCATGTGTCCCCTGCTCCAAGCAGGAAAGTGTCCCACCACATTAGCACCCCAAGGTACCCCTTTTCCAGAGAGCACCAACAAGGGGAACTACTCAGGGTAGCAACCTAAGCGCTGAACTAAAGCAGATGGTTCACCTTTGCTTGTGGCAATCCTTCCTTCCTGTAATTCTGTTGGTCCAGGAAACTGAAGCTGTATATTACCAAGGTCAAATGTGTCCTGGGAAGATCTCTTCTCCTTACCTAGTTTGAGTAAGGTGCTTTGAGCACATCACTTATCACTTGCAATATACCCAGTGTTACCATTACAGTAAACAAATAGAGCAGGCAATTAGCAAAGCACTTATTAAATGAACAACACTATTTACATGAGCAATCTAATTTAATCCTCCTGTCAATTTTATGAGAGATATACTATTAGCACCTTTACTTTTTTAAGATGAAAAAATGGATATTCAGAGAAGTGAAGTGATTTACTCATTTGCACAGAAAATGACTGTGACCTGGGATTCAAGTCCAGGTCAGCTGCCTGGGCCTGTAACTACCACCACTCACTGACTCTGTCTTCCCATTTAGATCACAAGCTCTTTGTGGATAACTCTGTGTTTATCATAACTTTAGCAAACTTTGGAGTCAGAAAGACTTGACTTCTGATCCTCACTCCACCAATGGCTCCATAGGTGCTTAGTACAATTTATTTCTATGTAGGAACTTTCTTTCTTTGTCTACAGAATGGGGATAATAACAACCCTAACCTGGTAAATTTTGAATAAGGATAAAAATGAGATACTCGAAGTAAAGTGCCAAAATCAATTACTTAAATTTCTTGGAACAGAGTAAATACTTAAAATTTAAAAAAAAAACAACAAAAAAGGTCAGTGCCAGGAAATGGCCTGAGAACCACTGAGTTGGAGAGAGGTAGGGAGGAGTTCAGGTAAAGTCACAGTCCTATCTGCTTCTCCCCTAAGTTGGTTATTGAAAGATCATTTGCTTAAACCCTTTGTCTTCTGCAGCTGGGATACCCCTCTCCCATACCTACCCTTGGACGTCACAGGTCCAGGCTTTCTGGCCCTTGGACTCCAGACTCACATTGTTGGATGCCTGAGTTCTCAGGTCTTTAGATTTAGACTAAGCCGAGCTGCTGATTCCCCAGGTTCTCCAGCATGCAGATGTCCTATCATAGGATTTCTCAGCCTCCTTATAATGCGAGCCAGTTCTCCTCTGTATCCCCCTTCCTATCATCCACCTATCTACCAGTCTGTATCTGCTATTGGTTTCATTTCTCAGGAGAGCCCTAATTCAAATGGAAACCTAGTTCAAGAGGATCAATCAGAACTTTTTCTGCCAAGAATATGGATTTGGGTCACATATAAATGAGCTAGTTTCCACTGTCTGCCTGACTCATACGTGAGCTAGCTCAGGAGATATGAGAAGGCCTTACTCCTCTGCATGGTCCAAGAAGTCTAGAAGGTTGGAGTATGGGGAGGAGGGCAGGGACCATCACGCAGAGAAGAGACAGACATCAGAAAGGTGAAGACGTTGATGAAGAGCTCTCTGCCTTCATCTTCAGAGACACCTGGCTCCTGTCCCAGTCTTTGGGGACCTGTTGCATGGTTCCAGAAAAGCTCCTGTGTGCTATTGAAATCTCCTTGCTTAAACTACCTTCAGTTTGACTAATCTCCATGTCACTGTTCATAAACATCAGGTGCATCTTTCAGGACTGCACAAATGTCCCTGCATGAAGTCCTCCTTGACCCTAGCAGGTGTAGATGATTTCCTGCTGAGAGTCTTGCACCAGCCCACTCAAGTTGCACTGCCACAGTCATTTCATACCACCCAACCACCACTGTAGACCACTGCTCTCCTCCAGCTCAGAGGCATCAGTGATGTGTCATTTCACCGGAGCGCTCAGGTTACAGGACAATGATCAGGTTCCAACCTCCTCCTCTTTGAACAGGTTCAAACATCCTCTCCTAATGCCTAGTACTACTAGATGCTCAGCCAACGGGTCTGGATGAATGAGTCTGTAGAAAATGAGTTAAGGAATAGGAAAATCGCTCTGCTGTTATCAGTCACCTCTCATTCAACTCTACAGGCTTGAAACTGCTTTCAACTGCATGTAAGAATTAGGATGTGTACACCACAACAGTGGTGCTCCTTGTCCCCAGTGCAGCTCCACCCCGAGTACAGGGGCCCACCCTGCATGTCAGACACTCTCTAAGTGCTTGAAGGTGTTTGGGTTGTGGAAACGTACATTTAACCTTCTGTAACTCCTTGCCCAGGGGAGGGGATTTTTAAAATATTAATTATAATCCTTATTTGCATTCTGTTTTTAAGAAAACCTACAGAAGGTGATCAAGTGGTCATTTGGAAAGAGTTGTGGCTGTCTGGTTTGTCCTATTCCCACCCTGTCATTGCTCTTCTGAGCAAAGCAGATGGTGCCTTCAGGTTTTTGTATTTGCTTTTCTTCTTGCTTTCATCATCTTAGAAAGATCTTATTTCTCTCACAGCACTTGCCTTCTTTGCTGAGGAGAACTTCTCTCTCTCTCTCTCTCTCTCTCTCTCTCTCTCTCTCTCTCTCTCTCTCTCCCTGCACCCTTCTTTTTCCCCCTGTACACTGGCTTTCCCATACCCGACTCCTTCAGACCAGGAAAAGCTGGAATATTCTTTGCCTTGGCTCTGGCTGAGGCAGAAGGAAGAAGAAAGTCCGATTCTACTAATTCCTGTCCCAGATGTTTACTGAGTACTCGCTGTGTCTTGCCTGTTTGGGAGTTGTTAGAAATAGACTTGGATTCCATATCAAACAAAGATCTCTTGTCAAAGGTTCAGAATTAGAAGGTTTGGTGATAATAGTTGTGTCCTGAAATGAAAATTCACTGACCTTCTAACCAGAGCCTATTTCACTCTTCTCTTTTTTCATTCTTCATTTTAAACCAGAAATGTTCTCTTTCAGCCTCAGCCCCCTCCATCTCTCTGACATCTGAGTTCAGGCCTCTAGGTGGCATAGACAAGGCTCTGGTTTTGCAAAGGAAGGAAAAAGCATCCACTGCCAACATAGTGAGAATAGTAGCTGACTAGCATGGGCTTACATGGCTATTCATACTGCATGTATTTATTGAATATCAAGAGAACGCCCTGTGTATGTGTATGAATTCACTAATAAAAATTTTGCTTATTCTGGAATTTGTTACACATATGTGTGTTATATAAATCTTTCTCTCTTCTTTTTTTACACTCAGATAAATCTTCTAATTCTTGTTTTCCTTAGGTTAAGCCGAGGTTTAGTGTCTCTGTGCCTGTCAGTTGAGTGAGTGAAGGGGTGGTGGTCAGAACATTGCCACATGGTAGCCTGGCCGATGTTAATAATGACTAACAGGAACATCTGCAAACAGCTTAGCTAAAGCAGAGGTAGAGAAGCCACCAGAACACCACGGAAAGGTCCAGAAGGTGCACAGAGGATCTCTTTGTTCCACTCAGGAATACAGAGATTCCCAACATTGTCCTGTGTACTGGAATGACACAAACAGGACTGAGTTCTGAGGAGAATGTCTGCAGGAGGAAAAGTCTCAGGAAGCTTCACAGAAAGGAGACCCTTGCCATTTATTAATCTTTATACTCTGGCTAAGTTTTTATTTCCAACACAGAGATTGAGCCAACACATGGGCCCTGAGAAGCACTAATTTTCCACAGTGTTTCTTTTTATCCCCTGTGTCCTGCCCTGAATTTCCCCCGGACAGTTTTCTGTGGCTGCTTTGCTGGAGTTGGTAGGTGAAAGGAATGTCAAAAGAAACCAGACCGAGTTCCCTGCTGCTGCTCCTGCTCAGTGGGTCCACATAGCTGCTCCTAGACCTGGGTTCTGGAAAGCTAATCTCTGCATATCTGTTACCCTGGGTCACCATGGGGAGCACACAAGCTTTGGCTTTTCATTACATTCTTTGCATAATGACATGAAGTCCCTTTTTTTGCTAGCACGAGAGCATACAAGGTGCAGACAGGACTGTTGGGAGCACAGCCTTCTGTCTTCTTTGCTTTGGGAACCCGGCAGCCTCTGCAGTTGGACGAGCACCTGCCTGCAGTGGGTCACCTCTCGAACACATCTGAAGTTCCAAGACAGACTGGCTGCTGCTAGCTAGATAGAGCCTTTGCTCCAGCTACCTTCTTCATTACCAGCTGGGTACCCATTTCTTGCCCTTTATTTCCGTCCTCTAAAGGGCACAGAGATAAAGGGAAAAGGAGGCAAATTTTATAGCAGTTGGATAAAAGGAATGAAACATCAGTCAGTCACTAAGCATAAGTGAAAATTCTTTTGACAGGGGATGGGATAGTGTATTTTCCTCAAGGGCAATATGGCCAGCGTGTGCCTCTCCCTATCAAGGGGAAGAGTTATTTCCCTTCCTCTTGACCTAGATGGGACTTTGTGGTCCCTCCAATGAGTGGAATGTCATAGAAGTGGCCTTGCCTGACTTCCAAGGCTAGATAATAGCAGGCAGTCCTATTTCCACCTGTTTCTCATTCTCTCCTGAACTCTAGTCCTTGGAAAGGAGCCACCACAGTGGGAGGATGCCCAAACCAGCCCAAGCAGTGGACCCACACAGCCCTCACTCTTCCAGTGAGTGTGTCTCCACATGGAGCACGTGACCGCCAAGCTTACACTGCCCCCAGCTGCCCCCAAACCATCTCTCATCTACCCTCTAACCCCACGCTGCCTGTAGCAACATGTAGGGAGGCCAAATCCTCCCAGTCTCAGAGCTCCTTGAGGATTTGTGAGGTCATCTTATTGAACATCAGTCCCCCTTGCAAGTGTTCTCTCCTCCTCTGCTGCGGCTTGAATGTGTCCCCTAAAACTCATGTTCTGGAGATTTAATCTCCACTGTGACTGTGCTGAGACGCAGGACTTTTAAGAGGCTATTTAAGAGGAATGGGTGGATGTCTTTATTGCCGGGGTGAGCTCGTGGTATAAGCAAAGTATATCTCCTCTGCCCTTTCAGCCCCTCTGCCCTTTTCACCATCAACATGCACGCTCTTCCCTTTTCACCATCTCTCACGAGACACTGCCGCATAAAAGCCCTCACCAGATGTGGCGCCTTGATCTTGGGCTTCCCAGTCTCCAGAACCAAAAGCCAAAGAAATATCTGTTCATTATAATAATCCAGTCAGTGGCATTCCATTCTAAGTCTCAGAGGGATATTTGGCCTTGTTACATTCAGCACAAAACAGACTAAGGCAACCTCACTGTCCCTGCCATTGCCACATACTGGGGAGGGGGTTCCTGTAGAGGATGACCCAGAAAAATGCAGCCAGCTCAGTTCCCAGATGATGAAATCAGAATCCTGTGCAGATGAAAGTACTTTATTTAATGGGCTCTAATAAATTAAGGGGATGAGCCCAAATGAGTTCAGAGCACAGAATCTCTGAGTTTGCCGGGGCATGGCACATGACGGAATCCAGAGCTGTGGCCCTCTGCTAGCCGTAGGCTCCCGATACACGCTTCCCCAGGTCTCCATGGGTGGGTGTGTACCTTTGCCTGTTGACTTTGAGTTTTCACAGTCATAGTTGACTGTAACCACATTTAAAGGGCATCTCTAAAGATCAAAGTTAAATTCTCCTCCTACAGAGAATGATTTTACTGCTGAAAAGAAAAAAGTGCTGAATGTGGAAACTCACAGGAAGGGGGATAGAAGATTCATCTGAGTCCCAAGAAGAGAAACTTGTGGTACCTTTTACTTTCTGTTTCTTTACAATGGATCTGAGCACTCACCAACCTACTTTTTCTCGATGACAAGGGAAACAGCAGAAGGGTTGGCAATACTCTGTTTGACCATCTGGAAGCCAAACTCCTCTAGGTAATAAAGTGGGTAGTGACCTGTGGGGAACCCCAGGGTGCCAAAGGGACAGGTAGGGTGTGGGTTGGATACAGAGTTTATTAAGCTGAAGAAACCTTCGTATTCTCTTCCGTACTGTCTTGTCTGTCCTGATGAGCAGAAGAGGTTCAGCAAAGGCTTCCCTGGCACACCTGAGTGATAATAAAGAGGGAACTTCCAATCATCACGACAAAACCCAGATACCACAAGTAGGGCCAGCCAGGGAGGGCTGCAGTCTGAAAATTCTGCCCAGTTATCCCTGCATGCTCTTACTCTGAGACTACGTTGCTGCATTTTACCATGGTGGCTATTGCACCAGTCATTCAAAATACTGAAAAGTGTGTGCCGTGGTCTGGGTATTTCTCTCCCAGAAAACACATGTTGTAACTCAATCCTCATCATGATATATTAATGGTACTGGAGGTGTGGCCTTTGGAGATAGTCAGGATGGGGTGGGAGGATGAGTATGGGACTCCCCCGGTGATAGTAGCAGCTGCTCTGTAAGAATGGAAGGGACTCGCAAATCTGCACAGTTGCTCTGCTTGCCACATGACACCGTGCACTGCCTTGTAACTCTGCAACAAGAAGGTCCACACCAGATCTGAGCAGAGGCTGATACCTTGCTCTTGGACATCCCAGCCTCCAGAAATGTGAGCTAATGAAATCTCCATCCTTTGTAAACTGCCCATTCTGTGGTATTCAGATGTAGTGTTAGGAAATGAACCACAACAGTCAGACAGGGAGCTAAACTGCTGCTATTCTGAGTCTCCTCCTCCCTGAGTTCCATCCTGATACAACTAAAGGTCAATGATTGGACAGTGGGTCTCCCAGGATCCTGCTCTAAGACAAAGGGTGGGTGCCCTGGTGTCTGTACCATCTCGGTTGTCACAGATTTGAATGCGTCCCTGACCTGAAGAAGAATCTCATATCAGTGATGGTGCTAAGGCTGGGGAAATCTGGCCTGGGAGCAGCCTGCTGTCTGCAGAGGATCCCAGATATGTTTGTTACAGTCACAGTTCAAACGCAAAGGATAAAGAAAGCAAGCCATTCCATGGCTCACTTTACTGCACAAGTAGATACTATTAAAATCTATCTTAACAAAAGTCGCCAGCTCTCAGCTAGGTCAGTGCAAAGCCTTATTGGCTGTGTAAATTTGGGCATATTACTCAACCTCTTGATTCCTGAACATTTTAAACTGCTTTCTTCTGAAAGCTCCATGCTTCTCGATGATGACAAATGCCCAGACTTCACTGACCACCGAGTGCTGAAAGCTTGGGAAAAGTGTCCACTCTGGGGAGTGCCTACATGGTTCCTCATAGTCTGAATTTCACCCACTGCAGGATGATGAGGAGCCTGGGCACCAGGATAAAGGCCCTGAACCTTCTTACTGCTTGACAGAGGGGGCGCCAGACATTCCTGTGAGGCCTGGGCAGTAAACCAGTGTCTGAGCCCCCACAGCTCAGAGAGGACGTGTGTGACAAGGGAAGGGTGGGAGTGAGGCTTTTCAGATCTGAAAGGTTGAACCCCACTGGGGGACAAACAGACACTGGTCTAGCAGGGGTGAAGGTGGCAATTTTGTCCTAATCCCTGGGGAGAAGAGGAAAGGTAGGTGACCTGTGCATCTGGGTGTCTCTTTGACTCCTGGAGTGACGGGAATTTTATTATGCTTTTTCTGGCTCTCTAAAAGAGAGGAACTGCATCAGTCTTATTCACTATTTTCATCACCAGTTGTTTGCACACTTTCTGGCATTTTGTAGGTGTGCAATCAATGATTTTGATGAGTAAAAACCTCAGAGCATGATGGGGAATGCAGACCTCCCTCCCCAGCCAACACTTCCCCCACACAAACTTCCCAGTTCTCTGTGCTTTCAGCAATTCTGATGAAGTCTTGACCCTGGCATCCTCACCCCAGGCTTGTCCTTTTTCTTTTAACTAGTCACAGCCGTGACCAGTTTCTCATTTAAATTTAAACACAAAGCCACTAGTAGCTCCCTCTAAACAGCCACTGATTCTGTTCCTAGAATCTATGATCTTATCCAACAGTTTCCTCATGTGACAGTTGCTATGACAAGAGGAGCCCTTAGAATCACAGGAAGCTCAGGAGGAAACATACACCCAGGGAGGACTCTCTGCTCCTGTCCTTCCAGCAACACCTGAGGGCAACCTGGCAGGAGGTAGCAAAACCAGCCTCACAACCAGGTGTCATGCCTTGGGCACTCATGGGGAATGGGAACGTGTGAGCTGCTCAGATGGCTGGTGCTGGCCAGGGAGATACTACTTCCACCTGATAGACCAGGCATGGTTCTGGAGAAGGGACTCCATTTATTTCATTTCTTCTCAGAGTATGGGAAAAGGGGGAGCTCCTGAATCTGTTTCCCTGCTTCTCATGGATGCTTCCTTTCCATGATTCATGGTGAGGAGGCACACTTGGCGACCTCGTGCCCATTAAGTTGGGAGGCCGCTCAACCTGCAACCCTCAGAGTGCAGTATTACCAACATGCACATCTGGAGGAGCCATTCCCTCCAAGGTGTTTAGTTCTCCTGTGGCCCCAGGGCATATGGTGACCACACTGCTGCAGTGAGTGTAGTGAAAACCTTTCTGGTGGGAGTAATGGAAGGAGGTTGTGCCTAAAGAGGTCCATGTTCTGTGCTGACTCGGTGACCCTGCCTAACTCCGTCCTCTGTTCATTCTGGTCCTCTTCCCTTTAGCATCCTCTCTTTTTCCATCGGTCTTCCTCACTTACTTCTACCTCACGCCTCCATTCCTTCTTTTTCTCTAGCTCCTTTTCCTGCATTCTAATGTCCTATTCTAAACAGTTTCTCTTCTTGTTACATCTGACCTCCCACCCCTTTCTTCACCAGCATTGCTAACCTTTAGACACTTGTTTAATACATATTTCTGGGCTGCTCTTTGAGTGTCTGTGAAAATCACCTTGCCCTCCCCTTCGCTGGATTCAGCTTTCCCCTCACAGAACTGCCTTTCCCATCCTCTCTGGCCAATCCAACTCCTGCATTCACGCAACTGTTGATCACTTCTAGTTCTGCCACTTCCTGTAGGAAGCCTCCCTGGCCACTTCCGGTCACTATAGCACTCTCGCATTGAAGTCTGCTGTGCATTTCACCTCCACTACTGACTCCGTACTTTATCCTAGATGCCATGTCACATTACTCTCATTTCTAGCTCTTGTTTGACTTTCTAATTTTGCATAAGTTAATGTTATGTTTCTCTAACTAGATTGGAAGTGCCTCAAAGATTAATTTTCCTTTAGGTGGACCTTATTACCTGAGTTCCTTGGTCTCCTCTTCTATGAGAGGAGCACAGTGCCAGGCCCTGTTTCAAAGGTTGATGTGAGGGCTCAGTGAGTTGGTGCCTGTAAAGGAACCTGCATTGTACCTGCCTGAGAGGCAGAGTACTCCATGTCATCAGAGATGTTGCCCATGGAGGCAGCTTCTCAGCATCATAATCCTGTCTTTACCACTTGCTACTTCTGGTATCTCAGGCAATTTCTTTGATTTCTCTGTGCCTCATCTCCCTTTAGGTAAAACAGGAAAAATGATAGTATTCTAACTCATGCCTTTTATATAGTAAGCACTCCCTAAACATAACATTATTATAATCTATATTTTCTAATATAGGGAAAACACATAAACTCTCTGGGATTGTCTCTGAACCTATAACATAAGACCAAGCCAGTTAATCAGCAAGATACCTTCTGAAACTCAATCCAAAAATTGTTAGTGAACTGATCTAATAACCCCATTAGTCTGGAAGACTCCACTCTATGCTTGTTCCAGAAAATGCTTATTAGTGCCTTCTTTAACACTCAGAATTATTCCAGTTGAGGTGACACATTTCATGGCCACTCTCTCTTTGGGCAAACTTATATACCTCCATATCTGTTAGCTTTGTGGGCTATTAGGCTGCCATCTTTGCTCTCCTTTCCAGGGAGGAGGTAAGGGGAATTGAGGACAGCCTGGTCTACCCACGAAAAGCCAATCTCAACATGGAGCTCAGACTCCATCTTCAGTAAACAGCTGGTCTCTCAGCTGGCAGCCACCCTCGAAGCTGTCACCCACTGAGCTGGCCTTCATTCTTGTTTCACTTGCGAGCCAAACCTAAGCAGTCTGGCACTGCAGCTGCCTGTCTCTCAGCATCCGTCTATAGGAAAAGCAGATATTTTGTGAACAAGTCCTGCCATGGCCCTCCAATGAAAACATCTCAGTGGATTACATGCAGATATTTTCTTTGTCAATCTCAATAAAGCTATGAGTAGAGAACCCAGCTGAAACCCACTGACAATTCCTAGGCTCTTGGGACTGGTTTAGTTACTCCATAAGAACACTTAGTGTTCTACTCTTGGAAGAGCCTAGAGGTACTGGCCTTGGCCAGCAGGAGTCATGCCTGTCTGTCCCAAGGACATGTGTCATGGTGGCAATAAAGTAATCCTTGACATTCCCAAAATTTATGAGGAATGAGAAACTAATCTACCAGGTAGAGATGCCCGGAGGAGATGCCCCAAATCTCATCAAAATGCTTCTTAGCTCTTTTTTCCTGCTCAGTTCCATTTGCTTTAAGATCCGTAGTCAAAAACTGTCAAGCTCTTACCTTGCTACTTCTGCTTGGTTTTCTGCTTGAGTGAGATCTCCCATATTCACTATGGGATTGATTATTTTCATGAGAGGCCAAAGTCAATGGAGAGACTGTTCTCAAGCCCAGCCCCTGGGGAATGGTGGGAGCAAGGAAACCACCTTGTGATCTCCTCTCACCTTCTGAACCTGAACCAAGAAATGTCTCAGGTCTAATGATGTCCACCTGGAAAGCTTCCAAAACATGTTTAGGATTCAGGAAAACACCAATAGATGCATAATATAATCTTTGGCATCAATCTTACACTAAAATAAGAAACAAAAATGTTTACATAAATCTCCTTTTTTTTAGACAGAAGAAGTTGAACTCTTTAAATTCATCTTCCAGCCCAGTACTGCCCATTAGAAATTTCTGTAATGAAAGAACTATTACAAAATCTACACTGGGTCATGAAGAAGCCACTAGCCATGTGTGGCTACTGAGCATTTGAAGTGTGGCTAGTATGACTGAGGAAATGAACTTGAAGCCTTATTTAATTTTAGCTAATTTAAATTTAACTAACCACATGTTACAAGTGGCTACCATATTGAACAGCACAGGCTCTAGGCATATATATTTGGTGACCAGACAAAGTACTACAAAACATGCAAAGCTCTAGATATTTCTTTAATGTCTTTTCTCATGGTGGGATCATGAAACATATTTGTCACATAAAAAAGCATTCATTCATTGGTGCAGTTATCTATTTAATAAATATTTATTGGATATCAGCTATGTGCCAGGCCTTGTGATAAAAGTCAGGAGGGTGTCAATGAAAAAATGACACTACAGATTTAATAGCATGTGTTAATTACAGTTGGTCCTCTGTATCCACCAGTTCTACACCTGTGGATTCAAAAATATTTTTAAAATATTTTGTCAGTTCTCAATATGTACAGACATTTATTTCTTGTCATTATTCACTGAAGCGTACAATATAACATCTATTTATATAACATTTACATTTTTCTTAGTGTTATAAGTATTCTAAAGATGATTTAAAGTATGCAGGAAGATATGCCTAGAGTAAATGCAAATATTATGCGATTTTACAGAAGAGATTTCAGCATCTACTAATTGCTTGTGTATACTGGATATGGAAGGATGACTATACTACGAAATAATTTGGTGAACTTTTCCTCCAGAGATGTGCAGGTTCTTTGCAATGAATACATATATGTCAGGTATGCAGATTATTTTGTCAACATGGATGCTCACTCTGGACAGCCAGCAGCCCTGTGAATGTGCTGTGTAAACACAGGCTGTGCTCACAGGTCAAAAGGGGACAATGGGAATAGGGAATGGCTTGACTTAACTGCAGTGGGAATTGTGGTATGTATAAGGATTAACTTAGATAACAGCGAGGTCCTCAAAGCACTCTGAAAATATGGCATCTCAGAACGCAATCAAGCAGCTGACTCTTTGCCTCACAAAAAGGTGGAAGGACGTGAAGCAAAGTAAAATGGCACAATCAACTGCCAAGGAGGGGATTTCAGAGGAGGAGAAAGCAGCCAGCTACGCAGGGACATTAACACTTCATTGGCCACGTCGCTTTCCTGATCACAAATCGCCAGCAAGCCTCAAGTGAACCTGCCATCCCATCTTCCACAGCACACATGGTAGAAGAAGGCGACTGTTGTGGTTGCGTATGTTCCCCCAACATCCATGTGTTGACAAATCAATGCCCAAATGCATGCTTTAATGGCACCTGGAGGTGGGTTAGCAACAATGTTTGCAAGAATAGAGGGTCTCTGCTGCTGCACCTTCCCTTCTGCTCCCTCTTCGCCTACCTTCCTTACTGATTATCCAGTCTCTGTCCCTCCCTGGCTGTGGCTCAAACATTACCTCAGCAACCCTCCAGCACCCCAATTCTAAGTGGCCCCTGACAGGATGCTTCAGGCTATCCCACCTCTCTGAAGAGAGAAATTGTGTAATCTTGACCCACTCCAAATCCAAGCCATCGATATTGTCTGAGCTAATTGAGAAAGACCTGTTCTAAAACGTTTACTGTTCTAACCCAAAGGGATTACCGCAGTGTGGTTTTGGAGGGGCTTCCCCCTCCCTCCCAGCAAAAGAATACCACTAATTACTTTTAATTTAAGCTAATGGTAAGATATTTGCCTTCCCAGTGCATGTAGAAAATTGATAGAGTATGTGTGTGTGTGGGGGGGCAGCTTATAAGTATATGGGAAACATGGCCAGGCCAGCCTAGGAGAACTAGGCTGACCATGTTTACAGATTTCTGTTCTTTGACAACCCAGCATTGTTCAAGGATTTCTCAGATCTATTTTCTGGACTCCCACAGGCCATGACCTCTGCAGCACCAAATAAATGTAAAGGCCAAAGGAAGAAGCAAATAGATAGAAGAGGAAGAAATTGTCCTTGGACTTAACTGTTTGTTATGGGAACAGATTCATTTTTTCAGACCTGTGTGGGTCCCAGGGGAGTTTGTGGAGCCTCCCTTGTAGTCTGCAGGCAATCCGATCACTCTCCATCATGTGTACGTGTGCACATCCTCAAATGCAGATGGTCCCCAGCTTAGGATTTTTCAACTTTGCAATGATGTGAAATTCATCCACATTTGGTATAAACCATATTTTGAATTTTGATCTTTTCCTGGGCTAGTGACTTGTGGTATGACATTCTCTCCCCTGACCCTGCAGTGCTGTTGGGGATTGAACCCAGGGCCTTGCCCAAGCTAGACATGTGCTCTACCATTGAGGTACTGAGCTATATTCCCCACCCATGATACTCTCTCACCATGCTGGGCAGCAGCAGTGAGCCATAGCTTCCAGACAGCCACATAATCACAAGGGGAAACCACCAATATTCTTGGGTGCTGTGTTGCTAAGGTACGGTGCTTAGTATGTCACCTATATTAAATGTGCATGTGTGTGTGTGTGTGTGTGTGTGTGTGTGTGTGTGCGTGTGTATGGTACTGGAGACTGAACCTAGGGCCTTTGTGTGAGCTATATCCCTGGCCCTTTTTAAAATATTTTTGAGACAGGATCTCACTAAGTCATTAATTTGCTCAAACTGTGCTATAACTTGCTATCCTTCTGCCTCAGCCTCCCAGAGTGCTGGGATTCCAGGCATGCATCACTATGGCTGGCTTCAATGCATTTTTGACTTAACAATATTTTCAACATATGGGGATGCAAACTCTGGGTAAGTCAAGGAGCATGTGTACCAACTGAGCTCAACAGGCAGCTTCTCTTCCAACATCGACTACAGGCTGGAGGGTTTCTTGGGGGATTTGCTCTCTGTACTTATAGGGCACAGACGTAGGGTAAAATCTGGGGACAAGGAGGCACCTATTCCCTTCTTATATCAGGGCTAGTGAATAAGGAGCATATGTCCCTCACACATGGGGATGAGAGGCCCAGCCGGAGGGTCTGGCCAGAGCTGATGCAGCTCAGACGTGGCCCTTTGCTCCTGCAGCAAAAGGAAAATCCTGTCAAAATGGCTTAACGATCTTCTAATATTTCCATGCAATTAAGGCCACATCTGTCTCCCAGGCCCCCGCACTCCTTTGCTAGTGCACAGACATGAACCAAACAGTCTGTCTTGTCGATCTGGAAGGTAACAAAGAGCTCCATTCATAACTGTAGGCACTTTCACCATTTTTTTTCCAAAGTAAAATAGAGTTTTCACTTTGAGAATAACCTGTGTGGCAAGAAAGCGAAGGATTTTCCCCCCTAATAAATCAAATTCAACAGCCTAATAAAAAGCTGGCTCCCCCCTCCCTGCCCCTGTCTCCTCCCTCCAGGCCACTGTCCCACTCTGCCAAAAATCCTGGGAATTGAGAGAGTAGTGGGTGAACCCAAAGAAAGCAGGGGAAGGTGAGCTGAGAGAAGATTAAAGACGGGGGTGCGGGGGGCACTGGCTGAGTAGGCAGTCTGCCTTCCCCTTCTCTGTACCTACTTTTTCAGCCTTTCTGGGCTTGTTTCATAACACTCTTTTCTTCTCCTCCTCCTGCTGCTCTACTGCCCATCCCCAGACAACCTTCTGCTTCCTTCTTCTGCACGTGGAGGAACAGGAGAACCAAGTTCCTAAAGGCATGGCAGGGGTTCTTGGGGCACACCTGCAGCTGAGACCTGGCAGGAGCACTTGCCTCTCCCCAGAGCAAGACAGAGATCTCCCCTGTCTTTGAAGCCTGCAGAGCGTGAGTGTGCAGGAGATAAGCTGATAAGCATCAGGTTTGGTGCTTATCCGCAGCAAACACAATCTTTTGAGGTTCTCTGCGCTCACAAGCTGTGGAGACTCTAATCAGAAAACAGAAGGGAAAATGCAAAGCCAAGCAGTATTTGCTGCTGCCTTTTCTTCTTCTTTTCTGCTTTGTTTTATTTTGTTTCAGTTTACACACTGGAAAGCACAACACAGATACTGTAATACAGGGAACTCCAGAGCAGAAATGTAGCTCTGGGGTTTTGCTCAATTTTTGTTATTGTTGTTCTGACATCAGTAAAACAAATCTTTTCGGTCTTGAACATAAAAGCGATGAGCCAAATATTGGTAACAATTAAAATTTGCATAGAGCATTTTCTTGTCCAGAGTGCTTTTATAGTCATTGCGTTACATGGCCTGCGTAACAACAAAGGAAAAAGCTGCATGACCTGGGATATGTGATGTGCCCAGTGTCACACAGCTTGAATGGGGTACCAGGAATAAAAGCCAGATCTCTCTGGCTATAAAGCTGGGTTCTGCTCACTCTGTTGCATGCAGAGGCTCAGCAGCTAGAAGATAAGCAGAAATGAGAACAACCTTGAACTTAGGTGTCCCACCTGAAGGCATTTGGAATTCCTGGGT
The DNA here is from genome assembly GCF_000276665.1 of Chinchilla lanigera. Classification (NCBI taxonomy): domain Eukaryota; kingdom Metazoa; phylum Chordata; class Mammalia; order Rodentia; family Chinchillidae; genus Chinchilla; species Chinchilla lanigera. The sequence goes on along the minus strand of NW_004955412.1, from coordinate 29,697,981 downwards.
AGTAGCTGATGGTGGAGTGGGTGGTTCTGAGCTTCGCATCACATGAGTAATTAGGGAAAGGTGGAGCCTTGGCTGTCCTGTATTTCAATGCATTGGTTTTGTGTTATTTCTTAGCAAGGGATGTTAGCAAGAAGCAGATGTTGAAGACAGTGCAGAGTAGAAAGAGCCCTGGGCCAACAACGCAGAGAGAGCTCTGATTACTATTCCACCGTGGCCAACTATGGGTTTGGTCAAAGATCACTTGTTTGAGTTTCAATTTTCCTTTCTGTAAAGTGAGAGCAATGAGATCTGGGTCAGGAGGGTTGGAAAGAAGATGAAGAGGACATGGACAGAGTTTGGCTCTCCATGAACACATCTTCCCCAAATTATATTACTATAATGACAATATTAAAGCAAATGTTGTCATGGTTTCACACCAAGGCAAAAAGCATGATAGAATTTGGATGTACTCGCCTATCCCTCAGAGCTCCAAAATTCAGATATGCTGATGTGAAAGTCTTACCGGGGTAAATGCTTATGGTCACTTATGTCCATAAAGATAGCAGGTTATTTCCACACAAGGTTTGATGACACAATCTTGCTGCTGATTGTTGAGCCCTCTGCATTTAATACATATAATAAGTCCCAGGCATCTATTTGCCTTTAGATAGAAAGTAAACCTCCCACAAAAACCTAGCCGGTATTGTAGCAAAAATACTGAGAAGTTGGCCTAACAAAAAGTTTCTGAAGTGGAAGAAACAAAGTAATTTATTATTCAAATGAGTTACTTAGGTACAATAAACTCTTCATGGCCACTTCTAAGTCGAGCAGTGAGATTGCATGGTATGGTGAGACAGTGGGGTTTTTCCTTGAGTTCTATTTGAATCCTTTACAAGCCTATATTCATGTGTTACTTGTTTTATTAAAAATTAATTTTAGGGGGCTGGGGATTTAGCTCAGCGGCAAAAGTGCCTGCCTGGCAAGTGCAAGGTTGTGAGTTCAGTTCCTGGTACCGGAGAAAAACCAAAAAAAAAATAAATAAATAAATAAAAATTAATTTTAAAAGATGAGGGGAAGGAATTTTTATGGAAGTCTTCATGGCTTGGAGACAAACTGGATTAAATTCTCACCAATGATTCATTCAGATCCTAGAACTCACTGGTACAAGAGGGGGGCCGTGTTACAGAGAGCACAGTCTCTGGCGTTGCAGGGGATGTCTGTCTGGATGGAGGCACCATAGATTCTCTATGTGTCTACCATACAAACTTGCTTGTGAAAACTTTATTTTGTACTTCACATTTTGTTTTTTCAGCTCCCAATAAAAGCAGTCATGACAAAAGTGCTCTAAGGTGAGCCAGTGAATAGACCCATTTCTCAGATAAGAGGATGGAGCTGCACCTCTCTATTCTATCTCAGGTTTTTCTCAGGCTTCCAATCTAGGATCACAAGATCATCTCCACAAAGCTAGCTAGATTCAATAAATTCATTTCAAAACCAGCCTAAAGATCTCCCATCCACTTAGGAGTTAGATATACTGCAGAAATATGCTTCTTGAGCATCAAAGGATCCTCATACTCTTTCACAAGAAAACCTGGACCTTTTGTAAATGTTGCTTAGGGCTTGGGCAGAGGTTAGTAGGTGTGCTTCTTCAGGGGCACTGATGGGGGCTGTCCTGAGGTGCTGAGTGAGCCTTTAAGCCCACTAGAAGGGGTCTTTGTCCTGTTCATGGTCCTACACACACACCTGCATACACACAGATATCCACAAATTATGATGCATTTTGAAGACCACTAAAAGTTGCACTATATTTAGCCTATGCAAATACTATTGTAACAGAGAGCATACACATAGACAAAGCAGTAGCTAGCTATCTTTTCTAACATCTGATAAATGTTTTCCATTGATCATATAAACAGTAATTATTGAACATCTCTGCCTTGAAATCCAATAGGCAACACAGTTTAGTGATATACTATTAGTAGTATACTTCTGTTTGGAGATGCTTTAGCCATAGTAGATCTTTGTATCTGTACCTGGCATGTCTAAAATGACTGTGTCTCCAGAAATCTCTCCAAATTCCTCCATGCTAAAACCGAAGCTGTACCAGTGTCAAACTGACTCAGGCTGTCTAGTTACCAATTAGAATTTCAAGTGTGGCAAGCCTGTTACAAGTATATCTCTTAATCATGACCTTATTAAGGGTTTCAGAAGCTAGAGTACTCATGCTCCACCTCAAGTTGTAGCTTATCAATTCATATTTCCCTTCCCATTAAAAGTTTCCTAAGAGTAAGATCTCAGATTGTAAGAATTACTGCCAGCTCCTTTAATCCTAATAAGTTAGGATTACACTCCATGTATTAAGTGAATGTGTGCAGCTCATTCACTTAATACACTCCATGTATTAAGTGAATGTGTGCAGAATGGAAAACAAAGAATAATGTACTTTTGTTGGGTGGGGTAAGAGGCTGGGGACCTGGGGGGCAGCTGCATGTTCAGCTCTAGTAGCTTGCATTTCCTGTTTAGTAGGGCTGAGTGAAGGGTTTAAACAGGAAAGGCTCAATGCTACCCCAGATAGACAGCCTCTGTGATGATACTCAGGGAACCCACGCCCCCAGGATGATCTGTTTGGCCTCTGGATACTTATTGAGGCTTGACCCCTAGGAAATCTCAGGATCAACTACACCCCAATTTCAGCTGCTTATTTCAATTATCCTTTGCTTGAGTCTTCAAAACTCCCCTCAAAATTATATTAAACAACTTTTCAAGCCAGGCATGATGGTGCATGCCACAATTCTGGGACTCTGAGAGGCTAAAGCAGGAGGATCTAAAGTTTGAGCCCAGCCTGGGCAATTAAAACACTTAGTGAGACCCTGGCTCAAATTTTTAAAAACTAAAAACAAAAAGAGCCGGGAATAAAGCTAGTATGTAGGTCTTGGATTCCATCCACAGTACCAGCAAAAGCAAAAAAACTAACAACAGCAACAACAACAACATCGCAAACTAGTGCATAAGATCCTTGAAGGAAAATCTGGAAACATCTCATTCTTGATACCATTTTCTGTCATCGAAATGTGGGGAAAGGCTCAGAAAAGCCTGGAAATTCATAAGAACATCACAATTCTCCAAATCCATGCTAATTCACACTCCTGGTTCATTCAGCTCGCCAGGAACTCATGACCACAATGTGTGAAAATTCCTTGTGCTTGCCTATCTTACCCAGAGCCTGCATAACACGGATGATTATCTCCCCACCATCAAGTTGATCTTAGTTCCCCTGAGTTGGAACTAAAGTTAGTCCCCCCTAAAAACTTAAGCCAAATGGTATCTTAGGAAGTACAATATTTTCTTAGATGTCTCCAAGTCAGAAATGATAAGTGCCTTAAATCTTGACCACAATTGATAATCTCAATTACTTCCAGATTATTATAGAAGAACCCGAGCTCTCAAAGAGGGACTAGAACTAAATCCTGGGCTGGTTTAAATCCTATATGCAGTTCATTTTCTGCTTCTCTCTCTTTTTAATGGAAATGGCAAAAGATGCATTTTCTAGACTTATTTCTTTCTATAGTGTTACAATAGCAATAATAAATGAAATTTGTAAAGTATCATAGTTTAAGACTGATCTTAGCAAGAACCTCCCCCACTCTTGTAATTTTGTTTAATTCCCCTAATACCCTGGAAAGGTAGATAGGGTGTCTGTCTCCCCCACTTCGCTGATGAAGAAACAAAGGCTAATGACCTAATTCAAGGTCACAAAGCTGTCAAGGACAGAGAGGGAGCCCCACCCTCTGAATTCTAGATATCAGACCCTTTCCACAGGGCCTGCATTTCTGCCGGTACATTTTTGGCTTGCAAACATCATGGTCATGAGTGCATTTATTTTTCCATGTTGATGTTACTTTTCTTTCCCTTTTGATCTTGCCCCTTTGGTTAGATTGTAGGCTGTTTTAAGGCAAGATCTTTATCTGTCTGTTACTTACCGTTTGAACTTGCAGCAGGCTCATTAGGGGGTCCAGATACTTCTGCTGATTGATGGCATGCACTGGACATGGGCCTGCTGGCTTTGACATTTTCAAACTGCACACTTCCTTCAGTGACAGCATGCCCGAGCAGCAAGCCTCACTGCCATTTTCTCAAAACCAGGAAACGAAACTGGCCACCAAGAGCAAGTGACCGCCAGTCAGGGCATTGGTGCAAACCAAGCAAAACACCAGGGCGCAGGCAGCCTGGGTCACAAGGATGAACACATTCGATTTGCAGTTATCTTTGAAAGAATGTAACATGTTCCTTTCTCTTGCTTTGGTTTAAATCAAGATCTACCACTTTAATAAAAGTTAAGTCATGTACCTGTGTATGTGTTTCTACACAAAATTCAACCTTTTGCTGAAATTTTGGCCTCACACATACACAGGTATCTGAATGTTCTAAGGAGACTAATGCCCGCTTAATGTGCAGGAGAACACTTCATGTTTTGTTTTGTTGGTCTCACATTTTCCTTCCTATATCTCTCGCCCCCTCACCTCTCAAGTCTAGTTTGTCTTTTAATCAGGTCAAACCCGAGTAATGGTTTAAGAATTTTTTTCTACATATCCGCGTGTGGCTGCAGAAGTATTTTTTGCCTGCTGCCGTTTGACTATTTGAGCTCTGGGGAGGCCACCGCTGCACAGGGAGTGGTAATCTGAACTGGTGCATCTCAGCAGCATGGCCAGTCACCATACTGTGTTCTGTCACTCTTCTCTCCCTGCAGACTGATCCACTGCAGATAGGAGAAGCACAAGGAGGCTGACTCCTCTCTGAAAGAGCCAGTTTCTCTAGCCTTTTTCATTCTGATAGAGAGAAGTTGGAGGGAGAGGGAGAGAGACTTGTTGCATATGAATACATCAAGATGTGTCTTTCTGGGTACTTTTGTTCCATTTGAAAGGAAGGAAAGTGGCCAATTAGACAAAGACAGATGAGCACATTAGAAAAAACATCTACTAAGACCTGTATTTGCAGTTTCAAGAATCTTCAATGCACAGCATTTGATTCATGCACGACGCTTCTGCCAACTAAGTCGAAATGTAGTCTAACTTGAGGTGCGACACTCAGCAAATTCTAGACCTTGACTGGATTTGCTGTCTATCACTCACTTCGCATATATTATTAGTAATAGTATCTTAAAGTCTGTCCTGGACCAATAAGTCAGTATAAACAGAGATAAAAGAAATGAAGGCAAGCCAAGAGGGCTGGAATGATTGAAACCTATAGAACTACTGAGACAGTCATTGGAACAATTGTCCCACAAGAGTTTCTCAAAGGGTGGTTTCTGGATTTGTCGCATCAAAATCACTCAAAACATTGTTGATTAAAAATGTAGATTTCTGGGCCCATTCCAGATGGAGTAAATTAAAATCTCAGGAGCTCAAGCCTAAGAATTAATATTCTTTATGTTCCCAAGAGAATCTTACACAACCGCAAGTCTGAGAAACACTGTGTTAGGTGCACAGTTAAAAAAGCAAAACTGCTCCACAATTACACAATCAAATTTATTGGGAAAATGCTGCAGACCACATGACCCTTCCCCTTCGCTAGAGCTTTAGGACAAATACTGTGTTAGCGTATTCAGGGCTCTGATAAATCTTGAGGCAGAGATCTCTTTACGTTTGTTAAAATTCCCTGTATTCATCTGAAGGCAGAATCCTGTTTTCATAAAGCACCTTTAAACATTTGACAGAACCGTTACGACTAGTCACTGGCAGACTGTACCCACCTAGATCTCCTTTCTTTCTCCCTTCCTTTCCCTTCTCTCTCCCCTCCCAAACTATTAGGAGAAGGAAATGTGTTTCCCTGGGCCAAACAGGCATCACAAGGCCAGGAGATCGCTTTGGGGGTGGAAAATAACTAATTGATTCTTAGAATCATAACTTGCTTTGGTAAAGCCTTGGAAGCAGTGAAGTAGATTTCTTCTTGCCATCTTAATCATTCGTCTTCAGAGGGGCTTTCCAACTTAAAGGATACCCAGCCTGCATTTCTTTCTCAGAGCACTCTTTGTTTTTCTTCATAAAAGATGTGGCATTCATATTTATATATTGATTTGTGCTAACATGCGCTCCATGTCACTCTCTCCCATTGGATGAAGCCTTATGAAGGCAGAATCCTCCTCAGTTTTGCCAGCTGGTGTACCTTGGGACTCAGCACAATGAGTGGGCAGCAGTAAGCACCTATATCTATTTGTCCTGTGAATGAATTACTAAGTTTTATTTAGCAGTTCACACGGAGCATGAGAGTCGCAATGACTAGACTTGCAGTGGTTCTGTTTATACATCAGAATTTCCTGAAAAGCTTTTTAAAATGCATGATTCTACCCCAGACACCCTAAATGAGGAGGGAAGAAGTAGTTAGGAACAATCATTGGTTGTGTGGATAGAGGATGCTGGTGAATTTTATGCTGGTCTTCCTGGCTTGCTATAGGTTTTTGGACAAGGATCTGAGTGTTTTGATGCCTTAATTTTGTTGTTCGGGGAAGTGGGAGTCCCATTTGTCACATACTTCTAGTCCAAAATTACAGTGACATCTCCACTTAAGCCTTTTAAAATCCTAAGAGAGGCAAATACTGAAGTTCACATTATAGCTACAGTTTCCACCATGATGAGTTTCTAGCACATGGTTGTGAACTCTGGGATCGGCCAAATGATTTTTTATACAACTTCACTCCTGAAGTTGGGTCCTGAGCCTGCCCTTTTAACACAAAAGAAAGGACTGCTTGATTTGTTAACCACCATTTCCCACTTGACCTCTTGTTTTGCAGCACAGAAGTCACAAAAGTTGACAGACACGCGTGCTGGCTCGCTTGTGATTTTTTGCATCCCTATCTATCTGCAGCCAAAAGACTACAGTACACTCTCTGACCTCCTAGCCCCCACATTCAGGTCTTAAGGTTCCTTCCCTGTGGCAGCACCAGGGTTAGCCCAGCTCCAGCCAAGCTGTAAGCAGCACAGGAAGCAGAAGGTATGGGCTAATGTACCATGTGGCTTATGGCCACAGCCTCACCCTACCTTCAAGCCTGCAAAGCCGTGACAGCAACAGGAAATGGCCAGTGGTGTATATATAGCCACACTGTGTTTATCCAAAGGTGCTGTTTTGCATAGATTATTATGAACATTTTGTATAGGGAGGGGACCCGGCCTGTACCTTTTCCTCAAGGCCTCCAGAGGCGCTTGTAAAATGAATCCCTCTCCATAAGCAGAAAAAGGGCCATTACACCTTTTGGTTTCTTCATGTTCAAGGTGAACAGACCTATGCACTTTCTCTTCCAATTGATTTCCGGATACATTCAGCAAAGCTCAGAAAGGATGGGAAATGGCAATGGAAAAATGCAGGACTTCCACGAGCCTCTTAAGACAGCCCATCTGGGGAAATCATTCATTCCACAGATCGAGTTTCCCCCTGAAACTCATTAATTAGGCTTTGCTTCCCCCATTACATGCCCCTGGCAAATAACTAAACCTATCCCTTTATAATGTATCCGTCACACAGATTTTGGCCTAGCTCCCCAAGATCCTAACAGCAGGAGAGCCAACAGAAAATCAAGGGTATCAGGGCCTGGAGGGCTCAGCAACTAGGCTTGCCTTGTTCTCAAAGGCAAAGCAACCACCAAAAGCAAAGGAAAAGGTTTGTCTTCGGATTCCAGTCCACACCGAGCATGGAGCACTTCTTAATTGCTTTAGAAGTGACTTCCTTTGCATGCCAGGATATTTATCTGCTTTCTGGAATTGACTATGTGTTCTCAATGCTGGGCCATGGCTTTTGCTGCACTGGTTTTCTTTTTTCCCCCAAGCCCTCATGCTATTGAATAAGCCCTGAGATGAGTCTTAAGATCAGTAGAGCTGTGACAATCTCATTCCACAAAGGTGAGGGTCTGGGCTTTTGTCTCCACCTGTGCTTTGGGAAACCTGGGCAAGTTAGGAAACTCCTCTGAGACTTGAGTTTTCATCTGTAAAAGGAGGCTGTGAGGACCGAGGGAGAGAGGATGAGTAGAGTTGGGAGCACAGTGCCTACATGACAAATGTCCAACACGTGGCAGTCATAATTGAGCTGGTAATTTGAAAATTGTAGTGGGACTTTAGAACACAAAGAGTTATGTAGATACCCTGATTTCAAGATTGTAAACATTTTTGTGTCTTAAAACCTCCCATACTAACTTGGTTGGCTGGTTTATGCGACATGGTAAACTGTATTCTTTTTTTTGTTGTTGTTGGTTTTTCTCCGGTACCAGGAACCGAACTCACGACCTTGCGCTTGCCAGGCAGGCGCTTTGCCGCTGAGCTAAATCCCCAGCCCCGGTAAACTGTATTCTGATACTGGAAATACTTTACAGTCCCTTTGGAGCACTCTAACATGGTGCAACCTAACAAATGAGGTCCCTCAGGCTCCTGGTTCTCCCTATTCTGAAATGACATAAGATGCATTATGAAAAAATAGGCAGGCCTCTAGCACAAACATTCTGAGGAACAAATTCAGAAGTTTTCCCGTCTTCCTACCAGCCAGTGTCTGGGACATGTTTCTCCGGGCTGATCCCGAAGATCCCAGTTGGAAAAGCACAGGCAAATTCATACTTCTGCTCTCCATATTTTAGGAAAGGATAGTCTTTACTGGGGACTTTAGTAGGGACTTTACTGGGCACGCCTTACATGTGATACAAGGCAGATGAAGGGAGTCCAAGGGGACCCAGACTACCTGAACCCCCGGTGCCTTCTGGAACCCGCTTATTGAGCTTGCATCTCCCTCATGCCCTCTTTCCCCTGATCTTCGCCCTCCCTGTAGCTGTACTCACTCCTAAGCCATTGTTCTCTCTCATTACTAAAAGCTACGCACACAGTGGCAAGTCTTGAAGCTGCAACCATGTGTGCTTGAGATTAAGATTTTATCTGATCTCTGACACTCTCAGAGGAAATCCTGCTCCCAAACCTACAGCTCAGAAAGAAGAGTTGCCAGCAGTTCTTCCCTCCCACTCGTGAGATAAATCAGGACACCTGAACCACAGACACGGGCTCATTGTTTATAGATATAATAAACTCACTTCCTGTTCCTCTATTAATCAACCCCTCACCCCCACCTTTCGACTCTGAACAGAGCAGAGCCAGGCTGTGAGTCCTGGTGCTGTCCTTACACACCTGGTTACAATGCCAGCAGAGTGTGTTTGGTGGGGGCGGGGGCAAACTGAATTACTTTCCAGGCTGTAGGCTTCTGTTGGGAGCCGGGTGGCTCTCTGTGACCCAGGGAGCCATGGCCTTACTGCTAGACCCAGAGTGTTTCTCTCCTGGCTGGATGAAAGAATGCGAGGCAGAGATTATGTTTTCTGCTGGTGGGAGCAGAGGTTGTGGAAAGTTGTAGTTTCTTCTCATTTCCCTCACCCCGCCTCCTAACTAGGGGACAAACTGAATGCTGCTAGACTTAGGCTGCTTATCATATCTAGTGGTATGTTGCAGGCAAGGTTGGTCCACCTTATATTCAGGTAAAGTTGGTGGTGTTCACGGAGGTAAATGGGGAGTGGAAACAAGCTATTCGGTGTACCTGAAGAAACAAATACCAACACCAAGTTTTCTGGAGCCTCTGTCTCCACTCTGCCTTTACCATCGCTCTCTTTACTATCAAATGGGTGCAGATCTGGTTTATCAGCTAGTCTACAAGTGTGCCCAAGACTGTGCCGTGAATGTATAGGAAGGAGACAGCATAGTTCTTGCAGGAAGCTTGCACTCACAGAAGCCACAGAAATTACAGGAAAAAAACATGCTGGGAAAAAAATGTCAGCATGTCAACACACAGGAGCACCAGACAGCAGCAGCAAGAGACTGAGCTGTATCTCTAGAGACAACACAGTGACCAATTTGTCCATGGCCTTGCATCCTCACCTGTGCAGGAGACACACACACACACACACACACACACACACACACATACACAGAGAGAGAGACCACTGCTGATGTCTTTGTGCTCAGCATTCCAAGACTCCGCGACAAGCCCTACTGAATAGTTCCTTAAGGATGAAGTCAGATCCTCCTTGCCTCCACCCTAAAGGGAGATGGAGTGCCCGGCCTGGTGCCCTCACCTGAGCCCAGGTGTGGCTATGTCATGGCTGCCCTGTTTGCAGGGCTGAGGGTGGCAGGGCAATATTGGTTCCCTGGAATGAGTGTACTCCTGGAGGATGAGAGTCCATCACACTGGGGCTGCTCCTTTGGATTCCTCCGAAAACAGAGCCCCTCTGCTGAAGGCCCACTGGAAAGGGCTGTTTTTTGTTTTGTTTTTTTTTTGGTCTTGCTTTGTTTCAGCTCATGAAGAAAATGAACTTGCTAGTCAGGATGGAACCAGCCTGAGGGGGAAGTGAGTCCTGGGAGGGAAGCTTTACTTCTGCCCAGCACAGGACAGACAAGAGTGCAGGAATACATCATCTCTCCTCCCCTCTGACTCCTGGCCTCTCTGCTGAAATGAAGCAAAGCAAATCTAGGCTGGTGCTGGAGGCAGAGGGCAGGCCCGCCTTCTGTTCTGAGAGGGATTGCAGCAGTCCTTCGGACGAGGTCAGTGGATGCAGGGTGTGCTCGAAGTGACTCCCATAGGTCCCTCAGGGCCAGTGGGGTGTGTCTCTTCCTAACCATGTATCCAGAAATATCAAACCAGGAGCCTGAAGTTGGCAGTGGGACTGTCTACACCATGGAGATAAGCAGGTGAATGTTACACTGGTCTGGTGAGCAAGTGGTTAAACATTTATCAGCACCTGTGGCTGGAGGTACCTGTTTCCTAATCAAACAGAACACCAATCCAGGTACTGAGGGCTCAGGTTGCAGCAAGTCAGGTCTGAAGCAGACCCATTAGCCCTCCTGGCAACCAGGGCTGTAGACCCAGCCTTTGAGCTGTTCACAGGCCTCGGCTGCCTTCACGGTTGGAAAGATTGACACTGGGCCTGCCTTATTACGCTCAGCATCCAGACATGCCAGGTCTTTCCTGTCTTCCGCTTGAGGTCCTGAAGCAGTTTGCCTTGACTGCTTATCTTACCCATACGCTACAAAACATAATACTAGCCACTATGGATTTAGGAATTACTATTTACCAGGTGCAGAACTAAGTACTTTGCATCTAATCTAATTTCATTCTCACCATATCCTTAGGAAATAATTTCCTCCTCTTATAGTTCAAGGAGGCAAGGCCTGGGAGGTGAGCCAGCTTATAAGCAGTACAGCGAAGAACTGAACTCAGGTCTGTCTCACTCTGAAGTGCACTCTTTCCAAAATCTATGTTCTTTCCATTAGATGACATGCCTGTTGTTAATAGTGGGCATGATTCTTCTTCCTTGGAAATATATGCCAATGGTATTGACTCTAGCAGGGCCTTCAAGTGTAGCACAGCTCCCAGGGCAACATACCATAGGCAGTACCCTGCCCCAAAATAGCCCCTCCCCCACCATGAGCACTTCCTCTTCCCCAGCCTTGCCACAGCCCCTCCCCTCCTTCACCCTCTGCTCAGAACCAACTTCCTCCTTGCAGCTTTCTCTCCTTAACCCCACCCAGGGCCGATCTCTTCACCCACTTTGCTTCTCCTCAAATTCACCCTTGATTCTTTCTGTCTTCTTTTACAACTGGAGTCCACTTGGGTCTTTTTCAGTAAGGTAGAACAACACGCAAGTATCACAAGACATGGTCTGCAGAGACCTCTTAGAGCTTAGTCTTCTTTGTCTATGTCAGAGAGCATATGAATGATCCACCTTTCCTTCTAAAACAGTACCACCTCACGACTATCTGGCTCAATGATTTGAAAGTATCTGCTTGGTTCTTGCCAAGGATACCATCCATATAGGTCTTAGGCAGGAGGAGAAATAAGCCAACCCAGGGAGTGTCCCTCAGGAACCTCCATACTTCTGCAGATGTCCTTTATGGAGCTTGAGGCCAGATGAGGATCGTATCACACTGTTCTCCCTCCTACTCCCTTAGATTAAGCAGTGGAGTGGGAGTTTGGGCTGGGTCTGCGGCACCTTGGTGTTTGATGGAGTGTTCTAGAAGGTATGAATATACAGGTGAGCCTGAGTGGACAGTAGCCAGGGGCACTGACATAGAAGTGAGGTGACAGTTATATATGTCAGCCATGCCTCAGAAGCTCCCCATGGGCCTAAGGGAGGCTAGATTTTTGGGTCTCTGTGAAAAAGAGAGCAGTGATGTGATAGTCACAGTGGATCTGCTTTGCCTTTTGGAAGCTGCTGTTTCAGAGAGCTTGGCTGATGCTGGAGCCATTCCTGAGAGGCCTCCCCTGACTGGTCAGTGCTCCTCTTCTCGCTGGCCTCCTCTCCTACCTCTTCCTCATGCAAGACACAAGATAATCCCTCTCCCCCAGAAACCCCTCGAGCAGCCCTGTAATGGCACACTGCCTGCTTCTGTCTCTGAACGTTAGCAGGCTTTCCTCCCGCACGGATTGCCACTTTTAGACTGGCACGGTTTTCACAAGACAGAGTTTGTGGTTTCAGTTTTTTTCCTTCATAAGTTTGCAGCTGCTAGTTTTGAAACCACCGGCCCTGTGGCAATGAGAGAGAGAGAGAGAGAGAGAGAGAGAGAGAGAGAGAGAGAGAGATGACAAGATAGATGTCTTTGCGCACATCATTTATTATATCCCAAAGATTTCTGGCAGGCTTAGTCTGCTTCACCTCCCCTGGCAAGCAACCGTTGGTGAAAGGCTCCCAGGCACAGTTTAAGGCCTGTCAGAGTGGCTTTAATGAAGTGAGTTTCACACGGCTGTGGCCAGGGCTGCCTGAGGGTGACAGGTGAGTTGTGAAGGGCCAAGAATTTCAGTTGTGATCTGAGTGGCCCTCAGCCTCCTAAGACCTGTTTGAATGTGTATGCAAGAAGACAGAGGAGCGGGAAAGGAGGAGGTACAGAAAGACCCCGATTGAGTTTGAGTGTGACATAGGGATCCTGCTCAAGCTCACCTTATTTTGCATATGCAGCTGTAAGAATTTAGCTGAGCCAGGCATGGTGGCGCACGTCTGTAATCCCAGCACTCTAGAGGCTGAGGCAAGAGGATCACTGCAAATTCAAGGCCAGCCTACACTACGAAGCCAGCCTAAACTGTATAGTGAAACCCTGTCTCAATAAATGAAATAAAATAATTAACTATTTTTTTAAAAAAAGAATTCAGCTGAAACCAGACTTAGGGTAAGAAGAGAGTCAGAAATAATCCAGAGAGAGAGATTTACATTCAGGTCTCTCTCCTCTCTCCAAAATTGCCTAGCACTGTGGTAGCTCACTATAGTTTTGCTCTGAACCAGGAGAACATCTAAAGTCTCAACCAGGGTCATAGCCTGGGTAGAGCATGCGGGCTGGCAGGAGGCTGAGCTACAGGCCTGGCAGGGTGGGTGTGTGCACCAGCCCATTGCTGGCATTCTGACTTGAACCCCATAGGCCCCTGTGCCTAAGGAAAGCACCTGTGCTCCTGGCAAGAGGGAGGCATGTGGTGACATTACCCAGGCAAGGAGAGGAGAGGTGGCTGGGCCTCTGAGTCAAGCTTGCTTTGACCTGGAAGGTAGAAAAAACCTGGGCTGCTGGGAATCAGGCCCTACTTCTAGAACCACGTACCCATGCCCATCTTACATTCAAATGATTTGTGTCCTGTTTCTTTCTCCCCACTAGAGCCTTCCCAAGTTATTGGGAGTCTCCTATTTGGGGTAGGCTTGATGTTCTTTGTTTTTGTTTGCATTACCTGTAAAACTACCTAATGCAGTGACTACCCTGCATGTTGTAAGGGGTCTGTAAGTGCTTGTATTTAACTGAATTGAAAGGAATGACAGTCGTCAAACTCTTTCACGAACCTTGCACTGACTTTTCATCAGAGAGAGCAGAAAATCCAAATTCTCCAGACCCTGGTATGAAAAGTTCTTCCAGGTAGGACTCTAGCCTGCAGTTTTGCCTTTCCACCAAAGGTCCCATTCTTATGGCACTTTTACTAACCAGGTGTTCTCTCATCTTTTCCATGTTCACGACCCTATCCTTACGGACCCTTTCCCTGGGTGGCCTGGCTGGTAAGTTCAGGACATTTAAAAAAAATCGGCTCAGGGACTAGGAGTGTAGATCAGGGGTAGAGCACTTGCCTAGCATGCAGGAAGCCTTGGGTCCCATCTCCAGCACCACCACTGGGGAAAAAAGGTCACCTATAGGGTTCCTTCCTCTGTGAGGCTGCCCATAACTCCCTTGGCCCCTCCTAGTAAAAACAGTTGCTTTTTCCCTTGTCCTCTGTGACATACTATCATGAAGATACTCACTCATTCTAACTTGAGAGCTCACTTGTGCTTATTTCCTTCAGAGGATGAATTCATGAAAGACAGAGGTAAAGTCTAAAGCACAGCTGCTTTCTCAATACTGCCCAGAAATAATAGGTGCTCAATAAATGCCTGATGATGAAATTAATGAAAGAATGAACGGGCCCTGTTGCTCTGTTTTTGGAATCTCCAGCAGGGAATTCCTCTATTTCTCCTTCTTTCCCTCTCATTTCCACACGTGGCCACCTCCTGGAGCTCAGCAAACATATGGATCCAGAAACACATTTCTTTGATTCCCATTTCTGAAATGTCTCCATCCTGGTGTACAAGTTCTATAAGATTACCCACAGCAATTCCTGCTCACCATGCCCCTCAGCTGCCAATGTTTGCCAAGACACTGACTCCTGGTGTACAGATGAGCCTCTCTGCATCAAAATGCACCTCCTCCAGGAAGCCCTCCCACAGAATTCCAAGGGCTTTGCCTTGAGGCTTTTTCTTGTGAATTTTTTGGCTGATCCTTTTCATGCTGCCTGAATCCTGCTTGCTCTTCTGCTCCCTTTCATTGCTCTACTGCTGTTCTGGACTTCTACACAGTTGCCACGGTGGTGGGCACAAATATCTGGGTTCTCCTAAAATTCATGCTGAATCCTAACTCCCAATGCGATGGGATTCAGCGGTTCGGCCTTTGAAAGTGATTTGGTCGTGGGGACGGAGCCTTCATAAATGGGATGAGTGGTTCTACAAAAGGGACCCCAGAGAGCTGGCTCACCTTCTTTCTACTATCTGAAGATACAGAGAGAAGTCCAGAGTCCGGAATCCAGAAGACAGCCCTCACCAGAACCCAAGCATGCCACCACCCTGATCTTAGACTCTTGGCCTCCAGAACTGAGAATGAGTTCAAGTTTTTGCTGTTTATAAGTCACCCAGTCTGTAGTACTTTGTTATAAAAGCCAGAACTGAGGAAGACATGGACATTTGTCTTCTGGATTCTTTGGAAGTTCCCAGTGCTTGACGTGGGGTCAGCATGCAAGCTCTGTGACTATATTAGATATGCCTCCATTGCCACTCTCTATGCTTTATCTATCCCTCTTTCCCCAGCTGCGGATTTCCCAAGGGCCCTATTCCCCGACTGACTAGCTCCTGCTCTAATAATATTATTAGCAATACCTCAGTGACTAGGGTTTTTGTTATGAAACAAATCTCATAATTTACACATTTTTGCACATAGTTGCACTTTCTTGTGGAAGCCATACAAAAGACCTTGTCACAAATATTATTGAAAGTGGTAAAGTTCTCCCTAGGAGACAGAGCTGACTTCCTCAGACAAGCACATCCCTGGCAAGTTCACTGACACCCAAGCAACAGACAAGACAGTAAAGGGACATCACAAGGGCCAACCCTAGCTCAGTAAGCTGGGCAGTGGTCTTGGGTCCAGAGTCTGCTCCTTGACTGAACACCCTCTCTCTGCCCTCCTCCCTTCTCTGAGTCAGGCCTCCTGAGAAGCACTTGCTGACATAGGCCAGCTTCTCCTGTATCTTCTCGCCTTCTCCTCCCTCATTCCCTGCCAAAACTTTCCAGATTTCCCATCTCTCCAGGTCCTTGCTAGGCTAAGCTCATAGTAAACACCATAATATCACATTTCAAGTATCAAATCATGTTAGCGGCAACTCTTGTGTTTTCAACATGAGCCCCCTGGATGGTCAAAGGTATAAGCTCATGGTGAGGATTTCAGCCAGGAAGGAACTGGTGATGGAGATTTTAGGGGATGGATTGTTCAGTGCATCCTATTGTACCACTTGTTGTGCCTACATCTAAGGCCAGCTGTGGACAGAATGAAGAATGATGAGGGGACCTCTGATTCCAAACCTTCTGTGGGGCTTTTAGAAAGCCACTTAAGTGGGAGATTCTCCTTAGGTAGGAAGGGGAGGGCAGGGGGTCTCCCCAGTTAAGAATTGGACTGAGTCATCTGGCTTGGAATTCTGGGTACAGAGTGTCACCCCAATGCCTTTATTCCCAGATTTGACCTTCCAGAGAGCCCAGAGCTGGCAAGATTCATTTGTGTCAACATGTTGTTTGGTTAATGCAGCTGAGCATCGAAGCCCATTTTCTTAGAAACAGGAAATCCCAGTGTGCCAAGAATAAACAGATTCCAGCCCCCAAAGGTTTGAGTTCATTCAGGAACTCCCTGACCACAGGGGCTGTGGGGCCATGTATTTTGGCCAAGTATGCTCTGTAGCCCATAATTGGTCTTGTTATAAAGAGATGGTCACCATGCAACTCAGCCAGCTGACCTGGGAGCCTGAACCATGCCAGAGGCTGTCACAGTTTCAAACACAAAGCAAAGGGTATCAAGGGTCTTTTGTAACTTGGCAGATATCTCTCCTAATATCCTGATCATAAGCTTTTCCTTTCTTCTTCTTCT
>NW_004955412.1:29661656-29681208 GCF_000276665.1 Chinchilla lanigera | reverse complement strand
TTTTTTTTTTTTTTTTTTTAACAATACTGGGATTGAATCCTGGGCTTTTACACTGAGCTATAGCCCTAACCTTTTTTAAAAACTTAAAAAAAATTTTGAGACAAGGTCTTACTAAGTCACTGAGTTGCCCAGGCTGGGCTTAATCTTGTGATACCCTTGCTTCAGCCTCCCAGAGGGTTGAGATTGCAGGTGTGTGCCGCCATGCCTGGCTCTTTGCATTCTTTTTACCTTCCATGACAGCAGAGACCTTGTCTATCTTATCCTCCATTTTACTGCCATGGTCTCTAGTGCAGCGCCCAAGATAGGAGGCATGGAGTGCAAACTAGTGGAGTGAATTGAATAGTTAGGCAGTGGCACTGTGAGAGTCTAGGCAGTGGATAGAGAAGGCGTGAATGAAGCTCAGCAGCTCCAGCTCTTGTAAGGCATCCTAAAATGGTGAGCCTGGCATGGTTGATAGTCTTGAGGAGCTCACAGAGAATTCTCCCTCACAGCTTGTCAGCTCCCAGTTGGAAAGGTCATGGGTCCGGCAGAAGCTGCCGGGAAGTTCCAGACTCTCTGGTTGAGCTGAACAAGCTCAGGTTAGCTGAGGCAGAGGAGTATAAAACTGTTGCCTGTGCAGAGCTTGACTGGGTGGAGCAGAGTAGGAGGGTGGCGGGAGGGGTCTCCTGCTGCACAGAGGTCTTACTCGCTTGCTTGCCAGACAAAGAGCCCTCAGAAAGCTACCTTCCATCCTCCGCCACACACAGAGAAAGCGGAGAGGGCCTGGCCTCTTTCTGACAGCAAGCAGAGCTCCACTGACCCTATTGCCGGGAGGGGCAGAGAGTGGCAGACAGCTGCCTGTACAAGGCATGGTAGTCACTAAGCGGGGACCAGACAACAGAAGAAAAGAGGTGACCCTTCTGTTATTAGGAGTTGCTTTCCACATGCGTGGAAGTCATCTGCAAAAGAGCCCCCTCAGCAGCAGGAGATTTGGAGCTGTGGGTGTCTTTCTGCCATCAGGCCAGGTCCTGGGCTGCCCTAGAATCTGCTTTCAGATGAGGTCCCCATCTGGGCTGCATTAAGAAGCACAAGTTGGTGAGTGAAGGCCTGGCCCTGCCTTCCCCAGGGTTTCTGGTTTTATGACTCAAGGGGTCTTTGTGACTTCTAAAATATCACCTTTTCAGCATTTCATGTGCTAATTTCTAAAGCCTAGATTGAATATTTTACAAAAATAAAAAAGAGACATGTCCAGCTCTGTTACAAAATGCTTTCCAAGGACCAGAAACTGATAAACAAGAGGACACACACATCTCAAAAGCCCACGTGGGGGTGCAGCTTGGTAGCAGAGCACTTGCCTGGTGTGTACGAGGCCCAGGTAGCTCCATTCCCAGCACTGCAAAAAGATTTTTAAAAGCTCAGACCTTCACTTATTTGTTTAATGGTTTCACTGCACACACATTAGAAGTGGTGATATAACTATTTAGTGATACAGGACAATGCCTACAACTTAAAGAGAATAAAAGAAGTTTCCAAGACAATAGTTCTGATTACACTGGAATGAGTGTAATGAGTATATTTGCAAAAAAAGAAAAAAAAAAAACTGAGTGTAAATGCACCAAAACATTAATAAGCTGTTTTTTGGGTTGCAAGACCATGGGTACTTTTGTATTTTTCTTCTGTGAGTTTCTTTATTCTCCAAATTAAATTTTATACAAGCATGAGGTAGTACTTTGGAAAATTTTTTTTTAAAATTACAAAATAAACAACACAACACTTACAAAAAGTCCAAACAGGACAGAGGTACAGCATATACAGAGTAAGCTCAGGAAGGCAGCCCTTCTCAGCAGTTCCAGTGGGATTTCAGTGTAGGTCCCTTCCCTGGCCCTGGCTCTCTCCTTCTTTCTTACTCTGCCCAGCTCTTGTTCATTTCAGCAGAGGAGCAAGGGTGCACCATCTCCAACACATCTGCCTCCTACCAGCAACAGCAGATGTGATAAACCCCGTTTCACTTCCAGAGTTTACTGTTAGTCTCACTTGTCACTCGGGACTGCCCAAGATCTCACCCAGCTAAGCGCTCACCTTGTACAGCCGAGTGCAGAAGCTGCTCAGTGGGTTTTGTGTGCAGCACATTTTGACAGCTAATTAGGTTGATTCCACTGGTTTCCAAGTGCTGCAGAGGTTGGCTGCCCAATGTTCTCAGGGGAGCTTACTCAAGCTACAGGTAAATAAATGATATATGTATACATTCAGAGATATACCCAGATATATACCCAGATACCCTCTGTATATATGTGTATATTCATATAATGCATAGAGTCCACCAAAAAATGTAAACGTCGTGAAGTGAAAAACTTGTATAAATTTTTAATACTAAATTGGCTGAGATATCATGAGATGAATACAAATTATCTTTGGCCTCTACAATTACAAGAGGTGCTCAAAGTCGTGGCCATTGGCCTGCAGACGTTTGTTAGTGCAGCAAACCTCTAAAGTGTGTATACATGTTTTGGGTGGTGTATCTGAGAAAAGAGGGGAGAGAGAAATACAGAAGCCCCCCTACACACACACAGAGGCAGAGCTGTTTGGCTTCACAGGACATCATGAACTGGTATATTTTCTTCACCTCACTGATGAGGAAACTTAGACTCTGAGACCTTAGGTCACACAGCCGGAAGTGGCAGGACACAAATTTGAACACAATCCTGCCCCTGCCCAGAGCCTGGATTATTTACTAGAGAATCATCTTCCTTTCCCTGTTACAGTGTAGGCAGGCTGCTGTGGTCATAGTGAGATCCAAATGGCCATAATTACTGGGTTCAACTTGATCTCCAGAAGAACCATGACAAAATTTGTGGACATGTTCGTAACAGCTCTCTACTTCCAGGTTCTGAGATCAGAAACGGAAGTTTCAAAATACCGAAAGTTCGTTTATGTTGAACACACTGCTTAGGCTAAAAGCAGGAAGTCCAAGAAAGCCTGATCTCATGAGATTTTTCAACCCAATTTGGATCCACATCTGCACTTGTGGATTTTCCACTGAGTCGAACCTCAGCTGTTCTGCTGGTCTCTCTGTGTCTCCCCCTCTAGGGTGTGCAGATACACAATGCAATCTGTTTCTATGCACTGAGACCCAACCAGTGATGGCCAGGATGCCGATACCCAGTTGCAATATCTAGTGAGTGAACTGGGACCTGTTAGAGAGAGGAACAATGGGCATTTGGAAAGTATGGAAGTTTCTTTCCGTTAGGTTAAAAAAAATCCCCAACGCAAACAAACAAAAATCCTAAACAATAAGAATAATGGCCTCTGTTCTTCATCAGAATAATGGCCTCTGTTCTTGTCCCCAGGTGCAGGAAACAAGTGGAAGGGAATCATGCCACCTACTCCTTCCTGCCACGGACCTGGTCAGACTCTAAACAGCAGAGGGGACAGGGAGGCAGGGGACTTGGATCGCCAGGTTTAGCAGCGGCCACCTCAGAATGTTGACGAGAAAAACTGCCAATCCCACAGCTTCAGCAGTGTTGGAAAGCAAATCCCTTGCGCTATAGATGTAAAACTGAGGCAGGAAGAAACTGAAAGATTTGCTCAGGCTGTGCACCTCCTGAACAGTAGGAGCTGACATGAGAATGTAAAGCAGCCTTATCGGGTGACCTCTTTTTCCAATCCCAAGAGCTGCTCTGCCTGCCTCTCCTCATCTTTCAAATGAATTAATGGACAGGATACAGTTTGTAAAGGACAAAATGTAAAGTGTCAGCTTACTTTATTTTCTGCCACTTATATTATTACATGCTGCAGTGTGTTGTGCTACCTTGGAGTTTTTCTCCACTCCAGTCGAACAGCTTTCTGGGGTTGCCAATATCTATGAGCTTCCCCTGCCAGGACCACCCCTGCCCTTCCCCAGCACCATGGCAGAGATCTATATGGGAACATCTGGAGGACTTCTGTATAACAAGCATGCACAGTGAGTGGTGGATTGGGCTGTACTACTGATGAACCAGAAGCCTCCTTTTGAAGTTTAATTTTGAATCAACCACACCCAACTGAAACCGGCCAGGAGAGGTAGCAGACCAAATCCTAGGGCCCTGTCCTCAGTTTGAGGGGTTCAGGTGCACGTGGGGTGCCACTTGCCTTGTTAAGCTGTTCAGACTGAGTACAGAAGAAAAGGGACATAGCTCAATGTGTTTTGCAGCTGCACCCCTTGAGTTGGTGATTCAACATCTCTGTCTCTCGTTTCCTTATCAGAAAATGGTAAATGCGATGTACATCTTGTAGGTTGGTAAAAGAGTAAAAGACGTTGCTTATAACCTGCCCAGTGTACTAATGCACCTTGTTCTTACTGCCCTCTCCTACAGCCCCACTCTGCTGTTTGGTTCAAACCATGGGAACCTAAATTTAAATGCCCCAGAAATCCTATCTTTGAGCTCAGAAGAATTTCCAGAAGCTAGAAGAACAAATCTTCATATTTTTCTATATGATTTTCTGGAGGACTTTGTTGCACCTAGTCATTAAGTAAATATCACCTTTCAGCATCATTGTCCTGATCTGCTTTTCCATTAGAATCCTGGTAACCTTCTCTCAAGTTTCACAGACGCGGGGATGCATCCTCAACCGCACCACAGGTGCACATTCCTCTTGGGGTACTCTGGTTTGGTGCACTTGGAACAGGGGAGAAGAAGATAATCTCCCCCATCCTCCAAAGCTGAAGTGGGAGGAAACTGGGCCTTTCATGTGGCAGGATCAGGCATTCTCTGCGGAGCAGTTTGTTCCCCGGAAACTAAGCCAGTGGGGAGAGGCAGAAGCCACCACTCGCCACGGCTTCCTCCTCACCTTGGAAAATTACACAAAGCACTGCTTTGCTTTGCCTGTTGGCTGCCAGGCAAATGCCCTCTCCCTGCTGAAGCTGTCTTGTCTCCTTAAAATGAAAAACAACAGTGTACCCGTGTCACTGGGGAGCACCTACCCTGTCTTCTTTCTCCTCCCTGGCCTGAAAAAGTGCATGATCATAAACAAGTCATTAGATTCGAGATCCTGCCCAATTTAGACTTTGTCTCTGTTCTCTCCAGAGTAAATTCGCGGTCACACCCACCCAAACCCAGCAAAGCCCAGAAGGAATGCAGGGCCCTGTGGCAGCCTAACCACAACTGACCCAAAGATGCCCAGTGTGGGGAGCCTTCTTGGGCTGGAAGAACAAACAGCGAAGCTCAGAGCACACTGTCCTCTCAGGATGGTGGGTTCAATTCCCCCACACAGCTTTTATTTTTGGAAATGCCTCCCCAAATTCTCAAAAGTCAAAAATCTATCTCCTTTGAAGTCTGGCAAGAAAACCCCCAAGATCAGCTTCTCTTTATTCCTGTACTTCCTGCGCAGGCAGGATTGTAGAAAACAGAGGTTGGAGAAAATGAAAGTCAATGCCAAATACTAACCAGACAGAAGAATAACTGCTTTTCCCCATGGTCCCCACCCCCAGCTCTGGCATTATGGGCTGGGGAAGTGGGCCCCTCTCCTGCTGTTGAAGATCTGTTTATTTTGCACTCCATAAAGGGAAACCAGGCCCTTTTTCTGACATTTTGGCTTGGAGGGGGTGGGGAGAGAAGGAGGTCCCGAATTTAAACTCAAAACCAGATCAATTTCTTTAAATCTCCTGGTGTTTTTTGCTATGATTTCTAAATGGGCCACATTGTATGAATCAGGTTTTTTACTCTACCAAGCAATGTGCCTCCATTTCTAAGAGTCTGGCTCCTAACGTCTATGAATGCCACGAACTACAATGACCCTTTACCGACTTCCAACAGCACAAACACTCCTCCGATGAAATTAGGGGCAGACACACTCACAAGCAGCCCGGTGGCTCCCTCCAATCCCACTGTGCCCCAGCCAAGGTCAGCCTCTCCTCCCACAGCAGGACAAGC
Organism: Chinchilla lanigera; assembly: GCF_000276665.1. Lineage (NCBI taxonomy): Eukaryota > Metazoa > Chordata > Mammalia > Rodentia > Chinchillidae > Chinchilla > Chinchilla lanigera. Next base: position 29,675,320 of record NW_004955412.1, on the reverse strand, counting down.
TTTGCCTATGTCCCAGCCTTTGCTCTCCTCAGTGCATGGGGGCTTCCTTTAAACAATAAAACAGAGAGTTTCCTTTGTCCTGGAAATGTGCCACTTGTCATCCATGTTATCCTTATCAGCAGGCCACAGTGCAGAAAGGAGAGGCCTCTGTGTGCGCAGGATGCAGGAGGTATCATTGCAAAAAGAAATTTTTTTTCACATTTTTCCTGTGCCTTGAATTCAAAGCATGACCTTTACTGGTGGAATTCAATCAGGTCATCTCTCAGATGCCGCACTGGGGAAATAAATGTGGCACATGCAAAGCCTATTGTTTCTATCACAAGAAAGTAGAAATGGTACTGTATTTTTCTCTAAATCATGCAACAGAAAATGAAGTGAGATGGGAACAGGGGAGGTACTAAAGACTCTTAAAAACTGTTTAAGATCCAGTAAAACATAGCCTAGATCCTGGTGGTGCCACAAGTTCTCACCAATGTGACCAACTCCTCAATTTCAGTCCTTTACTGTAGCTTTTGCTGCTTTTGCTGTAAATCATTTTCTACTTGGAGAGGTCTGAAAATAGACCCTCCCCCCTTAAGCAACAGGACAGCAACACAGTTAAGAAAAAGAATGAAAGCATGTGGAAACATCAGAAAGCCAAAAAAATTGCAAAAATAAACTCCCACTAATGATGACACTTCTATATTCCAGAACAGGAATAATTAATTGTACTCTATGTTTTAGTCACTTAGCAACCTTGAGCTCTTATTCTGAAATGCTCAAATTATTTTTATATATGTCATGAGTGAAGTCTTCAGTATTGCACAGATCTTGCTCCTAGTAGCTGCAAATCTTTGGGTAAGTCACATGAGTTCTGTGTAACTCTGACAGTCTTAATGGGAAAGTGGGTATAACGGTAGATGAATTCCATGGGGCTGGGGTTGGAATGAAGTTCTAAAATGCCTGGAAGTGTTCAGCACTGCAGTGGGCTCCTCAGTAACGACTTAACAGACATCCTTGTCATCACTTTCATTATCCCTGGGGTTACTGATCCCTTCTGTCAAAGTTGTTTTAAAGTAATAATGAGGTAAAGGATGCAGCAATTCCAGAAAAGATCTTAAAGCCAATCCCAGTTCTTAACCTTGCTAGAATCTTAGATCAGAGAATTTCCTCTGAAATTCTAACAAACGGCAGATAGAGATAGCCCGCCTGTTCAGTGGGTGGTGTGTTTTGTTTTGTTTTGTGATCTTGCAAAAATGCTTTTACTGACACCTTTATGGCAATATCGCCTCGAAGTCAAATTATCTTGGGCAGAATCTCCCTGATCTGCAGTTGAGGAAACTGGAGGCTGGGGAGACCCCGGCCCTTGCTCAGGTTAGATAACAGCTCACGTCAAAGCAAGAGAGTACGAGTGGCTGACGCTGCCTCATACTGACAGTGAGGAGTCCTATTAAGCTGAAACTAGGCTGGGACTTTCAGAGATGAATGTCAGCTTTCCAGAAGGGCCTTGCCTTTGAAATGCTTGGATGCGCCACGTATTAAGAGAATATTACTGGGTACTCTAGTATTCATTCTGTGAACTCAGCAAAACATTCATTCAATAGCGTCGTCACGGTAGCAGTCCTTTCACAATATTCCTCATAACCCCCATCTGCCTTTATAGAGAAAAAGAGTGGCCAAGAAAATGACCAGGTAGTGGCAGAAGGTCCATGATTGAAATCACTAACCTTCTGGTGCCTCGTTTGGCCACTCTGTGGTCACCTAGGAAAGCAGCCGCAGCACTCATTCTCTCACTTGCCGAGACATGCTGAAGGCGAGTTCTCTGCATTCTTATCATTCAGGGTTCAGCCCGAATGTCACTTCCTTAGGGAAGCCTTTGACCTCAGAGACTAGGTTAGGTCCCCAAGTTAGGCTCTCTGAGGCACCCAAACTTCCCCTTTCACAGAACTCTTAGAGCTGAATACCTGCACACACGCTTGACTGTAATTTCTGTCAGAGTAGGAATGGCATCTTTGGCTCTTACTACAGTCTCCCAGCAACGGGCACATGGAAGCTGCGCAGTTATTAGATACCTGTCAGGTGCCAAGGATGCAAAGACAAGCAAAGAACAACTCAGTCCTCAAGGAGCTCAGTGCAAATATTAAAAGCCAGCACTCAGGTCCCAAAAGCAAGGTGGAGGGAGACACTGAGTCACCTTGCCCACAGCACTGTATTCTATAAATGCTCCTCACCTTGTGTAAGGAGCTAAGGTGAAACACTTAAAAAGAACTAAGGTGAAAAGAACTAAGGTGAAAAAAGAACTAAGGTGAAACACTTCAAGAAAAAGAACTAAGGTGAAACTTCAAGCTGAAGAGAGACTTTTCTGAAAATGCAGGAGCTACAGAATGTAAACTCACAGTAAATCTATGCATAGTCAGGATGAGGTGATTAAAAGTGCTAATTGGGCATTCACTGGGTCTTGCAGGAAGATATGTATTCAGGACACAGTTCTCCTAAAAGTGCTCGTCACAGAGCTGTGCCTCATTTTTAAAAGAATCTGTCAATATCAGTTTTAATCAACTCAATCCCCAAGTTCATATCACAGATTTAGTGATGGGTATGGGACTGGCCTTCACAGTGATGAAGGCTTCCAAATCTAAAGCCCCAGTAAGTCTTCCCAGGAGAAGGACGGGGGTATTTATTCCTCATGGTAATCCTAAAGCCACAGTAGGTACAGCAGGTCACATATTTCCATTATCCATTGGTCAGGGACTGAAGGCAAGAGATAAATTGTTTATGTCTTGAAATATCAAGGATGGAAAAGCAGGCCATGGTGGGACACATCTGTAATCTTAGCACTCTTGGAGGCTAAGGCAGGAGGATCACAAGTTTGAGTGCAGACTTTGGGCAACTTAGTGAGAGCTTGTCTCAAAACAAAAAATCTAAAAAATGGGCTGGGTTGTATTCAGTGCTAACGCCCTAAGTTCAACCCTCAGTTCAGAAAAAGAAAATGCAAAGTTTTGGTAAAGCTCTATGAATCAAGGGAACACTCTTAGGAGGGAGACTAGGTTTCTAATACCAGCACTCCAGCTAGTTATTTGCAGAAATTTAGTTCCTTTGTTCACATTTATGCATCAGGAGAAATTTTCTTATGAAAGAGTTATAGATATCTGGGATCTAGAGAAGCAAACCATCTGTTAATTGTACAGTCTGGAGCTCTAAGCAATAGGAAATCATATTTTTATGGTGGCACAAAGCATAAAGCATTAGAGCTAAAAATGACCTTAAACAGAACTTAGTGTGATGCCAACACTTTACAAATGAGGAGAGTAAAGTCACCAGCCTGCATCAGGTTCTTCTTGGCCAAGGTTATTTTCCCATGAAAAAGTTTATAGTAAAAGCCCTTATCTATTTTTTTTGACAAGCACAGTATACATTCTATCATGACTTGTGAATGTTGCTGATAAATTCCAAATGCCCTTATTTTATGGAAGGGAAATAAATTATTATACTTGTAAAGGTCAGCCTCAAATTGGTGACAAAGCCAGGTTACTTACTGGTAAGCCTTAGCTCCAGCCCCAGGTCAACTGGGCAGTAACTTGCCAATTCTGAGCATTCACTTTCATTTTATTCTGCTTTAATGTTACTCTTCAGAGTACGTGGAAGTGTTAGCCTGCACGCGGATCACAAGCACAGTGCTGTCTCAGACAAAAGTAATCCATGTATGTATGCCCTTCTGACTCAATTCACATTTAAGGCAATGTTTCTGACCTGAACTATGTAGACTTACTTGCTCTAACCAATATGGTAGCAACTAGCCATATGAAGATGTTTAATTTCAGGTTAAATTAAATTAAAATTTTATTTCTTCTTTGTACTGGCAACATTTCAAGTGCTCCATTGATACTTGCATAGCTAGGCTGGTGGCTGTCATACTGAACAGTACAGAACAGGACATTTCCATCCTTGCAGAAAATTCTGTTGGACAGCCCTAACTATGATACTTCTTAATTTACTTTCCCTCACCTGTAAGATAGGGTAAGAATATTGAGAAGAATTGATGGAGTTCTCTAAATCTTTTCTTTTAAAAATTGTGCAAGAGCCATATATTTTGTGAAGCTTCCTATACAGGAATACTTTCAAAACATCTGTCTGAGACTTCTATAGCCCAAGAAAATGTTTTTCCTCCCTTTTACCCAAATCAAATTCAAAACCAGAAATTTGGAGTCACTTGAAAAGGTTAAAAAGTGATACAGTAACTATTTCTGGATCTGTAAATATTCGGGCAAGATGTAGAGCACAGTAAAGATGGCAGGAAGTGTTTGTCCAAAACTTTTATGCAATTCAACATTGTGAGAATAGACATCATTGTCAAACAAATAAATTTCCTCCAAGACTACCTTGGCTTCCATTGCATGAGACGATCTTCATAATTTGGAAGATACATTTCAGAAGCTCTTTTATCTATTTACCTTCACTTTACAGCTTTGGCATAAGAAAATGCAGAATGCTCTTTTGACATAGCGTCTATGTCTTGGTGGTGATTTTTCTTCTCGTGGAACAAAAAACTGTAGGGTTGATATTGTTGGATTGTGGTCCTGAAGAACTTATAGATTCAGTAGCTAAGAAGCTCAGTGTCAGCACTACATACTTTCCTTTTGGTACTGGAAGACTGAACCCAGAGCCTTCACACTAAGCTACATCCCCATCCATTTCTAATTTTTGTTATTATTTTGAGACAGGGTCTTGTTAAGTCACTAAGCTGCTCAGGTTGAACTCAAACTTGCCGTCCCCCTGCCTCAATTTGCCAGAGTTCTGGGACTGCAGGTATGTGTCTTTAGGCCTGGCTCAGACTTTGAAATCCTAATACTGTAGGCCTGGAATAAAATCCGAATACAGCGTTCAACTCTGAAAAAATATTTAAGCAAAAGTTCTTAATCTCAATCTTACATGTCTGAATAACACTTAAAATGTAAAGACCCAACCGCATCTGCCTTTCTTCATCTCTCGATTCTTCAGTGCCTTTATGGGGGCAGAATACAAACAAATTTCTCCTTTCTTCACTTCACTTCTGGTCACATAATCATGTCTGATGTCTCATGTATCCCTAAAAGCTAAAATACCAGTGATGCACGGTGAGAATAAAGATGGTGTTTGCCTTGCCTGGGCTGGTTAAGTGACAGCTGTCATGATTCCCAGCATCTACAGTAACAGGCCCATCTTCAAGGCAGTTGCTTCTTTTGCTCTAGTGTTCCTTCACTCACACTTAAAACAGTTACACCTTTTGGTAGCATCAACATATAAGACAGACCATCACAACCAAACACACTCACATCCATCTCTCCAGGGAGTCAGCTCTAAAGTCCCTTCTAGACTGGAAAACTCTTCTTTCAGGTAGTGGATAGCAAAGCAGAGAATAGAGACATGCTGAAATGTTAGCTCCCCCTTGAACTGACTAACTTCAGACCTGGTCCTATATTCTATTCAGCTATTTCACAAGGGCATTAGGGCAACAGTAGAAGCAGTAGCCAGGTGAGTGAGGGGAGGGTGACAGTGAGTATCTGGCCAGTCAGATGGGCATTTAGAAAGTAGGGAATGTTGTAAAAAATAATGTGTTTTGTAGTCTAGGATGTTCTCAACTGCACAAAGGAAGAAAAAAACCTGAAAGCAAACCAAAGCATTAAAATTAATTTAACATTTAAAAGGGGCTGGGTGATATAGGTTGGACAGGAGGATCTGTTTCTCTGATGTTTTCTGTTTGCCATACGTCTTATTATCAGCAGCACAAGCCTGGAATTCCTGAAGCCACACTCATATCCTGCCATCGTTTTTGGCTTTTTACGTAAAACCCTCCATTGATTGGAATGGAAGTTTCAGGACTGGAACAATGGCCGGATATGAGGGAGGGAAGGAGAAATGTGGGATGCTTGGTCTGCACTGATGGATTGACAAGGATAGGGTCTGGTTGGGCACAGAGGTATGAGTAAGTATCTCATGGACACATTTACCAAAGGCAAGTGTCTTCGGAGATCTTACAGACAGAAGATAAACCAACCCAACAAATACACTTTATGTAACTTGAGAAAAATAACCAAGATAATAATAACTAGCATTTTTCAGCACTTGACAATTATGGAGTGCTTTTACTTTCATACGTCTTTTGAAGCTAGTTAGTAATTAGTGAGATAGTTAGAAAACTTACTATTACTTACTACTGTGTTTGTTTTACAGATGAAGATTAAGGAAGTTAGCATCTGGCCCAAAATCACACAGCTAAAAAAAGTGGAGTTCAACGTGGATTTTCAAACTTCAAACTGCATGTAGGTTTTATAGGCTAATTTTCTGTAATCATCTCAGTAATGTAGAAAAATAATCCAGCAACTCTGTGACAGTTTCACTAAGATTCTACGTCATTTTTCTCAGACAAGAACAAAGTATTTCATATCACAGCACACAGTACATGCAAAGTTACATTTTGTAACTTTGGCTAATTGAGTATTGTTACACAGCTCCTTACAATAAAGAGAGAGGGGTGGGTCCTCTCTCTTTAGTAAAACATATATATAAGGCTCAGAATCTGAAGCACTGCATGTTTTATAATTGGCAAAGAGAACTTTACAATGAGCTACCCAGGTGTTAGTCAAGTTGTATTAATTAATTAATGCTTTTCTTCAAGAAACTCAGTGATTCCAGCTCAGTATTCCTGATTTTTACCAAATCCTTGGGAGAAGACATTGTATTACTACCAGCCTTGATCCTTTGGGGTGGATGGAGAAATTAAGTTTAGAAAGGGGGAGCAGGTAAGATGCCCCAAGCCACCAAGCCAGCCTAAGGCTACACCAGGCACAGAACTTGGATGACTGAAGCCTGGGGCCCATCGAGACAGAAGGGAGTTGAAAGCAGCATCAGCATCTAGAACACACCAAACCCCTAGTTCGTCCTCCGATGAGACTGACAGTCAGCTGAGCACCTGCGGATGCCATCTGACTGCAAGAAGAGCGCCTGTGTTCCTTAAACACCCCTCTCTCTTCTCCAAGATCTGAGCTCAGAGACCCCACTGTCCTCAGTGGTGGGCGCCCACCTGCAGTGTCACGCCCTATTTTCCACAGCTCAGCTATCCTGAGACATTTCTCCCATTCTCTCTTCCTCCTCTTTAAGTGTGCTTGTGCTGTGCACACTAGTTAAACATTCTCTTCTGTTTCCAATTATTTTTAACAATTAAGCATGCAAATGTCTGAACAACATTTACTGAACTTTGGTGGATGCTTAGGAGGGAAGATGAACCAACAAGAATCAGAATCATCAAAGAGCTCTTACAAAACCAGTATTTTGAGTCTTTAATTGGAAATGAATCAGAAACAGGCATGTGAAATATCCCATGAAATACACATAGAGTTTTAAGCTTTTTAAACGGATGCTCTGGGTCATACCCAGCCCATTTGGATGGGAAGAAAATGAATTTCAATGAGGTAAAATCCAAGACCCACTGTCTGTTCCTGGCTCAGCCACAAGACCTTCTGGGGGCACAATTAGGAAAGGTGGGTAATTTCTTTACCACACTGCAGGCCTAGATGGTATAAAGAGATCCGTAGATCTTCAAAAGGAAAAATGTAAAAGCCAGAGCAGCAAACATATATCCCTGGATAGGTTCTTCATGGCAGCCTGGAATAACTCCCTGTGTGACATTTCCAGAAAAGCCAGTCAGTTTTTCTCCCTGCCCTTTCTAGAAAAATGTAAAAAGCACAAGTGCCTCTCAAGTCCCTGACCTCTAGGGGAGCCTTATGTTGCACTAAGGACTCTGATTACTTATTTTTTTTTTTTAAATGCTTGGCTTCAAACCCAGAACCTGACACATGCTAGGCAAGTACTCAACCACTGAGCTAGGTCCTAAAGACCTAGTTTGGGCAAGAGCACTTGTATTCCTTGACCCAGCATGCTTTTACAGAGAAAGGAAAGGTTCTATCGACCCTGGTATCAGTGTTTGGGGATATCAGTGGTATCTCAGATGAGACAATGCACGTTCTTGGGTTTGGGGAGCCTGGTTGACTGCAGAAATGGCTGAAGGGCTGGTGGAAAATGACAGCGCACCTGGGTGTAATCATTCTGTCCCTTTCCCTTGGTATGGCCAAAACAGGTGCTGTGAGCCAGTCCTGCCCAGACCCACCTCACCTGCTCCTCATGCCAGATTGATTCTGAGTTATTTTCCTCTTTGGAATACCCTTTGAAACCACTTTCTTCTGGAGATGATAACATGGGGACTGAGTTAGGAAAAATTAGTATGAATCAACTGTGATCAACCTTCTTAGAGATGCATCTTGCCACTGAGTACAGTTCACTTTCAATTTTTTTCCACCCCAAATCAGGGATCCCTATTAAGAGAAAAATTTACTTGGGTGGCTACATGATGGCTTAGCTGTCTCAAGGGTCCCTATGGAAAGCATACCTTTCAGTTCCCCGGGTGTAGTGCCATAATAACCAGGAAATAGGACCAATGAACAAACAAAACTTGAACATTTCAATGTGCCCTGGTTCTGTGCTCTGAAAAATGCCTTGACCTGTAAGGTGTTATTTAGAAGAGCATGAATCCTTGAGGTCTGCTCCTATTGTTTCTTGTCCAGTTCTCATCTTTGGATACACTGAATTTTAGAGCCACCCGTATCTTTTCTGTGTGATATCTCTTACTTTCTAAGAGTACTGGGGTAGGTACCATAACCTGGCCATGTGGGAGAGTTGCTTTGGAAGATATGACAAAGATACAAGTAACTCTGTTAACAGTGCTCCCTTGTTGTCCTGGTCATTCCTGAAGGTCTTTCAGTAGCAACATATACAGTAGATTGGGGAGCCAAGTGGCATGGAATGATACGGGATACTCCAGGCAAAAAAAGAAAGTAGCAACTCATTCTAATTTCTGGAGTTTCTTTTTCAAGTGACTTTGATGATCCTTTGGAGACACTTCGAACCTTTTTTTCCTCTATACATGTTTCTAGAGTAAGAATGCCAACAGGCAAGTTGAAATCTTTAAATAACAATATTTTTTGCTGACCTGTTTTGCTGAATTAGGCTAACAAAAGGATAAGGTCCATATAGAAAGGTATTCCGTGTCATGCTTTTAGGTGGATGTGTGCGTAGGGTGGAAGTGCTTTCCCTTCTCAAATGAAACCAAACTACAACCAGGATAAGTTCAAGTGGCCCATCAGCTCCTGATAGCTGTGCGTGGGTTCCATCCCTGTGCTGCACAGAATGCTATAAAAAATGCAAAGGCGCACTTAGCCCTATGCACTGAGAATGAAAATTTTAAAATAATAGGTCTTTCAGTGCTAAATTATGTTTGCTCCCAAGGATCCTTGGAGTTATGGTTTTCTTTGTTCTGCCAAAGGAAAAAGGAAATATATCAGGAAGCTGGGCCAGTCCACAGGAAGTCTCACTAGGGCTGATAAAAGGGACTGATGTGAGGTGGCTTTGGATGCAGTTATAAGTCAATCAGCCTTGAAATAACAAGAAATACTATTCAGGAGAAATTGGAGCCTGAAGTCGGCCTTGCTCCATGGTTTCCTTTTAACCTTGCCCAACATTCTCCTCTTTGTGTTTCTTATAACCTCCCAAATTTGTGATTAAAAAAAATATGTGTAGTTTTATGAGTATATGAGTGAAAGAATTTTAAAAAGAGCAAGAGTTGGAGGAAGAGAGAAAAGGCAGGGAGGAATGGGGAGAAAAGAATAAATTGGAAACAAAGCTTTGTGAATAAGGAGGGGGAGAAAAGTTGAAGAAAGGGGAGGGGAATGGGGAAAAAAGAGGAGCTAAGATCTATCATGCACAGATACAAATTCCCTATGGCAGGGATCATTATGTATATCTAAATTGTATCAGGAAACTTAATTATAAAAAAAAAAAAAAAAGGAAAGGTAGGGAGATGGAAGAGGAGACACTGCCAGGGAAAAGAACATGCTATTCTGTATTGGTTACAAAACTTATTTTTAACCAAATCTTTAGCTCATTATGGTCAAACAGAACATGGCAGTTTCACGGTCTCTCACCTGCTCACCAGTGCTGCTAACAAAGCCAGCACAGGTCTCTCACCTGGAGGTACAGGAGTTAGGCCTTCTTGAGCTAAGGGTGGAGTAATATTGAGCAATTTAACGAATCTGATCAGTGTAGCCTGTCACTAGAAGACAAACAAACAACAGTGCTCTCATTAGATGAGCCCAGTTTGGAGCCCTAAATCACACGCAAGCATATGTGTTAACTGGTGATGTAACACAGCGGAGAAGATCTATGGACTTTGGAGGCAGACAGGGATAGGCTCAAATTATTGCTTTCCCACTTTCTGCCTGAACGTATGACCTTGGGTAAGTTACCCAACCTTTCCAAAATGGAAATAATACATACATCACAGAGTTGCCCCAAGGGTCAAGTATGAGTATGTCTTAAAGGTAAGAGCAGATATTAGAGCCGAAAGCCGGATTAATAACTTGTTCTTTTTTTTCTGGTGACTTATGATTGCTATTCCTTAGTTCTATTCCCTCTTAGATGGAAAGTATGTGAGGATTAGGCTCTTAGGTGGGTATTGGCGGGGAAAAAAGGGCTTAGCTGGGAACACGGGCCCATGCACATGGTGCGTGATACAGTTTCAAACTGAATAGGGGCCTTTCGGGGTTGAGTGTGTTTGCCCATAGCACAGCACCACTTCCTGTTTTAAAAAGAAGAAAAAAAGCCTTCCAGAAAACTCATTAAGAGGCTCAACATTCTTCTTGGACATCAAATAAGTCCTCAAAATATTGTTTTTTAAAGAGTTAAGTATAAATGAATCAAAACCAGACAAATTCAATTTCTCTTCAATTAAACAGGATTTTTTAAAAAAAGTCCAGGGGCCAAATGTGTTTTGGTTTTTAAATGAGACCAAATTTTGGAAAAGAATCTAAGACCCCAGAGCAAAGTGAAGGCCTATTCTTAGTTTGCGTTAATGTGAAGGAAAGGGACTGGCCCAGCTCCCGTGTCACTTGGCTATCCACCTCCTAGGAGTCCAGGATTCAGCTGGCCATGAAGGTCACAATAGGAAACAGCCCAAAGAGTGCAGGGGAAGAGCCACACAGGACTAGCCAAGCATCTGTGAGAGGTTTAGTTATTCACCCCAAAGTAAAATAAAGCAGTATAAAGTCTATCCAGGGCCAGAGTCACATGAACATGTGAGAGGAAAGGAAATTTTGAAATCATATCTCCATTTTATACATGAGAAAATCTTTGACAGCAGAACTTTCACATGAGTAGTAAGGAAGTGAGGGACTTGCCTAAGATCCTATAGCTAGTTTGAGCTAGAGCTGGGGATAGAACTTAAGTGTCAAATCTTCCTTTAAATCCTTTGTTCCCATATTCACTGAAAAATGGGACCCCAACGTCACCGGAATCAATACATTTGGGATGAAATGGTCTCTACAAATCTGTTTCTAATAGCCTTTATTTATTATTCACATCCTTAATTGCTAAGTATAAAAGTAATGTATGCCAATGGTTAAAGACAATGTGCTCCAAAAATCTATAATGTAAAAAATAATAGTCTATATTTCCATGCTCTGAAGCAGACACTATTAATTATTTCTTGCATATCTTTCTATAAATTATCTAGATATTATCATAAATAGGTATTTTTAATTTTGTTTACCTAAGTGAGATGACATATTTTGGAACTTGCTTTTATTCCCATGTAGTAATATACCTTGAAATGTTTATAAATCAAGGTACAGTTTATGGTAATTGATTTTATCCCATTTAATACTGGTATGGTATTTTTATTTGAATCTTTCTTAATTTGTTTATCTAGTCCTATTAGTGGACATTTAGATTGTTTCCAATCATTGCCTTTACAAATAACGCTACAGTAAATATCCTGCATATATGCTTTTGGTATCTGCATGAACCTACCTGTAAGGTAAACTTTTAGAATTGGAATTACAGTATTACCAACTTTGTACAAATATTAGCTTCTCAAAATAGATGATGCCCACTGGAAAGACTACCACATTCTAGCCCTACAAACGGGTAAGATAGAGACATTTCACCCTACTCTTTCTAACATTCTTAAACTGTTTTAACTTTTGCTGTCTTCCAAGGTCATATGTATTGGAATTTCATTATTTTCATTTGAATATCTTTATCAAAATCTTGAGATTCTTTTCACATGTTGATTGTTCATTTGTATTTCTTTTTCTAGCACTGTTTATTCATAGCTTTTCTGTCTATTTTCTATCAAGTGATTCTTTTCTTACTGATTTGTAAGTGGACTTTGTATAAGACATCCTTCTTCTTAAGTGTGAGTAATAAACTAAGATATACCTTGTACAGGTACAAATTCCCTATGATGAATGTGATCATTATGCATATATAAAGTGTACCAATAAAAATTATAAAAATACATATATAAATAATAGTCTTTTGCAGTTTCTCATTTATCTCTTCACTTATACCACTTTTCTCCCTGGTAATACAGAAATAATGGGAATGAAGATGAAAAAGGGAGAATAAGAAATCTGAAGCCCTAGCTTTGCAAAATGTTAATGCAATGCATTAATATCAGCAAAGACTGGAAGCTAGAAGCTGGTTGTCACCTCCACAGTGTTACTATAATAATAAGGCACAGGGCTGAGGATATAGCTCAGTGGCGCAAGTGCCTCCCTGGCAAGCATAAGGTCCTGAGTTCAATTCCTGGTACCCCAAAAAAAGCCACAAATAAAGATCCCCTCAATCAGTATCACTTCTTTTGGAATCACTAATAGTCAGGTTTAAAATCAGAAAACAGAGAAACTTCTACTTTCTGGATGTCTGAAAGAAACAGTAGAGAATTTTGTTCTTGTCCATTCACATGACTCCTGTTGAAGACTGAGTCTGGCAGTACTATTCAACTTTTGGGTAATGACTAAAGGAATGAATACGAGTTAAATGATAAATGTCTAAAGATAAAATGACTCCACAGACATGCATTTTAACCTAAATATATGTTTATATAAACAATAACAGCATTAAATCATAGACAACTTACAGACTAATTTTATATTAACCTATTTGTTTTCACATTTTACCTGCATTAGTATTGCAAAATTGTTCACTTTCAGATTTCTCCCTCCAACACACACACAAATCAATCAATTTCCACATATTCAGAACTAACAATTATGCTACTGGAATGTCAGATTCCAGTAGACATGTGAAACCCATACGTGTCTAGAAATTCAAGGTTAAAGCTCCCTTGGTACCTGTAATTCTGGCCTCATGCATGTGTGCAGTGAGATATGACACAAAGTCTTTCATTGCCTTGGACACATAGTACAGACTGTGTGAATGTGCCCGCTCTCAGGGAAGCACTTCGGTACTCAAGTCTGCTTTCTCCTTGAGGTGGTTTGAAAAATTACACCTTGGGATTTTGATCATAAACTAAATGGCAGACACATTGTTCCCCCAAGGATTAGAAATATCTTAAATACTGCAGTGTTTCGGTTGATCTTTGCAGGCATGAACAGTTTCAAAGCTGCTGCAAAGGTGATCTGGATTATCTGAAAATACAACTTCACCCTCAATTCTGACCCTGTTTGGAAAAATGGTGACAGCAATGGGAGTCTGAAGTTTTGGTTGTTGAGTGCAATGTCAGTATTTCTAACTGAAGCAATGGACACAACCACCCAAGAGAGAATATCAGACTTGTCTAAATTTCCATAGAA